>NC_133769.1:68877780-68890489 GCF_003597395.2 Chelonoidis abingdonii | reverse complement strand
CAGAGACCCCAGCAGCGAATCCCCTCCCTCAGACTGTGCAGAATTCTGCTCTCTCTAGGACCCAGCAGCCCTGCTCTTACATGCTCCACTGCTTCCCCTCTGTCTGGGCTCCCGGCAGAGTGGTGCCCCGAGGCAGAGTGGTACCCTACGCGGCTGTCTATTCTGCCTATGGCTAAGGACGGCCCTGATTGCAGTGAACCTTGATGAGAAAACGGTGAAAGTCCAGTATATTCCTTCCGTTTAGTGTGTATGTTCCTTTTATTCTGAAAAAATAAATAAAACCACAGATGGAGCTGTATGTAATAAATATACTAATTTGTTATTTGGCATGATTGCTGTATTCCCTTGCCTCCTCCTTTGACTCCAGATCTTTCAAACTGAAATACAGTGGGAAGCAGCTCACCAAAGAATGGAGATAAAATATTTCCCAATGCATTCATCCTACTTAAAGAGTTCTCAAAATATTTGCATGTTCAAAGAATTCTTTTTAGCTTGCAGTGATCCTGTAACAAAAAGATTATCCAGGTTATGAAATCCTTAGTCTTTATTCAGGCAGATTCCCATTCACCACAGTGCAAGTTGTCCCAGTAAGCACAGATTACTTGAGCCTAGGTTGTATGATGCAATTGAAATCACTCGGGACTACTTTCATGGTAAAATATCTGTGAGTCAGGTCTTTAAGGAATTCGTTGTTGGTTTTAATTGTTTTGCCCAAGATAAACTACCCAACCACCAAAAGATTAAAATGTACTGGAAGATCATGTATGTAATTCAAACTTCAAAAACAAATAATTAGAACGAAAGGATCAAAATTCATCAGTTATCCCAATTTTAAATATGTAGAGCTATACATAGAGTACCAACTTCTAAACACTTTTGCTTCTCCATTTAAAATGTTTAAATCTCAACTGAATTACTAACAGACCCGATAAAACAATTTTATTTAGTATAAGGCAGGGTTTCATCGACATTAGTCACAATTACAAAAAAAAAAAAAGGCATTTCAATTTTGTGCTGGACAGATGGGCAAAAGGTGTGTACATGTTTGGTTTCTACTTCTAGTTAAACATCCACTTTCTTTGTTTCGCAGCACTGTCACAAGTGAAAGATCTTGATGCTACAAACATTTACGTACGCAGACAAGCCGTGGCCCACAAAGATTAAACCTTTGTGTTATGGTGAGAGCATGGTAATATGAATGGAAAGAAATATATTTCCTTTAAAATATTTTAAAAATCCCTTATTTAAACAACTCCCCAAAAAACCAAAACCACAATCATACAGTAATCACCTAAAACATTTCAGTATTGCTACAGTGAGTTGCTGTATTCTGGATCTTCATTGTACTACAAACTTTAAAGGCCAATTCTGCTCTTACTAGCAGGTAGAAATACATTAAAAAAATTTAAAAAGCCATGTGTGTCTAGATTATTACTTGGGGCAGCATTCTCACAGGGAGAGTTTTACCTTAGATCTAAATATAATCCTATAGAAAAGTAAATTCCAAATTAGTCATATGTTATAATAAAAATATGCTATAACAGAACTAAAGAGGGCCTGATTTTGCTTGCGAGCCTGCATTCACACATGCACACACATAGGTTCCATTGGGCCAGATTTTCCAGCATGGTGAATTGGGAGGAGGCATCAAAAAGCCAGTTGCAGACTGAATGCTGCTCTACATTCCATCAGCTGGTATCTGTCCCAAGGGATCATCCACCAGCTGAGGACTGGAGCACAATGCACTTTGGCCACATCCCTCCCAGTCCCTTCTCACCCTGTATACTGGGTTATGTGTGTATGAGTAGAAGTCAGCTCCCTGGGCTCTCCTTCCACTAGGTAATTCCACACACCGTGGGAATTACAATCAGGGGAGTAGAGGCCAGTTGACTCCTCCTTTGTGCCACTAGAACAGGGGTCCCTAACGCAGTGCCCATGGGTGCCATAGCACCCACAGAGCCATCTAACTGCACCAGCATCCTGGCCAGCGGTTGAGCATCTGCCAAAATGCCACCTCTGTTTACAATCTGTTTACTGTAATTTCATCTGTGTATCATAGAGCTTTCCAGCTCCTGACAGAGCCAAAGCTCTGGATGATGGAGCAGTATTCAAACGCTCATTTGTTTTGTACTGAGAAGATCTCCAAAACTTGTCAGTGGCAAGTGACGTCATCCAGAGGCATCGCTGCTGAAGTGCCGCCAAATTTCGGTGGATGCTCAACCGCCACCATGGTCTTTTGTCTGGCGCCCACCAGACAAAAAGGTTGGGAACCACTGCACTAGAACGACACAGAGCAGTGCAGATTTTCTCCCCTATCATGGTTCCACAGAATTACTCTATATTCACACTGGTCTAAGTGAGAGGAATTGGCCGTATAGTTTTTAAAAAGCGTTTTGAAAGAGAACAAATAATATAACCTCATTTGTTAAGGTTAGAAGAACAAATACATTTTCCTTCCAATTAGTCTGATACAATGGCCTTTGCCATCTGTGTCCAGATTGTACCTTGTAGCTGTAACTTTTTAAAATTATGGAACAACAATTATGAATAAAGAAGGGCCTGAAGCAACCCCCAGATTGCAGCTCTGAATGTCAGTCATGGGTTGAGTCTAAGTTCACAATGTGAGCATCTCTCTACAATGGGCCAAATCTAAAAGATCCAAACTTTGATTCAGATTCTGACCTGATGGCAACATCATAGCAAGTCTGGACAAACTCTGCTGATGTAGGTGGAGCTACTCCAGAGTCATACACCCATGTAACTGAGAGCACAATTTAGCCTGTAGAATTTGATTGTGGTTCCAGTTTCTATCAGGAGTTTTGACTCAGGTCCATATTTAAATTTTTACGACTAGAATTTTGTCGTATTTCTGCCATTAAAGAAAGTCTTCAAAGTCATGTTTTTCCAGGCCACTAAACTTATCTAATGAAAGCAGCAGCATGTTGGTCTGCTAAGTAACTAATTCGGGAAGTTCTTTCTTTCTGTCATTGTTGTCTCAAGGTTTTAAATGGTTAGAACAATACTGCTCTGCAGAATAGCAGCAGATGAAAAGTAGCTGGAGTAAGCTAGGGCCAGTCTGAGCTTTACATATGCATTAGTAACTGGGGTGGGTGAGGGAGAGAATAATATGTGGGAAGGAAATTAATTGGAGGTCATCACAAAACAGACTTACACAAATGATACAATGCACACAAGTAGTCTTAAGAAATTAATGATACTTGACTAGGGAGGAGAGCTTTAATTGGACTTGACCTTGTAACATTCCCTTATGTTCATGGGTGGGCTGGCTGGTCTATTTAAAAATGTCTGGTTCAGATTAACCCCATCCAGTGTTTGGAGATCTTCTCAGTACAAAACAAATGAGCATTTGAATACTGCTCCAGCATCTTAGCAGTTAATGGAAACAATAAGTACAGCTGTGTCATGTAGCACCTCGGAGATCCTTATCATGAAACGTTGACATTAGAAAATATTTTCATTGAGGAAAATAATACCAATAAAAACAATGCC
Source organism: Chelonoidis abingdonii (assembly GCF_003597395.2). Taxonomy (NCBI): domain Eukaryota; kingdom Metazoa; phylum Chordata; order Testudines; family Testudinidae; genus Chelonoidis; species Chelonoidis abingdonii. The sequence continues at coordinate 68,886,979 of NC_133769.1, read as the reverse complement.
TACTACTAAGGCAACAGCTTTCCAGTTGCCTATCTGCATGTATTTTTAGAAGAAACAAAACCTGAAATACAATAGTATCCACTAAACAGGGCAGTTCTTACACAAAGATTTGATTAAAGTTAATCGTAAACGTGTGTCAAAACAAAAGCCCCATCAATAATAGATCAGCCATTTTGTCTAATAGATCAGGAAGGCTGCACAAAGAAATACAGGATGCATTCACTGTGCTGCTAATTTTTGGAACAGCTGACATTTTGGTGGGCGTGAGGTATGTTTGAAAGGGAGTGGAAACTGGCACAAGCATAAGCTGATTTTTCAAGAAGGGCAAGGATTGTGGTTTTAAGGCCCTAGCTGCAGCGCTAGAAACCTCTCAGCCAGAATTTCTTCTGGGGCTCTAAGAGAGGTGCGTGCAGGAACATGAACTCCAACCCCCCATTAAAAAGGTACAGTGTGAGTATTGGATATTTTAAATTCAAGCTGATTTCATTTGGCAAAAACGTCATGTCACATAGTATGTTTCTCTTTCCCGACTGGCTGGCTGATTAATTGTGAGCCAGATTTCCAACCTCTGTATCTGTAGTTACCAATTAAAAAATGGCTGGGATGATTTTCCAGTACTAGCTTAAAATATGTTGCTTCATGAAGGTGTGGCGCAAGATCCACCCCCTACTATTATTAATTTCTGCAAGGCACAATTCTCTCAGCTCATCTGGAAAAGCTGCTTCCTGTGGGTGAACTGGATCTCAATTCTAGGTTTAGCTGCAGTTACATGTATTACAAACCCAGCATATCTAACCACAGATTGGGAGAAACTGCTGATTTAGTGGCAAAGTCTTTTCACAATGTCTAGCTGTTGCAAAATTCACTAAGCAATGTTTTCTACAATCATCAAGGTACGGGTATTGATTGTGTGGGCATACCATGCACTCAGAAGTGACACACACAATAAATCAGTACTAATTAACAGGCACTGAAATCAAAACTGCAGTTGAATGAGATGTTTACTTTCTGTCTATCCAAGTACTTATATCACAGGTTTTCAAAAGTTTCTATTAAAGCTTTTTTTGGATGGAAAACTGGGATTTTGATTAAATGAAAATTCTCATGGACATTATAGGCTTTCTGTGACAAAAACAAACAAAGATACCCAACATCAATGAATCAAAACCAAGAACCAATACCCACCCCAAAATGTCACTTCTGGGCCAAAAAACAGGAAAATTTTGGGGTTCTTTGGCAAAAACTGAGTTTTCACCGAGAAACCTCCTCCCCACCCTTCCATTTTCTAACCAAATCTAACTTAAATAGCCCCCATCACTACAACATCTAGAACATAGCATCACTTCCAGGAAACCAAACCAAATTCACATTTGACACAAATGACTCAGGATCTTGCATAAGAGTAATTTACAGAGGCAATAAAGCATGTATGAAAACTGGGAGTTTTGTTCCAAGTATTACAAAAAAGTTCCTTTCTGATCTTATGCACCCTGTAACCTCAGACTCCTCTTTAAAATCCCTCCACATGACTCACTTTTTACAGTCAGCTTTGTGTTGCTAATCTCCACCCTGGCCTTCATTGTGGATGCTGTCCAAAAATCTTACTCCACACAATTTAATGCATTAAAAAAATCCTAAGAGGAAACGAGATATGACCATATCATTAAGTCTGACTGTTCACTATTGCAATCCTTTCAACTTAGCCATTTCTTTATTGTCTGCTTGTCCTGTTAAATCTTATTTACATTGTAGGTTCCTTGGAACAAGGACCTGTCATTTTCTGTATCTTTAAAGTATCTTCCACATCTACACAGCTGTATACATAATAATAATAAACAGAAATTGTATTCATGAACTAGAATATATTTCTGTAACTTAAAAAAATGCTCTTACAGTAGCCAGGTAGGTCTCCTTTAACGTGTTTTAAAAGGAGTGCAATAAGCTTGGCCAACGGAAGCTATGAAGTGTCCAACCCCATCGTCACAGACTGATTTCTAAAATGACAAGTTAGATACTGTTCATGCAGAGACTGCCTTACACAGCCATAAATTGTACCAAGCTTCAGACACTTCCCTGAGGAAAGGAAATATTAACCAGAGCATAAAACTATCCTTGCTCTTTTTGAAAAGTGCCTTGGGATCTTGAACATCTGCCCTGACAGTTACCTTCCAGTTTAACATCACATTCAAAGAATACTACGTCTGTGAGATTAGCACTTCCCAGAACTGCAGTGCAGCATCAGTACAGGCTTGGATTCCAAGTTCTGATGTGGGACTTAGATTTACAACCCTTGCAGCCTAAAGGAAGATTGTACCAAATGAGGCATACTGACATGACCAGAGGGGATAGAATAGAGCCAGAGGGGCCAACAATCCAAATGTTTATGGCGCAGCCCCAGATGTCCACATCACTGGAATAGGAGCCAGAAGAATTTACTTGTTTTAATGATTTAGCTACAGAGGACAGAGTAGAAGCTTGATTGTTGCAGTGTTTTTTTTTTTGTTGTTGTTGGGAGGAAGTCATTCTTGAGTTCAGAACAAATTCCTCTTTTTCTGTTTGTCTAGTATGGATTTCCCCTCTTTCCCCCAAATAGCATGGGATCCCTAAATGAGTCTAGCTTGATGACTTTGTGTGTGATCTTTTTTGACTTACTGGATATCAGCTGTTCACTGGTGCATTAAGTGTTGAGGCTAGGGTGATCAGATAGAAAGTGTGAAAAATCGGGACGGGGGTGAGGAGTAATAGGAGCCTATACAAGAAAAAGACTCCAAAATTGGGATTGTCCCTATAAAACTCAGAGCATCTGGTCACCTAGTTGAAACATTTACACAGGAAGCATTCCATACTGTATCAGGGCCATGCCATCTAGTGGTGACAGTACATACAGTAGAATCTCAGAGTTACACCTGTGGAATGGGTTGTTTGTAAATCTAAAATGTTCATGACTCTGAATATACATTGTGGTTCTTTCAAAAGTTTACAACTGAACATTGGCTTAATATAGCTTTGAAACTTTAGAAGTAGCATTTTTCTTCAGCATAGTAACCATCTTAATTTAAAATTAAACAAGAACAGAAAGTTTATTTACCATATCAAATCTTTTCCTTTTTTTTTTTTAAAGTAGTTTACATTTAACATAGTACTATACTGTATTTGATTTTTTGTGTCTCTACTGCTGCTGATTTCATACTTCCAACACACACCTCATTTGGAACCGGACTAGTCAGTTTGTAATTCTGGTGCTTGTAACTCTAAGGTTCTACACTGAATTTGGTTTATCCTAAGTCTCTTCCTTTGTATATGTAAAAAAGTATATATTTGACAGCAGAGAAATACTTATTATGTTATTAGTCCATGCCTACCTGCACATGAAAATTTGTCTTTCATCCTCAGACACCATATTAATCCTTAGAATATCAAGGACTAGTATAGTGGCCCTCAGTAAAAAGAACCAAAGGCAAGTACAAACATTTGTAAACAGACCTGACCACTACAGCCAGACCTTTACTCCCATCTTGGGCTGCTGAAGCCATCAGCAACCAAGGTAAGAGAGAAAGAGGAAAAAAAACAACCCAGCACTCTAATCATGCAATTCTCATTCCTGTTGCCCACATCTCCAGCATTCCACACTTGCCCAAGCTGTAATATAACCCTCAATACTCCAAGGTGTTCTTTTGAAGCAAATATTTGCACTGTAAAAAAGATAAACAAAATAAATAACATTTTTCAATTCACCTCATACAAGTACTGTAATCTCTTATCGTGACAATGCAACTTACAGATGTAGAATTATTATAAATATTTTTACATAATTGCACTCAAAAACAAAACAATGTAAACCTTTAGAGCAGGGGTCTCAAACATATGGCCTGCGGGCCACATGCGGCCCGCGGAGTTATTTCCTGTGCTCGCCATAGTCACTGACTCTACCAGCAGCCAAGCTCCCTTCCCCCCGCCCCACGAGCATGCTGTGTCCTTGCTCCTCCACCTACCTCCCAGCGCTCCTGCTGAACAAGTTTTGACGCCACTTAGGACTTTCCAGGAGGGAGGGGGACAAGCAGGGAGGCAGCATGCTCAGGGGAGGAGACGGACAAGAGGCAGGGCCTGGGCGGGGATTTGGGGAAGGGTTTGGAATGGGGGCGGGGAAGAGTTGGGAAGAGGCAGGGCAGGGGCAGGGCCTCATGGACTAGACGAGCAGTCTGAGGTATGAAGTTCAGCATGTATTATTCTTTGCTGTGAGTAGTTGGGAAGAATGTTCGTTAAAAGTGGCAATGTATTTTGTATAAATAGTTACTTTTAAAAGTTCCTGCCATTACAGCTATATTGATAGACTGTTAATGTAGATCATCAGTGTTACTGACCACATAAGGAAGAGTTACAGGTGTTTATATTTTATTAAAACCCCTCTTCGCATTACAGTTTTTAAAAAGTTAATACACTGACTTTTAATAGCATACTATGTTACTCTTCATTTTTTACTATACTTTTGTATCATTGTATGAAAATATTTCAGTGATGTGGCCCTTGGGCCAATGTACTAGTCCTCATGTGGCCCTCGTGGTGATTTGAGTTTGAGATCCCTGCTTTAGAGCTTTCAAGTTGAAGCATGAAGGGGCATATGAATGTTTAGCATATCTGGCATATAAATACCTTGGAATTCCAGCTACAACAGTGCCATGCGAATCCCTGTTCTCACTTTCAAGTGACATTGTAAATAGGAAGAGGGCAGGCATTAGCTCCCATAAATGTAAACAAACTTGTTTGTCATAGTGATTGGCTGAACAAGAAGTAGGACTGAGTGGACTTGTATGAGGTGAATTGAAAAATACTATTTCTTTTGTTTATCTTTTTTACAGTGCAAATATTTGTAATAAAAATTAAATGAGCACCGTAAACTTTGTTTTCTGTTGTAAATCCCAAGTGAATGTTTGAACCAGAGGGATCACAATACCACAAAACCTTTGGTGGTAGCATGATACCTAAGTCCTTTGTGAATCTAGGGCAAAAACTTCTTGGGCAATAGTATTTGGCAAATTAGTGTCTAATTCATTAATACTTTTGTTCAACCCAAAACTACATTTTCTTTTTCAGCCAATGCATTAGCTGTCTGGGTACCTTTTCACCCATGCATGCGTGCGCACATACACACACCAAAATTGTTTAGCTATGATACTTTAAAAAAGTTGTTGCCTTACAAGTAGGGTAATCTAGGGTGTAGACAGAACCAAAAAAAGGCAGATCATTTGGAGATGGAGCATTAGAGCTGATCAGAAGTTTTCTGCCTAGATGTTTGAAAGAAAAATGCAGTTTCTGGGGGAAAAAACCCTACTCCAACCTCCCCCCCAAACCCCTCAAGAATTTCTGTGGGAAAAATTAGATTTTTCTCAAGAAGTTTTTGACTCCCATTGGGGGGAAATGGGGAAGTCTGAAAAATATTTAGCTTTAGGTCTGTCTGACATTGACCTCTGTCTGCTTGAGCTGCCGCAATCCCAAATGGAGTTATAGTTCGGATGCCTAATGCCTCCATTCTCCTCTGTGGACTGAGCAGCAACCCCCCCCATGATGCACCATGGTATCCTTTTTGGCTGAATTGCCGGAGTGGATCACAACTAAAACATTACAAAGGGCTTGATCCTGTAGCTCAGTAAAGTAGCATAAGTAATTTGTCTCTAGCAAAAACTGAAATCTTATAAACATAAGCCATGTTATCAGTCTCACCGATTTCAATGGGGACTCCTTATAGGAGTAAATTTGGAAGAATTGGCCCATTATTGTTAAATACATAAAGATCTGAGGCTTCCTAATAAAATCAGCTAAGGCAACATTCAACTGCTGACTAAATAGAAGTAAATTATTAAATGACTCCAAGTCATCATATTTAATTGCACATATTTTCTCAAATCTGTAAAATGGTGTTAAGAGCTAGTTTAATTGAAATTAAAAATGTATCCAAGATAAAAACTAACTGAAATTTGATCTTTGCACTTTGAGAGACTGAGCCGCTGTGACATGGACTGACTGCTGGCTGGGTAGCACTTTTATTTCTCAAAATAGGTGGGAACTTTAGATTTTGCTACAAATATTTAAAAAAGAGCAGAAAAGATCACATCTACAGAGAGAAAATACAAGCTTGAGAAGGTCTAATTTTCACCCACTTTCCTCTTTTACGGAATATCAGGGTTTGAAGGGATCTCAGGAGGTCATTTAGTCCAACCCCCTACTCAAAGCAGGACCAATCCCCAGACTGATTTTTACCCCAGTTCCCTAAATGGCCCCCTCAGGGACTGAACTTGCAACCCTGGGTTTAGGAGGCCAATGCTCAAACCAATGAGCTATCCCTATCCCCCCCAACTCTTTAAACTGAGGTCATATGTGCCACACTATAAAAGGAACAAGTCCTGTTGTACTTTTCCTCAAGAAAACCTCCCATGGAGGACAGAGGCCTAGAGTGCTAGTTGAAGCTGCTGTGCACATTCAGGGGGAGAAGGGATTGTACACCAGCAGCAGTTCTGAGGGACTGTGCCCAAGACAAACAGAATACCTCTGGAAGTGCTGGGAAAGAGTACACAACAATGGCTGCTGGTGTTGCAGGCACAGAAGAATGCCCAAGGTGAGCAACAGTGGTCCGTGCCCAGAGTGCTTAGCGCCAATAAACACACCGAGGTGGAGAAGCAAAACACAAGTTTATTTGGGATCCCAAAGCGGTGCTGGGAGACTTAGCACGCCTCAGATCCAGCCCAGCTAAAACAAGCAGTCTGTTCCTTTATATCCATGAGAACTTTTCTCGCTGACTAGCAAGCCCCCGTTTCCCCTCCCTCTTCTGTCCGGCTGCAGCATTCTTTTCTCACACACTTCTTTCTCTGCCCCCTCCCTCTCCTCCTCCTTCCTCCCCCTGTAGCAGTTACGTAAGCGCAGGTGCATTAAGTAATCTTGGCCGCGGCAGCTCGTTAGTAAGTTTTCCTTCTGCAAGTTATCTTGTCCTTCTGCTAAAGGTGCACAGGCCTCATTATTTCTGCTTTAGACCAGTTAGAACTGTTGCAACTGATAACGGCTGTTACTCCAGGCCTTTTAGGTCGATTAAAGTTTAAACATGGAAGGACTCTTGTTTGCTGAGGCCTAAAACCAGGAAGGCTCCATACCCTTGTGGCCTTCCACCCTCCTGAGTTACTTAGGGTTATGCTTGGTGACACCAACACTGGTGCAGCCTCAAAGACTGTAAAATAACCCCCTCTCCTCATGTACACCTCCTCTGTTGGCCTAGCTCTGCTAGCTGGTGTGGAAGTGGAAGGGGGAAGGGACAAGATGGTAGTAGCACACTTACATTGCTCTTAAGAGGTCCTAGAAGCAGTGGGGTACCTAGTTTCCTGGCCTTCTGTGCCTCAGTGGCCGTGCCTGACATCTGCACAGGTCCACTAGGGATAAGAGAAAGGATCACTGCACAACTGTGCAGGGTTAACTCTCACTCCCAGTCCAACTGAAGCTGACTGAAAGATTCACAATAATTTCAATGGAAGTTGCATCAGACCCCCAGGGAACTATCTAGCCCCCATCTATTGAATTTCTCCTGAGGTTTTATCTGGAAGTTTGATATTTGTGTTACAATGATGGTGGTTTTGCCTTAGTAAGGAGTGCATGGTTTGACCCAAATCCTGTTTATACAGTACCACATTAGAGAAGTGTTCTGGGAAGCTGCAGAATGGGAAGGTGCTAGGAAACAGTCCTGCTGTTTAATATTAGATTTATTTGTACTCACATGTATGTGCAGACAGAGTATGTGAAATGATTAATAACCATGGTTACACAAACATACTCCCATCCTAGGGAAAACTGAGCCTAGTTTTCTCTCAAAAAATGTGCTTCTTGCACATCCTCTAGCCTAGCTAGCCAATCGTGCGTCTTTCCTGGAAATCACTTCTAGCAAATTAGTGAAAGAGACTTCATTAGGAAAGAATAAATGCTGTCAGTCCTACAGCACCATGAGCATTACATTTACTTTGTTATATAACAAAAAGCCCTGCAAGCCCAAAGAGGAGTGCACTACTCTTCTGAGCAACCATATGATTTTACAGTCTTCAGCCTTGCCTCGTCCCACATGCCCAGCTCCTCTGTGTTTATTGTCACCTGCTGTTTCTCTTCATAAAGGGCCAGATTGGGACCAGTTCTTCTGTAGCTGCACAAGAGTTAAGCATGGAGGAAACATATCCGAGGAGCATGCTCCACATTGCATACCCTATGCAAAGGCCTCTCACAATTGCATTTTCCAAAGAGGCTAGTCTCAATTTAGTCCTAAAACACACAGGAGTTGGTGCAAGCAGCAGCTATAGCGAGCTCCTAGAAGCAGTGACAACAATATAATTAAGTTCAACATCTTGAGGAATAAACCAGGTATTAACTGATGGTGATTAGGAAGAGGTTTCCTTATGAACAAGTCCACTGAGGGTTTATGCACATTCCTCTGAAGCATCTTGCATGGGCCACCGTTAGACAAGATACTGAATTAGCTGGACCACGGGTGGTACAGAAGTTAACCTGTGTGGTAATTCCTACATAATCCCTACACTAGATCACAAGGAACATACCTGTGGTATACTGTAGAACCTCTGAGTTATGAACACCAGAGAGTTACCACAACCACACACCTCATTTGGAACCAGAAGTACACAATTATGCAGCGCAGCAGCAGGGACAACCTCCACCCCAAAATGCAAATACTGTACGGTATAGTATTAAACATAACCTACTAAAAAAAATAAAGGAAAAGTTTTAAAAAAATTTGACAGGGAAAGGAAACTGTCGTTGCTTGTTTAATTTAAATTAAGATGGTTAAAAGCACCATTTTTCTTCTGCCTAGTTAAGTTTCAAAGCTGTATTAACTCAATGTTCAGTTGTAAACTTCTGGAAGAACCACCACAATGTTTTGTTCAGAGTTATAAACAACCTCCATTCCTGAATGTTGCCTCAGAAGGGGCAGAAAAAAGGAGCAGATGAAGGTATCAGCCTGTGGAGCCAGCCAGGTGCACTAGGGGAATAGTCTGCACCATCCTTTAGGATACTACAGAATGTCCTCAGATCCCACTGAGGAATACACTAAGAAACTGCACCATCTACTCATGACACTCCCTACACTAACACCGGAACAAATCAGCATACCCTTAGAGCCCCGACCAGGGTTATTCTATCTACTACCCAAGATCCACAA
>NC_133769.1:68865608-68876094 GCF_003597395.2 Chelonoidis abingdonii | reverse complement strand
CTCGTTATCTCTAGCTTGCTTGCTAGCATATATATACCTACCCCTGGAAATTTCCACTACCTGCGTCTGACGAAGTGGGTATTCACCCACAAAAGCTCACGCTCCAAAACGTCGGTTAGTCTATAAGGTGCCACAGGATTCTCTGCTGCTTTTACAGATCCAGACTAACACGGCTACCCCTCTGATACTTGTCATCCACTTCTCTCTCCTTCTGAAGTCTACCTAAGTTACTGGGCCAATACAGCTAAGCCTGCCAAACCAAGTCATGAGATACAGAAGCCAGGCTTGGTCTCTTGTTTCTATTGTCACAGTGGTATTACCAATCCTTCAAACCACCCAGGAATTCCAGTAACTCTGTTGGCAATGTGTATGTGCTACATTTAAAAACCAAAAAAAAATTGCTACAAGGACTCATGTGAAGGGTAATGAGAGAATACACTGTGCGGTATGAATATTGCATAGTAATGCTCAGTGCTTCCCAGAGAAGCAGTGATTATGAGTTCACAGCTACAAGCTGTGTATGTGCTCATTTGATGGAGTAGGAGCAGATTCTGTTTTGCTGCATCCCCAGTGCAAACATTAGCACAATAAATGACATCTCACCACTGACTGTTTTTACTTCTCTTGTTCTTCAAGTACTCAGAAATGCAGCCAGCCCCTAACTTCTTTGTAGCATGGTACAGCATACACATTTAACTTTGTCCTGTGTCATGGGGCGTACTCACTGCCAGAGCAGCCTCTTGTGCCAGGACTTTGAATTGCAGAGTTCTGCCAGTCTAACACACCCTTGTCTGTCCACCTGGTTCTGCATGGGTCTGCTACTTCAAGTCTTTTTAGCTCTCTGGCCAGGTCACCTTTCAGTCCAGTCCCCTTCTGCAGTTAATAGAAGAGTCAAAAAAAAAATTCAGGAAAACCTACAGTCTAGTGGACTCTATGACAGACCCTCAGCCCCCATCTGAGACTCATTATTCTTGACCTCTTTTGCTCTTGAAGGCTGTATATACTCACTTGGTCTGAGCCAGAGGCAGGGGGACTCAGGCCCAGCCTCTTTTCTGGGTTCCAGCCCATAGATCCTGTTTTAGGTAGTTAAGGACTCTTTCTTCAATCCCTCACCACTGCCTTGAGCCACTCTTACCTCTCCCTGCTTGTCAGCATCTTCCACTGGTCTGCAGACTCTACTGTTCCCACCATGAGTTTGTGACTCTCCCCTCACATCTGGCTGCTGAGGAGCTCCCTGCTCTTCACCTCTCTGGCAGCCACTGGGCTGTATTTCACACAGTCCCTCTGGTTTCCCTCTGCAAGACAGGAGTTTCTCCCAGCACTTATCCTAAATCTGGAGTTGTGGGTCAAGCAAAGAATAACTTCCTCCCTCAAACAGCCCAGCTTCCTTGCTAGGATTGCACTTCAGACAGCCAGTCCCTCCACCTTTAATGCAGGAGTCCCCCTGCTCTCCTCCTCAGAGGTGAAGTTGCAATTTAGGTCAGCTGTAGGATCTTAGCCAGCTTCTCCTTCAGCTGGTTCCTTTCCTTCCTAACTAGACCCCAAGCTCAGAGGGCTGGCTTCAGCAAAGCAGCCCTCTCCTCCTATGAGGGAAGAGGCAGCATATATGCTGGTCCCCTTCCTAAAGCTCATCCTGGTTGGCTGGGAGAGAGGGAGGTCTTACCCTCCTTGCTCTGCTAGGCTCCTAGTTCCAGGCCTTTAAAGGAACAATAATGGGATTTTTTTCCCAAATACTGTTTATTCTCTGGACCATTTTCTCTCTGACAATGTCTCCTAGGTCCCTGTATATTAGACATCCTAAAATCTTAAATGGGGAATGCCATGTGCAGGGTGGACTAACTCCTAGGCACTACTACCCTTAAGGTGCCAGATCATCCCCCACCTCCTCCTTATTCCGGGCTTGCACTGACTCCACTGTTAACACCAATTCTGCTCTTCTTGGTGTGACATACTTTAGAAATAAAAATGGATGAGCCGCAGATATCAAAGTATGTTACAAGAATACATCAGAGTACATAAGCATTATTACCCAGTGCACCTCTTCAGAACACTTCTGTCACTAACTTTCAGTGGCATTATGAGCATTCAGCACTCCAGAAGACCAGACACAAGGTGTCTCCAGTTGGTCATCCAAGAAATAGAGGCACCCCAAATCAATAGTTACTTTCAAAAAATGTGGCCCAATTGACTTGCTCACATGACACAAAAGTTAGTGGATGAGTTGAGAGTAGAACCAGGGTATCCTTACTTTAAGCCCACTTTTGCAACCAGAAAGATGGGGTAATGGGCTCCACAAAACTCTGAGTCAAACCATCTGTCAGTTGGAAGAGGGTGTTTTAGGAGTCAGACACTCTCTCCTGAACAGCAGTGGCTCCAGGCACCAGCACTCCAAGCTCATGCCTGGGGCAGCAAGCCGTGAGGGGCGCCCTGCCGGTCCCTGCGAGGGCGGCAGTCAGGTAGCCTTCGGCGGCTTGCCTGCGGGAGGTCTGCCGGTCCTGCGGATTTGGTGGGAGGTAAGATGAAGCCGCGGGACCAGCTGACCTCCCTCAGGCAAGCCGCTGAATCCGCGGGACCGGGGACCTCCCGCAGGCAGGCTGCCGAAGGCAGCCTGCCTACCATGCTTGGGGTGGCAAAAAAGCTAGAGCCGTCCCTGCCCCAGAACAAGAAGTAGAACAATATTGAGGCATCAGGCCAGGATTATAGACTTTGGAGGCTATTTCTGAATCCACAGTTCTGCATGGCAATAAAACCCACTCTTCTGATGACGAGTGAAGCAGCTCCACAATTTAAACAGAATTATGTCATATAGTAAGTTTTAGTTATTAAATGACATGTGAAATAAATTGACATGCTTGTCTGAGAAACACTGGCTATTTAAAGTGTTAAACTATGGGACTTAGGGCAGCCCAGCTGGGTTATCGCTCCTCCTTTGCTCCTATAACAGCAAGCGCTGGAAGCTACAGACTCTGGAGGAAGAGAACATATCTCATTTGACCCCCTGATGCTGACACATGGAGTGGAACTGACAGGTTCCAGACCAAGCTGTGTCTAGCCCTCTTTAGCTGGAGGGAAGATTGCAGAGACATGAAGCCTCTGAGTGATGGCAAGAGGGACCACCATGTAAAAAAATAATTCTGTGGAACTGATCTGTGAATTTCTCTTTAAAGAAGGTTATTTGTAACTTATAAGCAACATGGGTAATAGAGTTATGAAGGGATCCCTGTGTTCGTAATAAATATGATAAGCTTTATGCTATCAAAAGTCTAACAAGCAAGAGAAAGACAGCTCAGCTCAGCTCACTTAATCACAAATCTTGCCAGAGTTATTAATGGATCAAATGCTGGGAAGCTTTGAGCACTTGCAAAGCTTATTGAAATCAGGACCCCAGAGGCAGGGTCAAGGTCAGAAGATAGGTCAGCACAGAACCAAGGCAAGGGTCAGGATATGCAGCAGGAACCAGTGATGCCAAGAGGCAAACAGATGGGTGAGTGTCGGGGGAAAAGAATTTGGACCAGAAAAATATCCATCATCAGGTTTAGAGAAAGAGAGAGAGACACATGCACACACCCCAAAACAAATGAAAATAGAGCTGTATGTGTGACTCAATCACAGAAGCTGAATTTGTTAATTCAGCTGGAGGAAAAGAGTCCATCAGAATCTGTAATAAATATTGTCCAAACAAAATAAAATGCTTATGTGTATATCAGAGGAAATAAAAGGAAGCATTGTTCAGATTTCATGAACGGTTGGAAGGCAGAAGTGTCTTGTATGAGCAGATCTATAAGTCCAAAACCACCTAATTTTGTCATGTAATAAGATAGCCAGGGAATAATCATACAAACAAACCACTTGCGTATATCATATATAGTCCCCTAATCGTCAGACTATTTTTCTGCAACAAACACATTGATCCATTTAATATTATAGGCACAATGTATTCTACTTTTTCAGTACCATATTTCCGTAAGTTTTGGGATGTATATTACTGTTCTGAACATTTGGATCCAGTAAGACCATAAACCATTTGTACATTCATAGCATGCACATAAAAATATCTGAGTAGTCTGAGTGCTTCAACACTATTGGATTATGTTACCTTGCATAACTGTTTTATTACTCACTAATGTTTATGGGTTATTCAGCGGCAGATAGTTTGCATCATCAAGCCTAACACAGTTGCCTAGTTAATAGCATTATAGAAACAATTATGAGGACTCTAGAGGTTCAGTGTTGACTTATGCTGCAGGACTTCCTCCTCATTAGCCATTCCTCACACACAGCTGTAAAGGAATAGGTTGTAGTCCCATGAGTCAAATGTGACCAATGTCTGCCCAGCAATATGTTTTTCACTCCTGCAGGATAACTGATTGCACCTTACCTTATTCAACAGGGGAAATCCATAGTAAAGAAATATGCTGTAATGTATTTTTGGATGGTGGTGAAGATAACCAAGGGAGGTAATGCCATGTTATAACTGCTTCTCTAGGCAAAGGATCAAAACCCACCATCCCTTTGAGTCCCTAAACTCTGGTTTACACTATAAGGTTAGGTCGAAGTTAGCCGCGTTAGGTCGATTTTATAAGCAATGCGGCCACACAACCAGCCCTGTTCCATCAACCTAAAGGGCTCTTAAAATCGACTGCTGTACTCCTCCCTGGTGAGGAAAGTAGTGCTAAAATCGACCTTCTTGGGTTGAATTTGGGGTAGTGTAGACACAGCATTGTGCAATTCGACGGTATTTGCCTCCGGGAGCTATCCCAGAGTGCTCCAAAGTGACCACTCTGGACAGAGCTTTCAACTCTGATGCACTAGCCAAATACACAGGAAAAGCCCCAGGAACTTTTCAATTTCATTTCCCGTTTGATCAGCGTGGCATCCTCAGCAGCACAGGTGACCATGCAATCTCAGAATCACAAACAAACTCCAGCATGGAGTGAACGGGAGACACTGGCTCTGATTGCTGTATGGGGAGAAGAATCTGTGCAGGCAGAACTCTGATCAAAAAGAAGAAATGCTAATATATATGCCAAAATCGCACAGGGCATGGTGGAGAGAGATTATACCAGGGACACACAACAGTGCCACATGTAAGTTAAGGAGCTCAGGCAAGTCTACCACAAGACAAAGGAGGCAAATGGTTGCTCCGGGTCAGAGCCCCATACATGCCGCTTCTATGATCAGCTGCATGCCATTCCAGGGAGGGACCCTACCAGTACCCCACTACTATCCATGGACACCTGCAAGGGGGGAGTCTTACGTAACACTGAGGAGGATTTTATGGAAGAGGAGGAGGAGAATGCACAGCAGGCAAGTGGAGAATCCATTCTCCCCAGCATCCAGGACCTTTTCCTCACCCTGGAGCCAGTAGCCTCCCAAGGCAGGTTCCTGGACCCTGAAGATGGAGAAGGCACCTCTGCTGAGTGGACATTTGTAACTACATGACAAGGGTTAAAAGCAATTGTGTTTAACATTTGATTTGCCCTGAAGAATTGGGATGCATTCATGGCCAGTACAGCTACTAGAAAAGTCTGTTCACATGTCTGGGAATGGAGCGGGAATCCTCCAGGGACAGCTCCATGAAGCTCTGAAGTACTCTGAAAGAAGGTTTCTGGGAAGGGCTGCCTTATTTCGTCCTCCACAGCTGGAAACTTTACCATGCCATGCCAGTAGCAAGTGGTCTGGAATCACTGCAGCACAAAGCATGGCAGTGAATGGTCCTGGGTTTTGGTCTCATTCATGCAACATTCGGTCTTCTTTATCTTTCTGTGTCAGCCTCAGGAGGGTGATATCATTCATGGTCACACTGGTTGAAATAAGGGAGTTTTTGTAAGGGAACAGTAAAAGGATCCTGTTCACGCTGGGCTGTTTGCGCTTGGCTAAAAGGGATCATCCCGGAGAATAGTCATGCAGTGCTGAGAGAGGTGTGCTGCACATCCAACCCAAAACCACATCCCTCTCCTTTTAAACGCTTGCTATGGGAAAGGAGGGTGCTGCAGTTTGAAACCATTCCCACATGTTATGGAGGCGGAAGAAGCCAACCCTGCGTACGCTTTCGCTTACCATGGCTACCTGGAAACCGAATTCTGTTGCCCAGCCGTGTGTGATGTGTCACCATACTGGCAGGCGCTCAATATAAAAGGAAAAATGCGTCCTTGTACCTAAAGCACATGTGCTGTCTGCTGGGAATTGCTTGATTCACTGTGAAATAGTCTCCCTTTTGTTTTCAGAAATGTATCATCTTAAATTTTACTTTCCCTTTTTATCCCCCCTGCAAGTGCAAATGTTTCTACGCTCCCCTTATCATCTCCATCCCTAAGGTTATTGCAGATTAGGAGGCGAAAAAACCACACTTGCAATTACATGTTTTCCTAGTTCATGCAGTCCTCCCGCACTGATAGGACACAGCTGAATGCATGGAGGCATTTGGTGGCAGAGGCCAGGAAAGCATTCAGTAATTGTGATCAGAACACACAAGAGGAGATGCTGAGGCTAATGGGGGAGCAAACGAACATGATCAGGCATCTGGTGGAGCGGCAGAAAAGACTACAAGAGCACAGACCACTGCTGCATCCATTGTATAACTACCGCCCTCCTCCCCATGTTCCATATCCTCCTCACCCAGACGCCCAAAAACACGGGGTGGGGGAGGCTCCAGGCACCCAGCCACTCCACTCCAGAGGATGGCCCAAGCAACAGAAGGCTGTCATTCAGTGTGGCTACAATAAGCAATGTGGCCTTGTCCTTCCCTCCTCCCCCTACCCCACCCAGGCTACCTTGTCAGTGATCTCACTTTTTTTTAATAAAGAATGTATGGATTCAAAACAATAGGGACTTTATTTCCTTTGTCAGCTGTGGTCAAAGGGAGTAGCGGGACTGGCTTACAGGGAAGTAAATTTAACAAAGGGGGCAGTTTTGCATCAAGGAGAAACACATACAACTGTCACACAGTAGCCTGGCCAGACATGAAACTGGTTTTCAAAGCCTTTTCAAAGCAGCGTGCCTAGCTGTGCTCTTCTAATCACCCTGGTGTCTGGCTGTTCAAAATTGGCCACCAGGCAATTTGCCTTAACCCCCCACTGTGCCATAAATGTCTCCCCCTTACTCTCACAGATATTATGGAGCACACAGCAAGCAGCAATAACAATGGGAGTATTGGTTGCGCTGAGGTCTAACCTAGTCAGCAAACAGTGCCAGGAGCTTTTAAATGTCCAAAGGCACATTTTAGCACCATTCTGTACTTGCTCAGCCTATAGTTAAACTGCTCCTTACTACGGTCCAGGCTGCCGGTGTATGGCTTTATGAACCAAGGGAGCAAGGGGTAGGCTAGGTCCCCAAGGATAACTATTGGCATTTCAACATCCCCAACAGTAATTTTCTGGTCTGGGAAGTAAGTCCCTTCTTGCAGCTGTTTGAACAGCCCGGAGTTCCTCAAGATGTGAGCGTCATGCACCTTTCCTGGCCATCCCATGCTGATGTCGGTGAAATGTCCCTTGTGATCCACCAGCGCTTGCAGCACCATTGAGAAGTACTCCTTGCGATTTATGTACTGGTTGGCAAGGTGGTCCGGTGCCAAGATAGGGATAAGCGTTCCTTCTATCTCCCCACCACAGTGAGGGAACCCCATTGCAGCAAAGTCATCCAGTATGACCTGCACATTTCCCAGAGTCACTACCCTTGCTAGCAGAAGGTTACTGATTGCCTTGGCTACTTGGATCACAGTAGCCCCCCCTGGTAGATTTGCCCACTCCAAACTGATTCCT
The DNA here is from genome assembly GCF_003597395.2 of Chelonoidis abingdonii. Lineage (NCBI taxonomy): Eukaryota > Metazoa > Chordata > Testudines > Testudinidae > Chelonoidis > Chelonoidis abingdonii. The sequence continues at coordinate 68,868,334 of NC_133769.1, read as the reverse complement.
GACTGACCAGTAGCAGTCAGGCTTTGCAAGCTTCCACAGGGCTATTGCTACTCACTTCTCAACAGTCAGGGCAGGTCTCATCTTGTATTCCTGTGCTTCAGGGCAGGGGAAAGTAACTCACACAGTTCCATGAAAGTGGCCTTACGCATGTGAAAGTTTCGCAGCCACTGGGAATCATCCCATACCTACAACACTATGCAATCCCACCAGTCTATGCTTGTTTGCCGGGCCCAGAATCGGCATTCCACTGTATCAGCCTGCCCCACTGCAACCATGATGTCCCAACTGCCACATCCCGTGCTTTCGGGAATGTCTGTGTCTATGTCCTCTTCACAATTGTCCTCGTGCTGGTGTCTCCTAGCCAGGTTCTGCACATACTGCAGGATAATGTGCGAGGTGTTTACAATGCTCACAACAGCAGCAGTGAGCTGAGCAGGCTCCATATTTGCCCTGCTATGGCATCTGCATGGGTAACCCATGAAAAAAGGTGTGAGACCATTTGCTGTTGCTTTCAAGGAGAGAGGGAGGGAAGGAGGGGAGATTGATGTGTACTCAAAAGCACCCATGACAATGTTTTTGCCCCATTAGGCACTGGGAGCTTAATCCAGAATTCTAAGGGGCAGCGAGGACTGTGGGATAGCTACCCACAGTGCACCACTCTGAGAGTTGATGCTAGCCACAGTATTGAGGATGCACTCTGTTGACCTAATGTGCTTAGTGGGGACACGCACAATTGACTGTATAAAATCCCTTTCTAAAGAGTGACTTTTATAAAATCGACCCAATTTCATAGTATAGACATACCCTAAGAGTCTATCAGCGGTCAGTGGGCCTGTATCTATAACTTGGTTAACTGGGAATAGTTTTGACAGATATAATGCAAGTGATGTTTCAAGTCAGTTTCAATATATCTGAGGAAACAGACATCAGCTCTCACTTGGAGGTCTGCATTTTGAACAAGGAACCTGTTGACCAATAGGAGGCCATACATAACCTACGGAGTGGTTAATGGGTTTTAGCCACTTAATTGGCTCTTTAAGAAAGTGTATCAAGGTGGAGCTTCTCAAACAATACAAAGAACCATAACAGCAGCAAATCAAGTCATTTGACTCAGGGAACCTCATGGTTTCAAGTGACTAAAATATCCAGTGGGTATATTACATATATAACCTTTTGGATTTTTTGGTCTTTGATATCCCTTAATATAAGATGTGAAAATTCCTGAACATTTGGAACGTAGAACATCTCTTCCTCCTTTATTTCCTTGAATATACACAAATGTTTTATTTTGCGTAGAAGGTAGTTATTAAGTTCCTCACCACCCCACACCAATCAACAATTGCAGAGAAATGAATATTATTTAGCTTTTATACAGGGCCTGGCCCCACCTAACTTTCAGTGAAATCAGTGGGAACTGGATTGGGGTATATTTCAGTTGGAGTGCCTGGTGCTTTCCAGACATAAAGACAATAAAGTCCCTGACTCAAGCTTAATCTACATTAGACAGACAAATCAGTGAATAACAGCAGCAGATCATGCTAGGTACGATGGTGGAGAGGGCCAACAGCAGAGAACAGAAAAGCTATGAAAAATACTCCATAAAACTTGTTTAATGTTTCCAGTGTTTTGCCCCTCCACGCCATGTTCTTTTTAATTTGGTATAATCAGGCGCACATAGTGCCACAATGGAGATTAGGAGTGGAAAGCTAGTCAAAAGAAAGGAGCCTTGAGCAGAGATTTGGGAGGAGACTGATTAAAGTCTGCTGGCTCCATAAGGGTCAGTGAATGGCAGCAAAGAGTGGAGGAACAACAGCGGCACAGTCTCTAATAGGCTTCAGAAAGACATGAAACACAATTTTGCTCTTTTCCTCTAAAACCTGGCCTACTTTCAGGTTTGGTACTGATGTAATTAACCAACAGATTAGGCATGTGATTCTTTTACCCATATAGTTAAATTGGAATAACTCCCTCATGCGAATTCAGGACAGGTCTACACTTAAAACGCTGCACAGCTGTAAAGTGGTAGTTCAGTGACATTACTACACCCAGCCAAAAAGTTCTCCTGTTAGTCTAGTCAATCCATCTTCCTGAGGTGGTAGCTATGTAGCTGGGAGAAGCTCTCCAGCCAACGAAGCACTGTCTACGTGGGGATTAGGTATTGCTCCGGGTGCGGATTTTTCAGCGGACCCTTATACCAATGGAAGTTTATAGTGTACACCTGGCCTCAGTTCCAGCGGCCGCCAGTAGTGTACCTTGTACCAGTACAGCTTATTCCCCGCCCCGGGCACGTGCAGCCTTGGGCTCCCCTTTGGCGCACCCTGGGATCGTCTCCTCTCCGCTTTCCTTCACCGGGAGCGGGGTGCCACCGAGCTGCTGCGCTCCCAGCAGCAGCCAGACGCGTGTGCGACCCCCTCCCACCAATCCACCAGCAAAGCGCAGGTGGGGCCGAGCCCGCTGCCAGAGCCCTTCAGCACCGGGCCGGCGGACCCGCTGGGGGGCGAGCGGCGGGAGGCCCAGCTAGCAGCCATCCCGGGGGACAGAAGCCCCGCAGGGAGCGACCATCCCGGCCTCGGCAGCTTCTCGCGGCGGGGGAAACCAGCGGGCTAGTGCTGGGCACGGGCCTCGCGCTCAGGGCCTCTGGGAGCAGCCCGGCGAGCGGGACCAGGGCTCTGGGCGATGGCTCGCGGCGGCCGCCAGCAGGCTCAGCCCGGGCGCGGACGGCCAGA
>NC_133769.1:68814100-68865266 GCF_003597395.2 Chelonoidis abingdonii | reverse complement strand
CTGTGCGGGCGCTGGGCTGGCACGGGATGGGGGGGATGGTACAGGATCTGTGCGGGCGCTGGGCTGGCACGGGATGGGGGGAATGGTACAGGATCTGTGCGGGCGCTGGGCTGGCACGGGATGGGGGGGATGGTACAGGATCTGTGCGGGCGCTGGGCTGGCACGGGATGGGGGGGATGGTACAGGATCTGTGCGGGCACTGGGCTGGCACGGGATGGGACAGGACCTGTGTGGGCGCTGGGCTGGCACGGAATGGGGGGATGGTACAGGACCTGTGCGGGCTGGCACGGGATGGGGGGATGGTACGGGACCTGTGCGGGCACTGGGCTGGCACCGGCTGGGGGGGATGGGACAGGACCTGTGCGGGCACTGGGCTGGCACGGGATGGGGGGATGGTACAGGACCTGTGTGGGCACTGGGCTGGCATGGGATGGGGGGATGGTACAGGACATGTGTGGGCACTGGGTTGGCACAGGCTGGGGGGGATGGGACAGGACCTGTGCGGCCACTGGGCTGGCATGGGATGGGGGGGATGGGACAGGACCTGTGCGGGCACTGGGCTGGCATGGGATGGTACAGGACCTGTGTGGGCACTGAGCTGCTACGGGATGGGGGGGATGGTGCAGGACCCGTGTGGGCACTGGGCCGGCACGGGATGGGTGCAGAACCTGTGTGAGCACTGGGCTGGTACAGGAAAGAGGGATGGTGCAGAACCTGTGTGGGCACTGGGCTGGTACCGGAAAGAGGGATGGTGCAGGACCTGTGTGGGTACTGCACTAGCATAGACTTGTTCGTGTGGGCACTGGGGTACTGACCTAGAGTACAGGATGGAGGTTGCATGCTGGTACAAGAACTGTGTGGCACCAGGCTAGCACAAGATGTGGGTGGCTTATGGACACTCATCCAGTAGCGGGTCTCTTAACTGAGACGAACTAAGGGGACATAGCACTTTGTTCTTATTTATGTAGTACAAGAGATGTATGAGGTGTTCGGCAGAATATGTAGAAAAATAAGGTTCTTGCTCCAAAGAAAATTGATTCAGACAAATATGATCCAAGGAACAAGTTTGAGATGAACTGGAACCATAGTATTTATTTGTAAAAACGTAGTTAAAACTTAAAATAGTATGCATATTCTAGGTGGTATCCTTGACATGTGAATTGGTTCTGTATTTGCACTGTTTCTGTGCATTACTGTCAGAAAATAGAACAAAAACTTCTTGCTTACTTTAATCACTGTTGTTTTAGAAGCAGAGTTACCTACCTGCTTATCTGACTGATTATGCTTTACAATGTGCCTATGGATATTTAAGTGCTGGGAGATCTGTTGCTGTTGGGAGCTAGGTGGAAAAATGGCACTGCTCACAGTGTATGTCCATTTGCTGTAGGGATTGAGTGAATATAAGAGGAACTTCAAATGGAAAAAGTCAGATCTGTCAGAGTTTTGTAAGCCTTCACAAGAGCAAAAATCCTCAAGGGCTGGACTTCGATCTGATCAGCTAGGTAAGCTATTAGAAATAACTGCCATAACTCATACATCATCTTTGCGCAGAGCCGAGGTTTTGCAGAGGTTGAACTTCTAGTTTACATTATTTATATAAAGCCAGAAATGTACGTCATTTAATGGTGTATGTCAAGCCCTAAACATAGGCACAGAGTTAGCACAAGATGGGTTGTATTGCAGGGGTACGGGGTGGACGTAGTAGTAAAGCAAATTAGTTATGATGAAATAGTTAGGCAGTATTGCTCTTTGCATGAAAGAAGACAGAGGCAGAAATGGGAAGAGATGAGTAGGAAAAGTTTGAACTAGCATAAGAGATTAATGAAGGGGTATAGATATGAAATAGTCTGAAGAGTGTACATACAGGTCTGTCGAATCTTACGCACATTTAATGTGCGATTTCAGCTTTACGCGGTTGGCAAAAACAAAAACAAAAAGAAGAAAAATAATTTTAATACTATGCCTGTAGTGCGGGCGATTCCACCCACCATTACACTCAATGTAATTTTGACTATACATGATTTTTGCTTTACATGCTGACTGCGGAACGTAACCCCAACATAAGATGCAACAGACCTGTATTAGAGTAAGGTTGGTTGCCTTGTTTGAGCTTGACATTTAAGCATTATAAGAGCTATCTACTGGTAGTAAAATTGGTTGTCAATGTAAGCACCAGGCAATTTGATAGGATAATTACTTGTCTTGCCAAAGCTACTTTCCACGTCATCAACTTCTGCTGTCAGGGTATGTCTACACTAGCTGCCGGATCGGCGGGTAGCGATCGATCCGGCGTGGGTCGATTTATCGCGTCTAATCTAGTCTAGAGAGCTCTCCTGCCAACTCCTGTACTCCACTGTGAGAGGCGCAGGCAGAGTTGACGGGGGAGCTTTGAATGAATTTAGCAGTGTTGATTTTTAAGTTAAACAGCTCCCACCACCTCCTTTGGAAAGTCCTCAGATGGAGTTTTGCAGGTGGCATTTAGAAATCACCTGGCCATCAGAGTTTTCTCTGTGTGTGTGTCCCAGGACACAAAATAAGAGGTCGGAACTATGTAATCTCTGCTGGTTCTCTCTGGTCTCGCAAACCAATGTGGTCTTCAAGTGGCCAGCGACAGCAACTCTCTCAAAGAATTTCCAAGAAAGCTACAAGCATTCCCTTTGATTTGAATCCAGTATTGCTAACACCAAACATTCAAAAATCATATCTTAGCCCCGCAGTCACAGATTTGGCTAAAATCTCAATTTGAAAAACTGGGTAATTTTTATTGCCTTCTGATTTGATCCTTTGTAAACTTGTCACATTTTCAAGCTTTTTTCCATAACCATGAGGGCTAGAAACTTTAAACTAAGATTCTCATCTAATCACATGCCTCTGGGAGCTAGGGATTTAAACTAAACATCAAATATCACAAGACTCAAAATCATGTGGGTTGGCAAAAAAGCCATCTGTTTTCATAGCTTTTGTTGTGCTTAGGTTATGTCTCCCAGGCCTTTGCTTCCATTTTATGCGTCCACCTGTTTTTCTAGTTACATTTAATCACACACATCCTTGGAACACTACTCACAGACACAGATTGGTGTCTCCACAGACTGCTAGTGTTTGGCTCACTTTTGGCTCTTTCTCTTGAAATGCATACTTAATAGTTTCTCTTAACAGATTGTGGCAATTTAAGAATTACTCATAACAGTAACCCAAACAAACAGATAGGTCTGCTTGAGTGCTGAAAATTTCATTCTGCCATATTCCCAGTGTTCCTTCAAAGGTTACATTACTACTAATGGCATTTATTTGCTTTGTGGCCTAAACATTCTATGCATCTGACATTTTATATGTGACCTTCTGCCTGAAAGACAGTTTATTCTCTTTCCAGCTGCATCCTAGTTCTCCATAGATTAGTTTATGTATTCTGCAACTATTCATCTCAGCAAAATAGAGTCCTTTGTTAGTTGTTTAATACTCTCCAGCAGGATTCTGTTGTCACACTTTATTTAACTACTTTATGTTTAACCACCCATTTTCCTCTTAAAATGACATAGTAATTTTGTTCTTATCTTACATAAGACAGCTATTTTTTTATTGTTTAAAACCGTCTCAGATAATCTGTGTCTCTTTTTTGTGTAAATATGAAAAGATGTTTCCTAAGCTTTAAAAATATTGTGTAATGTATTAAAGATATTAAGATATTTTAAAAGCTACTCTAGAAGATTTTGTTTTTTAAAAGAAGGAATCTGTGCAGGTGTCTGTGCAGAATATTATTACGCATATGGTAACAGGTCACTTTTCTCCAATGACTGTAAGGTGAAAACTTATTCAGCAATGCACCTATTCAACATGCATAAGTAGTTTAAGAAGTTCCATACCATGATTGGCCAGTGCAAGTTGATGATTTGATAATTTTAGTCCAATTAATCTTCTTAGTGGCTGCGGGTTAAATTTCTGCCCTCAGCTATGCACACTGACTCCCATTGACTACATTGAAAGTTGCAAAAGAGGTAGAATTTGGCTTATACGGCTAGATCGTGTGACAGGCTAAGCACCCACTCAGCTGGGAATTAAAGGCACTCAGCATGTATGTAAGAGTTCAGCATTTCACAGGCTCATAGTTTGTAAATTGTCTTTGCTCAAAGATATACAAAATTTATTAAAAATCAGTCTAGTGTTATATATTCATGTTCTCATCTCAGTATGTTAACATTCTGATCTTATGTTCCAGTGTCTTTAAATTCTAATAGACGTATTTTATTGTGCTCAAGCTTAATGCATGTTTTGTAGGGATCACAAGAGAGCCAAACTTCATTTCCAAGAGAAGGGTGCCTTACTTCAACCCACAGATTTCAAAGTCCTTTGAATGGAGAGGGGACAGCGATTTGGAGGGATATTTGGATGACGCTCCAGAAATTGAAGGCGCTGGGCCTGCAGAGTCACACACAGATAACAACAGTAATGATAGAAATCTGGAAAACATTGAAACACCTGAAGCACCCAGGCTTCCTAAAAAAATTCGGTCCCACTCTGCAGATTCTAGAATTGAATCAGCCATCACCCTTACAGAAAACAGTGGGAAGAAGTTGTCACCCCCAACTCCAGTGAATCAAAAAGCAGTATTTGTACCTCCCAAAAAGCACTTAGAAAAAATGGATAATGGGGTAGGATCATTAGAAAACCTTTTTCCCTTTCTTATAGTCTATGGTTGAAGTTAGTAATATGACTATTACAGTAAATTAAATACAGTTAAGCAAGCTTTCATGCTTAAAACTGTTTCTTATTTTTGTTATAACTTTGTCTCTATGCAACTCTCTGTATTTTGACGTTAATCTATGTTAAGACTCCATTGTGTTGGAAGAACTGTTTGTTAGGACCAGATTCTGATTCCACTTAAGTCCAAGTTTTACCATTTATTTGAAGTGAATAGAATTTAGTCCATAATTTGTAGTCTTCAAAGATGTTGTCAAGAATGAGATAGCATATCTTTCATTGAGTTAATTGGCCTGATCTAAAGATTATAACAGTTTAGTTAAAAGGAAATTCCAGCAACATAAAGTAGAGGAGAACAATAAATGGAGATTTTTCTGATTTATTGACAGTTTCAAAGAGTACTGCAAAAGAAATCAGGCATGAATATTTCACCTTCATATAGTTTCCCCAGAAATTCTGAATATCAAAGGCAGTTTTTATGGAAATCCCCCCCAAAAAACTCTCCAATTCTTGCAGCTGACCAGGTAATTTTAAAGAATCTGAAATATATAATTTAATTTATTAGTCAAGAAAGTCATTTAATTACCATAATTTCCTTATATTTTGTTGTGGTAGATTGGTATGTTATTTACAGTGCCACTTTTGTTTTCTAATATGTAAAAGCACATTAATTCACATATGATCCATTATAAAAGGATCTGATCCTGCATTCCCCTGTGCAAGCAAAACTCCCATTGCAATTTCATGTACTTTAGTGAAAATTTTCCTTGTGTAGGGTTGGTCTGCAGGATCAGTTCAATAATAGGTAGGTGTTGTAATATCACATTGTTTAAATGATGAAAGACTTCACAGAGAGCTCCTTTTCATTGAGATTCTATTACTAATCTGTATGATGCTCTCCTAATTGGTGCTCATTAAAACTGCTGTTCCATAGCGAAGAACAGGAAGTCTGAAGCAGTAAGTGTTTTTTTTTTTGTTTTTTTTTTTGCACAGTTTACTCCAAAAACATATAGCATAAGGGCTCTGATCCTACAAATGCTCACAAGTGTGCTTAAATTTATTACTGTTTACTACAAATTTGAGATCAATGGGACTACTCAGAATAGTAAAGTTATACACATGTAAAGTGTTAGCAGTATCAGGTTTTAAGATCAAATTTTTATCATGAGATTTTAGTGTTATTAAGAGACTATTGTACCTTGACTTTCTGACCTATATCTGTAAACCACCTAACAAAAAGTACATCTGAATATTACAGTAGTAGAGATACCTGATCTTTGAACAGGTGTATTAAGAATACCCAAATTATCTTGACCTCAAGATAATTGGTCAAATCCAAGCTCATATAGCAAAGCTGAGGAAAATTTCATCTCTGTGGCATATGGCGTGTCCTTTAAGTCTCAATAGTCTGTGGGAAGATCAGGTCTAATCAGTTGTAATAGTCAAGCAAATTCTACATCTTAATTTATAACACAGAATTAATTGCAGAAAAGGGAACGGATCAAATTACTGTGCAGTAAGAGCTTTATTTTAAACCATGAAAGAGTCTATCAGTACTTGCTGACAAGGTGTCATGTAGGTTTTATTGTATATTGTTTCAAAAATTTGTGATCTTGGAATATAAATCTAAAAGTGAATTGCAAAGATTTGTCAACCACCTTCGTCCCCAACCAAAGAAAATATGCTTTTTTTTTTTTTTTAAGTCACAAATAAGGAAAAGTAGTTGGATCTAGACTTAGAGATTTCTCTGCATTATATCCCTGCTAAGAAATAAACTTAAAAATAATTACTGAAATTAAGTCATTTCCCCATTTATCCTATAAATCTAATAGGTAACTTTGCCACATGCAGTATTTGTTCACCCTTTGCTTCTCTGTATGCATATTGGAGGAGTCACTAAGGTAACTGATTTTGAAAATTTGACCTTAAGATTAGCAAATTAACTTTTTTTGTTTTTTTTAAATTCAAAGGTTATTCACAATACAAGTAAATCCATTCCCCCATTTAAGTCTTCCGCAATTATCCCTGAAACTGAATATGAGAGAAGTTTCAAAGTTTCTCCTCCAGCAATGGGACCAAAACTGAGGTGTGATTTGGAAGAGAGAGAGTTTCCTGTATGTACACCAGTAAATATCTCTCCTGAAAAAAAGGTATATACATCTTTGAATGGTATTTCAGTAATATGTTTTTAGTGTTTTTTTCTGTTAGGTTTTATAATTATTACATTTGACATTGCAGTCCATTGGGAATGGTTTTGCTCTAAAAAGAGACTCTAAAAATAACATTGTGGGGCTCCATGGTTGCGTGTCTGTGATTTCTGTGTCAAGTACGTTCAGTTTACAAGTGAAAAGATTTTTCTTTTTGCTAACTGCCAAACCAAATCCTTAGCTTGGCTCTGAGATTCTTTCATTTCTGTGTACTGCTGCCATCAATAAAGATTCTGCCAGCCAAGTTATGCTCAAGAAGGAGTAGAATTCAATTAACTTTCTATTGAGTGTGATGGTTGTTTAAGTCTAACAGGAGTAAAAAGCAATAATTTTTTTGTAATCACAAAAGCCCAAAGCTATGCATTTGAGCATGTACAAGGAATAAATCCAGTGTGTGTAAAGGTACCAATTTTACAGTCAATTTTCAGACTATAGTTACATTTAAAAAAAAAAAAAAGGGTGCAGGGATTGTAATTTTTATTCAACTCACTTTTTAAATTGATAGCACATCATGTAGTATAGATAGATTCCAGTGTCTAGTTCAAACATTAGGATGCGTTTTGTAAAGCCCAGACAGCAGTCAGCTGCCTTTCAGGTCTTACGTACACTAAGCTATTTTGCCAAAGATTTTGTACCATTGCTATTGCCAGTTCAGCTGCACTACCACCAATGCACTTGAAGTTTAGAGAAGCTGTGGGTTGTTGATGCCAGGTTTGGTACCAATTCATCTTGATTGAGTTGGTTTAGAATACACTATGGTAAAAACACCGGTGGTGACAAGGGCTTTTCCCCAGTAGCAGAGCTGAACCAATTATACCAGTAGTGGAAAATGTTTGGAAAAAAAAATCAGTGGGGACACAGTCTTCAGGGAACATAATGATAGTCTTTTCATTAAAGTCAGATCCACTGGAACAGTAGTATTCTGTCCAGCTGAAGAACCTTGAAGTATCAGAGGAAAGTAACCTCAGTTCCAGAATACTTACTTTGCACAGTAGTAGGATAAACAAGATTTTTCTAGTATGTTGCTCACTGTGTTTACCCCATTTTAAAACCATACAACGTAGGTTATGCATTCTCCAGCAATGAGGTATGGATGAGACTCTGTTCAGTCCATCATATCTGTTTCTTGATAAACCAGCTTGTGCCCTCTCTTGCTTCTCTAGCAAGTATGAAGAAAGTCTGAAAAGTTTGGGGTTTGGTTTGTTTTAAGTTTTCTGCTTATTTTTAAACATTGGAAATACAGGTCACTGTGTACCCTGGAAGGAAACTGGAGAATTAAGTAAAATTATAACATTGCAAGAGAAGAGACAGATGAGCAAATGAAGGAGTAACACTGTCTGAAACTTTTTTTTTGATACATATTTATCTTGAATGTTGAATATATATTGGGGAGAACAGTGTGTTTCTAAAGATTCATCACTCCTGCCCCTTCAATTATAGTTTGCTCTCGCAATATACATCTGAGGGCCTTCAGCAAAACCAGACAACCACGTGTGACAAAGCTGTGTTTTCAGGTAAAAAACAAGCAAGAAAAATGAAAAATTTGAACAGGGGAAAAACCCTCAAACCTTTTTGTAAAGGCAGCAAAAAAGGGCACAAGCCCAGTTTTCTAAAAAATCCTAAAATTCTTCTCAGGTCACTTTCAGGGGCTTTCTCACAAAATAATAAAAGAAATGCAAAAATTCCTTCCACTTCAATGCAACATCAACTTTTTTTTTTAAATGTCAGAAATGCAAAGTTAAGATTTATATAGCAGTATTAACTTAGCCACCTTGCATAGTGCTATTTTATTCCTGTGGTTTCTTATTAAATGTGTAGTTTTATGTTAAATGTATTCCATAAAGTATATAGGATGTATGATGTGGCTGAGTGAATGTTGCAGTAGGAACCTGAATATTGGTATTTCCAGGCTTTGAGATTTTTTCAAAATAAACAAGCTTAATGTTGCTTTCTTGTAGAGTTTTTGCATTAAATATATGTATGAGAGCTTGTCTACATGTGTGTTAGTGCACACTAGCATGTTGTGCACTAACTGGCCATGTGGACCCTGCTGGCGTACACTAAAAGTTCTCTAGTGTGCACTGAATAGCTGGCTAGCCAGTAGTACTGCAGAAAAGAATTGGGGATTATAGTGGATTTTAAAATGAATATAAGCCAACAACATGATGCAGTTGCAAAAAAGGCTAATATGATTCTGGGACATATTAACAGATGTGTCATATGTAAAACACAGGACGTAATTGTTCCACTTTACTGAGCATTGGTGAGGTCTCTACTGGAGACTATGTCCAGTTTTGAGCTCCACATTTTAAGAAAGGTGTGGACAAATTGGAGATGGTCCAGAGAAGAGCAATAAAAATGAGAAAAGATTTTGAAAACCTGACCTGTGAAGAAAGGTTAAAAAAACTGGACATGTTTAGTCTTGAGAAAAGGAGGCTGAGCAAGGACCTGAGAAAAGTCATCAAATATAGTAAGGGGTGTTATAAAAAGGACTGTGATCAATTGTTCTCCATGTCCACTGAAGGTAGGACATGATGTAATGGGCTTAATTTGCAGCAAGGGATGTTTAGGTTCGATATTAGAAAAAACTTCCTAACTATAAGGGTAGTTAAGTTCTGGAATAGGCTTCCAAGAGAAGTTGTGGAATTTGCATCATTGGAGATTTTTAAAAACAGGTTGGACAAACAACTGTCAGGGATGGTTCTAGGGTTACTTGGTCCTGCCTCAGCACTGGGGGCAGGACTTGATGACTTCTTGAGGTCCCTTCCAGCCCTATATTTCTATGATTCTGTCTTTTTAAAATGTTAAAGTAAAAGGCTAGTATCACATAGAATTTAAGTTTGTAGAGTTTGTTTAGTTTGTTAGCTAATGTGGTATTTCTAAAATTGTCTTTGCCGTAGAATGAAAGGAAAGAAACATTCCTAAAGCCAGCGGGAGATTCACCAAAACAAGGGAAATCAGAAACAGAACAGAAACCACCTAAACAAAAAAATAAGCAACATATTACTCAAAAGCCTCTCTCTTTACATACAAGTCTTGGGTATGTATATATAGGAATACCGAACTAAGGTATTCAGCACTCTAATATTGTGAGGGATGGTGGGCATTCATCATTTTGACCTTGAAATCAAGTGCATTACCTTAGCATATCTGTATAACACCTCATATTCACATACCTCTTTTTTTCAACTTCATACCAGCATTGTGATTGTGCTTGCTGTGTATAAACCAAAACACGGCAGCATCCTCCACCAGCTCACTCTGGATCACTGCAGTGCTGGAAATAAACGCAGGAATTTGGTTAGTTCTCCCAGTCCAGTCCCCTATTGCAGCTGCTTATCTTTCAGTGACTGCTTTAAAAATGTAGACTGCTAACTCAGTCACCCGTCAAGCTGCTCACTTACTGTTCGCATGCTGGCTCTGAGGTTGTTCTCTGCTCTGCCCAGTCCCCACCACACCTCAGCATAGGAAGGCACACAAGCTTAACATGAAAACTTTCCTGAGCCAGAGTCACCTGAAAAACATGGAGAAAACTGAGTTAGTCAGATAGTGCTGTGAGTATTGCATACACCTTCTGCCTTTCAGCATTTTTTACATTGCCAGGATTGCCTTGGCAGTCCATACATTTTTTTTTTTTTAAAGCAGCAGCTCCTATGCTTCTGAGATCTGAAAAGGAGAAAGAAACCCCCAGAAAATGGACATTAATCAAAAATGTACAATCTACCCCTACCACCTTCATTCTCTAGTAAATCCATGTGCCTCCCCATTGTTCTTCTTCACCCACTTGTCTTTTTTAAGGTTTTACTGGGATGGGGTGGCTCAGTGTCTTCTGTACAGGCTTGGACCACTCCTGTCTCTGGACCTTGGAAGATAAGTTTGTTTTGCTACAAACCACGAAAAAACACAAAGGCAACAGATGCATTTATTCATGGAAAAATAAGTGAAAATAAAATGAGATTAGGCTCCTTAATTCTTTGCTCCTCAGTGTTTTGGCCTTCAGGCTCAGAGTCACTTGGCAGTGGCTTTTGAGGGAAGGCTGGTGATCCTCTGTCATGGTATCTGCTTTTGTAAGTCTGTAGCCCCTGCCCCTCATGATCCTATGGTGGCTATTTGTGCAGGATAGAAGCATTCAAAGCAGTTACTAGAGCAAACCGAAATTGTGAAAAGATGCAAACACTCACAGAAAGAATCTGCATCTGATATGCATCAATGCTTTGCAATATATACTCCTGAAACGGAATGACTAGTGTGGATGCACTGCAGTGTTGCCTTTTGAACTGGTTCATTCATACCATCATAAGTAGAACAAAAGGGACCAAGTTGTGTCAGTTTCAGGGGAGGTAAAACAGGACTCAGTTTGGCAAAAAGTTAGGACAGATGCCAACTATGAATTTTCCTCCATATTAATATATACTGGGTTAATTTTACTTATTAACTTTTGCCTTTTATAGTCCATATTCCTGAAGAGGTGTTGGACAAAAGGGTTATTTCAAGTTTGTGCTGAAAATGAAGTTAGTTGTATTTTGGGTCAAGATTAAAAGAGGATGATTGAAGTGCTGAGCACTTTAAGTAGACAGAGCTAATTTCTGTATGTGCTTGTATGTATGTATATTTTGCATAAGGGGAAGTGTGAGCTTTTAGTACGTGCTGAGCTCTTTTGAAAATCCCATTACTTCTTTAGGTGCCTAAATATGAATGAGCCTAACTTGAGGCACACATTTTTCAAAGTTTTGGCTTTGGAATTTGTTTTTAATTGTCATGCAGCTTTTACCCTGCAAGAGCACTTATAATTATATTTATGTAATTATGACATTTGTTTTTAGTCTCATAGATGATAAAAAAAATCAACTTTTACTGTTTTCCCCCCATCTCTTAATGTTCTAGGAAGGTGAACACTGAATATAGATCAAAATTTTTGTCCCCAGCTCAATATTTATACAAAGATGGAGCTTGGTCACGTATCAGGAGAAACATACCAGATCAAGTGAGTATCCATATAAAATTTTCTAAGCATTCTTTTAGGGCCCCAGTGAGCAATGTCCTGAGGGTCCTCATCTCCCATTGAGAGAATTCAGGATTCATCCCCTTTGTAGAGGGACCAACCCCAAGGTATTCCATTCTATCAAATCCTTGCAATATCCTTGTATGGTCTATGGGGCAGGCATTGTGACTCCACAGTGGCCCTCTCTGCCTAGGACATGCTGAGAAGGTAGGTTCCAACTAGCTATGACCAAACCAAAATGGAAATGTAATTGATGTGGTCTGTGGGAAAGGCCTCTTGTTCTGAGTTTTTGCAGATTTGTTGTCCAGAGAAACTAATGCAGAGGGAGTGAAAAGGTATTGCGTCACTTGCTATACCAAGCAAGTTTAGTTTTCTTTGTTGAGTTAAAGATACATTTTGCCTAAATATGTATATAGTATTGTATAGGGAACTAATTTTGTAGTTTGTTGAGATGTCATTGTAAAATTTTAGAACAACTGAACCTCATAATAATTACTGTGAAACTAAACTCACGAGGACCGAAGGGGATTAAAAACAAACAGTATTTTTTACTTTTGGTATGTATTAAACCTCAGCTTAGTACAATTAAAATTTTAGGAATTTCAGAGTTATTGAGCACACTCTGATTGCAAGTGTTACGGAAACCCTTTGCTTTTAAAGTGAAATACCATTTCGACCATGACAACTTCCCATGCCTGTAAGATTTGAGATACTGTGGAAGGAGGGAGTTTGAGACAGTATGTGGCTGCAAGATGACCCAAACTGGTATGGAGTGGATGAGGGCAAGGAAATAAAATGTTTATCTGCAAGAATCTTTTTTCCTACTACTTTTTAGTCTAGCCATGCAGTACGTATCAAAGTCACGGATGAAGATGCTGTTAATGGAGAATTACTTTGTGCCTTATCAGGCAATAGTGATCCTTATTGAGGTCAGGTGGAGAGTTGTAGGAGGTAAATATGTGTGGCCTTTCATTAGAGAGTAAGAGGAATGAGCAGATTACCACACTCTAGGGCAGTGTTTCCCAAACTTGAGACACCGCTTATGTAGGGAAAGCCCCTGGTGGGCCGGGCCGGTTTGTTTAGTACCCCGTCCACAGGTCCAGCCGATTGTGGCTCCCAGGCCAATAGGTGCTGCCAGAAGCGGCGGTCAGTTTGCCCCTTGGCCTGCGCCATTTCCACCAGCTCCCATTGACCTGGAGCAGCGAACTGCGGCCAATGGGAGCCGCGATTGGCCGGACCTGTTGACGGGGCAGGTAAACAAACCGGCCCGGCCAGCCAGGGCCTTTCCGTACACAAGCGGCATCCCAAGTTTGGGAAACACTGCTCTAGGACAATAGACCTATGTTTCCAGTTGAGACTGGCATTTCCAGTGTCATGGTATCATTCCCCACTCTGAACCTTAGCGTCCAAAAGATGGGGTACCAGGATGAATTCGTCTAAGCTTGATTACCAGCTTAGAACCTGTAGCGCTGCCACCAACCAGGAATTCCAGTGCCTGGTACACTCTGGTCCCCCCAAGACCTTGCCCGGGGAACCCCAAGACCCAGATCCTCTGGATCTTAACACAAGGAAAGTAAATCCTTTCCCCCACCGTTGCCTCTCCCAGGCTTCCCCTCCCTGGGTTACCCTGGAAGATCACTGTGATTCAAACTCCTTGAATCTTAAACAGAGAGGAAAATTCACCTTCCCCCTCCTTCTCCTTCCCTCCCAGACTCTTCCTGAGAGAGACAGTAATCCTGACACAGAGAGAAATTAGCTTTTTCTCCTCCTTCCCTCCTTCTCCCCACCAATTCCCTGGTGATCCAGACCGTCCCCTGGGTCTCACACGAATAACAAAAACAATCAGGTTCTTTAACAAGAAACTTTAATTAAAGAGAGAAAAACAGTAAAATTTATCTTTGTAAATTTAAGATGGATCTAGGTAACCAGGGTTTTTCAGCTATAGACACTGGGAATACCCTCCCAGCCTAAGTATACAAGTACAAATTAAAATCCTTTCAGCAAAATACACATTTGAACTCCTCCCAGCCAAATACACATTTGCAAATAAAGAAAACAAACATAAGCCTAACTCGCCTTATCTACCTAGTACTCACTATTCTGAACTTATAAAAGCCTATATCGGAGAGACTGGAGAAAAACCTGGTTGCACGTCTGGTCCCTCTCAGAACCCAGAGAGAACAACCACCAAATTCTAACAGCACACACAAAAACTTCCCTCCCTCAAGATTTGAAAGTATCCTGTCCCTTGATTGGTCCTCTGCTCAGGTGACAGCCAGGCTTACTGAACTTGTTAACCCTTTACAGTCAAAAGATATGTAAAGTACTTCTGTTCTATTAATTTCTACTATCTGTTTATGACACCCAGGAAGATTTTTTTGTTTATGGGATGTCATAGAGAAAGCTGGTTGAAAGTCACATGGGAATGAAGAAGTTCCATGATGAAGTATTCAAAACAAAACTGGTGGAATTTTTTTCCTAAGAGCTTAGTATCTAAAGGATTTGGGTTGGATGGCTGAAAAAACTGGTACCTTTTAATACTAAAATATTATTAACTAAAATGGAATGTCTGTATTTTACTAATCTCATGTTTATATACACACAGACACATGCACACTCTTCTCTCCCCAGATTCTCTTTTACTTATGACAATATGTTTTTATAGTGTATACTTCAAAAGTTAACTTTCCCTTTTATCTTCCTTGACTGGGCTCTGCCATTCAGATTCTGATTTACACTTTGCCTGTAAGGATATCAGACTAGCTCTGCATGTGGACATAGAGCAGTATATAGCTTTTAGAGCAGGGGTGCAACAGCACTCCCTAGCTTGAAGTGGTTTCCATCATATACATGGTTTACAGTTCGGTTCAGTGGCTTTCAGCATCCCCACTAGAAAAAGTGTTCCAACACCGCTGTCCTGGAGGGGTGCTCTCATCTTGCTTTGAGGGGTTTAATCATATGGCACTTATTACTGCTACTGTGTCTGACTAATATCCCCACACAATGAAATGAGGATACAGTATAACCCTTAGTCTCTGAAATAGTTTCACTTGGGAGGCTTGCAGTCATTCTAACTGTACCTTTTAATTAATTAAAAATGAGTTGAAGTAGTAAAGGCTGAAAAGTAAGTTAAAGCTGGGAATTTATCACGCTCCAGGAGAAAAGGTACAAGAAGGGCTAAATGAACTCCTGGAGGAGCTAATTTAAAACAAGTTAAAAACTCTTATGGACCTGATCCTTGCTCCTCCACTAGTTTTTCTTGAGTTAAGGCCTGCAAGATCAGGCCCTATGTGACAATAAATGGAACTGAATAAAATATTTCAGATACATTTGCAATTTAACAGCATTCCACCATTTGAGAAATAGGTTTCTGCAAAACAGTGAGACAAATATAAATCCCTAACTGGAAGAAAAAGTGAATCTACGGTCAGTTAAGTAAAAAAAACAAAAACAACTGCCCCTCCTTTTCCCCCAAAAAGCCACTAAAAAACAGTGACACAAATGTGCTTTGGCCCTTCACAACTTAGCCCTCTTCTGCCTAGCTGATCTTTTAACTTATCACACTATTATCTACCACCGTCACTTTGCCAACACTGCTATTTTTTAATGTCCACCCTGTCAGCTTCTCCCCTCAACTACCATCCTGCTTTCTCCATGCCATCCCGGATGCATGGGGCAAAGTTCCATGAAAAGATCTACACAACTACTATCTTAATGCTATCAAATCTCTCCTTAAGACTGGCCTCTGCTCTGATATCTACAAAACATTGCTTGCTGATGATCATAGCTAGATAGGTGATGAGTTGTGACTGTCCCAATTCCCCTTCCTTCATTTTCCAGTCTTTTTATTAGTGATTCCTGCATTCCTGCCATTCCTCTTTACCTCTACCTCCAGTTTAAAAAGTGTAACAAAACTGTGCCACTCACGCTTGTATTTATTTCCTTGAGTGTTCTATTGCCATTTCCAGTCCCTTGGTCAGATCTAAATTCTGAAGGTTTACCAATATAGCTATATCAATATTTTATTTTGGCAACGTGCTCCTAGAGCGGACGCAGAATATAGTGACAAAACTGCTTTTTTACAGGTATAGTCATGGCAACTGCACCTGTATTTCCCCAGCAAGGGCACCCATTCTCAGGCTTCCAGATCCCCAGTTGTCGCCTTTTTCGTTGGAGACCTGCATCTCCCTCCCTCCCGACAGGGGTATTTCCAGTGTACACAGTTCTTTGCCTTCACTGTATAATCCCCAGCACAGACCGTTGCTCAAGGACACATGCTTGCTTTCTCTTCAGAGATGATTAATAGGTATAATTGGTACAGTTATAAGGTACCACACAGTACTTCCTATGCAAACCTACTTTATTCTGAAGGGAAAAAACAGTACAGAGAAAATATATTAAAAATAAAAGAACCTACATGCATGCTAATAAATTTACCAGAGTTCACCCTGAGGGCATATCTGCACTTGCGGAAAAAGTCCCTTTTTTGCACAAAAACCATGGGAGTGTCTATACTTGCCAATGACCTTTTGCAGTGAAACTCAGAAGTTTCACCGCAAAAAGAAAACCACCTCCACGAGTGACGTATAGCTCTTACTGATGATGCTTCTGCGATGATGTGCAAGTGAAGACACATTCTTCCTGTTTACACAGCTTATAGCCTCCGGAGGATATCCCACGGTGCTAGGTGACCATTCTGACCAGCAGCTCTGCTGCTATGATGCCAGGTAAACAGACATCCACCCCTCCCCAAGTAAAGCCCCTGGAACTTTGAAACTCCTGTCATAGTAATATTCCTCGATTTGAACCTTAGAGTTCAAATATAAGGTACTAGCATGAAGTCCTCTAAGCTTAATCTCCAGCTTAGATCTGATAGGCTGCCACCAGGTCAGGCATTGGATTAGTGGCCTGACCCCTTTCCTCTCTCTGGTTGTCCCTAACCCTCCCTGTGGTTGGTGTACGGTTTGCCAGATGACGTGCGTTCCAAGGAGATAAGCGTTCGTTTGCGCCTCAAGGACTTGATGATGCATAATCTTACCAATTCAGCTTGGCTTTTGTCCTTTCCCGGGTGGTCGCGGGCTCTTTGTCCCGTTAGGAAAGCAGACGATGAGGTACGCTGGTATACAGAGGTGTTTCACATTCTCTTCTTAGCTAAAAAATGAACTTCCACATGAGTTGAAAAGAATGCTTATGATTGAAAAAGTTATAATAATTTATCAGATGTATGTATAACTTTTGCTATAATATATAGTTTAATGTTACTGGTGTCTTTCCTGTACTTAATTTTTGTTGATTATGTTTTTGGTTATTTTTATTTTTTGTGAATCAGATCCCAGTCGATTTAAACTTATTGTGTTTTTCTTTCTATGTTTTTGGGTTTTGTTTTTTAATTAGTGTATTTGTTTTATTTCTTTTTTCTTAGGTTTTTTTGCAATTCAGGCACACTAGGTAAGTACATAAGCAAAGCATATCATCAGCCGATTTTTTACTTTTGTTTTCCGTTTGGTTGTAGGCTCATCTGCTTAGTATGACTTGGTTAGTAAGAACGATTTGGAATGTTGTATGCAAGATTTGTTATGCGGTTGTTTCCTTTTGTTGGTTGGTGGTTCCCAGTTTTTCCTGAGGTGAATGCATTACATAAGGAGGACCCAGCAATCCACATCTGTAAATACTAGGACACGAAAGGCTCCTATGGTCGGTCCGAATACTTGTTGCCGCTTTGTACTCAAGTACTTTGTTTGTGTAGATATAGGTGTAGATATTGATGGATTATATGATGGAACTTTGTTTTTGACGTCTATTTTATGTTTGGGCCGTTGATTGGGAAACAATACAATACGTGCGCCTTTCCTGTAGTTCTTTTGATCACAAATTTCTCCGCCCTCTGACTTTTTAATACATTGCGGTCAGTTTCTGTGGTGGTCTTCTGTGGTTTCAGTTGTTGGCTGTTGGTTACTTCGGTCTTTTCAGTATAGTTAAGAACGTATCTCTGGTACCTTTACGGCGTATCTACTTGATTTGACATCGCCCCCCAAAGGTCGACCCGAAGTTAAGAATTCACTGAGTGTAATTTCTTACTCTAACACTTTAAGAACATACAAGGTAAATACGAACACATGCACTAGAAATAAAGCATGCAAAGTACAAGACTCTCAACACTGTTTCAGACGTTTAACCAGTGTCTTCTGGAAACTCTCATGGGAGAGTGCATCAGCTACTTTGTTAGAAGCTCCTGAAATGTGTTGAATTTCAAAATCACAATCTTGGAGAGCGACTCCACGAAGAAGTTTCTTGTTGTTTCCTTTGGTGTATGAAGCCACTTAGCGCAGCATGGTCAGTTTGTAGCTGAACGCGTCCCCCAACGTAGGGACGTAGCTTTTCCAGGGCGTACACAATGCATAGCGTTCCTTTTCACTGATGACCAGTATCGGAAGGCCCACCTACCCGGCGAAAATGTCTGTTAGGCCTGGTACACTGCTTTAGCTTCTGGTGTTACCTAGAGCCATTGCTTCTGGCCATCGGGTAGCCAAGTCCACGAAAATCAGTACGTACTGCTCCCTGGGTGTCTTTCTCGGAAAAGGACCCAGAATATCCACGCTACTCGCTGAAATGGGACCTCAATTATGGGGAGTGGCTGAGAGGGGCCTGGACCAGATCTTGAGGCTTTCCACTGTTGGCACACCTCACAAGACTGGACATACTGGCAACTTCCTTGCCCCACCCTTCCAGTAGAAGGATTTCCCCAACCGTTGGCGCGGCTGCCACTCTTCTGGCGTCCACCAGAAAGAATTTCCTTGTATAAAAGTCCTTGGTCATAACAAACCGGGATCGGTTTAGAAGAGCTGAGAGGCGGTGGTTGTTCCGTGCCGCCACCCAAGCTTTCTGAAGGCTGTCATCTGCTTCCTGCTCAGTCTGGAACTTGTCCCTTGAAGCTGGGGACACAGTTCTTTCCTCAGACTGGGGACTTGGGCTTGGTCCCTCTGGAAGAGATGTAGATGATGGGGTTGTTTCTGTAGCTGGTGTACCGCTGTCCGCTGGTGCACCTGGTGGTATTTCAGGCTCTGCCTGAGCCCTCTCGTTATGGTCGTCTGTTGCTCTGCCAGTTCAGGCTCGTTGGTCCCTTCTGGCATTGGGATTGAAGAGGTGGTTGCACTTGCTGTGCTGGTGCTGGTTGCTGTTCCAGTTCTGGGTCTGGGACTGGAGGTGCGTGGCTGGTTCAGCCGTTGACATGGCTCCGGGTCCACTACCTCAGTCTGGGTGTCTGGTAGCACCAGACAGGTTGTCTGTGTCCGCACCTCTTTGTAGTTGGGAAATTTTCTGTGCGGTTGAACTACAACTGGTGTCGGAGGGTTAGGAGTGGTTGGAGCCTTTTGCCTAGCCAGCTCCATCTCTAAGGCCTGCTGTGGGCCTCTCTCTGTAGTTCCAGCTGCGTTGGAAGGCTGTCTCTTCTTCTTGTTGTTTTCTATGTAGGCCACTCATCTTCTTTTTGTTTGATTTGGGCGGCCAGCTCTAGTTCCAGAAGTTTTGCTTTTGTGTGCTGCGTTTTGGCTTCTTGTTCCCTTTTGTGTGCTGCCTCTTTTCTTCTTGTTTCTTTTGGTGTGCGCCTCTTCTTCTTTTTTCTTTGTGTGCTGCCTCTATGAGTTGTTCCTCTTGTGCTTTAGTTGAAGCTGCTTTTGTTTAATTCGAGATCCTGAAGTTTTTGTCTATGGTTTCTGTTTTATTGTGTTGGAGTGCCCTCTGGTGGTGTTTGCCTGATTGCCGACTTTCTGTCCTCTGGAGAGCTGCTTAGTAGCTCCTGTTTTGCTACCTCTGGCTCTGTGTGATAGCCCCGTGTATTGTACTGTGTGTGATTGCTGCAAGCACTCTCAAGGGAATGCTATGTTTACCCCAACGACCTTTATGGCTCTCTTAATGAGCCTACTAAAAATGCGAACTGCTGAAACAGGCAGGAAAAAAAATTTCTCTGTCGGCACTTTAAAACCAATCTCTCTGCCCAGCGGAGAGAAAAAAGAATGTAATGAGCTATGCTATGGATTTATACTTCCAATCCGCTGCACACCATGTCATAGTAATTCCTCGATTTGAACCTTAGCGTTCAAATATAAGGTACTAGCATGAAGTCCTCTAAGCTTAATCTCCACTTAGATTGATAGGCTGCCACCAGGTCAGAATTGAAGGGCCTGATCCCCCTTTCCTCTTCTGGTGTCCCTAACCCTCCTGGGGGACCTCCAGATAACCTGTTCTTTGCTTCCCAAGAGATAAGCGTTCTTTTCCCTCAGGACAATTGAGATGCAAAATACAACAGCTTGGCTTGCCTTTCCCCCGTTCCTGCCTTCCCGTGAGGGAGACAGATACCTGATACAGAGGTTTCAATTTCTCTGCCTTACTAGAAAAAGAACTTCCACAAGTTTTGAAAAAGAAAGCTTTTTAGAAAAAGAGAAAATACAGAATAATAACTTTGCATAAAAATAATACAGGCTCCTACTTAAGAAAATATGAACAACCCAGTCTGATTTAAAAAATAGGCCAATTTAAATAGACCAGCAATCACACAAGTAAGTACAAAGCAAAGCATATCATAGCCGATTTTACTTTGTTTTCCGTTTTGTACTCACTGCCTTTTAGTAGAATGAGAAGAAGATTGGAATTAGCAAGATAGCTTGTCCCTCAAGCCGAGGAAGCAACAAAGACCCAGCAATCCCATCTGTAATAACAAACACAAAGCTCCTCATAGCCGAATTACTTTGTTTCCCTTTGTACTCACAGACTTTTGGTAAGAATATTTGAGATAAGATGGAGTTAGAAGAAAACTTGTTTACTCATAGCCGAGGAAACACAAAGACCCCCGAGTATACAAATTCCCGCCCCTGACTTTTAAAGCAACCAGTTTCTCGTGACTGGTCCTCTGGTCAGGTGTTTGGTTACCCTTTCCAGGTAAAAGAAACTTAACCCTTACCTTACCTATCTACTTATGACAACTCCCCTTCCTGTTTTCTTGGCAAGTGCTCACTTATCTGGCCAGGTGACAATGCTTGCTCCACAGAGTAAACGGTCCTCTGCTTGGAGCAAGACTGAGCTACTGGAGCTTATCAGTGTTTGGGGAGAGGAGGCTGTGACGGGACCCCAGATGCCCCGCAATCACCCCCCCTTCCCACAAGACCCATTGTCAAACTGGAGAGAGATGCACTGTCAGATAACTGCCCTAGAGTGCTGCTCTCATCGGGGTTGGAAGTGCTGCTAATGCAGGGGTGGGCAAACTACAGTCTGCGGTGCTGCCGGCACCATATCCCTGTGGCTCCTGGGCGGAGGGGCGGGCAGAGGGCTCCATGCGTTGACCTTGCCTCCAGGCACCGCCCCCTCAACTCCCATCGGCCGGGAATGGGGAACCCCGGCCAATGAGAGCTTTGGGGGAGGTACCTGGAGGCACGGCAAGGGCAGTGCATGCAGAGCCCTCCGCCCCCACTTCCCCAGGGGCTGCGGTGCTTCCTGGAATGGTATGGGGCTGGGGACAGGGCAGGCGTGCAGGCCCCTGCCCTGGCCCCAGTGTGCACCACTGTGACCCCAGAGCCATTTGAGGTAAGTGGGGCTGGAGCCTGAACCCCTCCTGTACCCTACCCCCAACTCCCTGCCCTAAGCCCCTTGCCTGCACCTTGTACCCTTCTGCACCCCAACTCCTTTCCCTGAGCTCCCTGCTGCACCCTGCAGCCCTGTGCACCCCAACCCCATGCCCTGAGCCCCCTGCTGCACTGTGCACCCTCATGCACTCCAGTCCCCCTCCCTAAGTCCCCTCATACACCTCGTACCCCTCCAATGCCCCAATCCCTTGCCCTGAGCCCCTTCATGCACACCACACCCCTCTCCCACACCGTGCACTCCCTCCCTCCCGCACCCCAACCCCCTTCCCCAGCCCTGCATACTATTTCCCCACCCAGAGGTACTCTCAGCCCAAAAAGTTTGCCCACCCCTGTGCTAATGGAAACACTCTCTGATGCCTGAGGAATTGAGTGAGTACGCAAACCAGCACTTTACTTTCACTAGTTCCCTATCAACAGTGAAATTTAGAGTGCAAAAACTCTTCAAGTGTATACATGCCCTAACGTGGATGCTGTCAGGAGCAGTCCTTTAACCCCTTACCCAAGGGGATTGCTTGTGGCTACAAGTTCATGACAGCTTCAGCTCAGAACAAGCACTCAGATTTATGAGGCCTCAGTAGATCCAGTCTTTCCAACTCTTCTCAAAGGATAAGGGCCCTCCATGGACCAAGAGTCCACTCCATTTGCTGTATCAGGAAGAAGGCCAGGAGCCAGTTTAAAACCAAGGGGTTTATCCAAAAACCCTTTCTTTGTCTGTTGTTCTAGAGAATCCAGTTTGAATTAGTGTATGTACATCTTACCAGAGGGGTCGCCTCAAAGGGCTGATAATGGAGGAAGTACATTAGCATCCTCCTTCCTACTAGAGAAGGCACGGATGGTGCCACAATAACACATACACGATTGCATATTTAATACAGTGTACCCCAAGGGTACTAACCCAAATTCAATAAGGTTTAACCTAATTCAAAAAAATTTCTTAATTCCATACGATTTATTCAGGATATTGTCAGGCGGCCACATAGCTTATTTAAGCATCTCCTGAGCAAAAGTGCAATTTTGCTGGTGTACAGTAACTCCTCACTTAAAGTCGTCCCTGTTAACGTTGTTTCATTGTTATATTGCTGATCAGTTAGGGAACATGCTCATTTAAAGTTGTGCAATGCTCCCTTATAATGTCGTTTAGCAGCCATCTGCTTTGTTCATGGCTTGCAGGAAGAGCAGCCCGTTGCAGCTAGCTGGTGGGGGCTTGGAACCAGAGTGGACTGGTAGCCCCCCTTTTAGCTCCCGGTTTCCCTAAGTTCCCAGTGCAGCAGCCGCCCAGCAGGCTATCAATTGCCGGCAGTTCAGTTGTCCCTCCTCCCACCGCCATGTGCTGCTCCTGCCCCCTGCCTTGGAGCTGCTCCCGGGAGCCTTTTGCTTGCTGAGTGGGGGTGGAGGGAAGAGGGTGGCTAATATCAGGGTGTTCCCTCCCCCCCTGCTCCTGCCCCCTTCTTACCCCATTTCCATAGAGCGGGGGGAACAGGACAGGGCTCAGGACGAAGGAATTGTGCTGGCAGCAGCTACTGTCTCAACTTGCTGATCTACTTAAAAAGGCAGTGTACTTAGAGTGGGTTCAGCATACATAAAGGGACAATGTGCATCTTTCACAGAGGGTGTATGTCCTTGTCTCTGTCTGCCGTGCTATCTCCCTTCCTTCCATTTGTGCTGCCTTGTAGAGTGTGAGGCTACATTAACAACAATGTATTAACCCTTGAGGGCTCAGCCGAGTTCTAGTTCATCATTTAGCAGCAAGGCATTCCCTGGGAAATATCCCACCCCCTTCCACCCTCTGACTTCACCACCTCAGCCAAGCTTCACAATCATCATTGCTGTGTACCATATTAAATTGTTTGTTTAGAACTTATACTGTGTATGTGTGTGTATATATGTATGTGTGTGTGTGTGTGTGTGTGTGTATATATATATAAAATACAGTCTTTTGTCTGGTGAAAATTGTTTCCCTGTAACCTAAACCCCCCCATTTACATTAATTCCTATGGGGAAATTGGAATTGCTTAACATTGTTTTGCTTAAAGTCGCATTTTTCAGGAAGATAACTACAACATTAAATGAGGAGTTACTGTAACCGTAGCTACACTAGGGGGTCCTTGCCAGCACATACATGTCAGTTGGGGGTCACACATCATCATACCCTTCACCCCCATAGACAAAACCGTTTTTTCAGTCTTTAGTATCTTAAACGCCTGAAGCTGTTCTCTCATTTTGCAAAAGCATTCCCCAATGAGCTGAGACCACACAAACAATTTCAGCCCCAAAAGAGAGGTTCTAAAGCATGCGAAAACAAGGGTTATAACGAAAATCTCAGTATAACTTTAGCTATAATGATTGCTTCCAGGAAACTGTTCTAACATGTATTAGTAAGGGTTATTTTTCAGCAGTAGAATAGAAATCACTTTGAATCATCGCTTTAAAAAATTAATGTGAGGTAATTCATAATCACGGTAGGACTGTCTAGGGTCTGTGTCCTGCTGGGATAATGCTACCTCCTGGGTCATTGAAAGAGCTTGGTTTTCTTTGTACTTCACAATTCACTGGAGGCAGAGCATTCTCAGTATGCCTTTTCTCCCCCTGCAGAGTCCTATTGCTCTGAATTTATATTCTGACTGTTCTAGTTCAGTCTATCAACTATCATTAATTTTCATCCCTCTATTTAAACTGAATAATCTTACAAATTTCATTGTATTATCAAGCGTTCTGTAGTCTTAAATGACAAATTCTCAAAGAATAGTTTGGGTTTTTTTAAACTGAGAGGCCCAGTGAGCCAAAGTCTGCAGTTACATCGATGCAACCCGAGTGAATTTTCACTCCTCTGTGCAGTTGACTTCACTGTGATTATATGGGTACAACAGAAGACAGAATTGGGCCCCTTACAATAATTCTTTCAGCAGATTAATAGAGAAATCTAACATACGATTGAAGAGTAAATAAAAGAAACTAGTTGAGATTTAATACAAAAGCATACCTGCTCTCAGCCATTATATTATCATACTGGAGTGGTCCCCAACCTTTTTCGTCTGGAGACAACGAGCCACGGAGGACCATGGTGGTGGACAAGCATCCGCCGAAATGCTGCTGACAAGCGGCAACATCAATAGGCGTCACTGCCGAAATACTGCCGAAAATCAGTGGTATTTCGGTGGCGACGCCTCTGGATGACGCGGCATTTCGGCGGATGCTCGTTCTCTGGCCAGTACGTGGGCGCACTTAGACGCCCCAGGGACACCTGTCCTACTGCATTTCCATTAATCTTTTTCCTGAGCCAGTATCAGTATAGCAATAATATTGCTGCTGAGGGATCTTGTTTAATTCTTAAGAATATAAAAATATAACCAAGGGTTTTTTTATTAGCAAACAATATATGGGTGGAGGACAAGACTGGGTGTGTGTGTGATGTGGGAGCTCTCATAATCTAATTTCTTAATTTTGTGAAAATATTTTAGCAATAGAATTATGGCATTATCGTGACTAAAATTAAGGGGTTAAAATGTTTATATTTTAATTAAGACGAAAAATAATTTCTTACTGTTCTTAAAATGTATGTTTTCAATCTCATGCCTAGATGTTATAGTGACTGGTGTCTTAGCATGAACACTGTAGCTATTAATATTGATATTATAATAGCATCTAGAGGCCCCATGCAAAATCAGTTCCCCATTGTGCTAGGTTCTGTACAAACATATAGCAAGTGACTATTGCAGTGTTACAGAACTCACAGTCCAAGGTCTTCATCCTTCAAACACATTTGCATATGCTTAATTTTGTACATATGAGAAGGTCCATTGTCTTAAACATCCACCTTGAAGTATTCAGAAGTTACAGATTTAAAAGTGATCTGTTAGGCTCAGATGCTTAAATGTATCACTGCAAGAAATGCAAAGTATTGCTAAAACATAACAGATTACAACATTTTTGTACATAATCTCTAGGAGGCAGCATAGTGCTACAGTGACAGCTTTAGAATGGTTCATGGAGTAGTTATGTTAACATGTAATGTCGTAGAAAAGAAATATTAAGACTGTTTCTGTATTCCTCCCCCTAGGATTCTCAAAACATCCTAAATTACATGTGGTTTATGGAGGTTGGTTGCACTTAAGTTCTTGTTTTAATGCTTGGAACAATTTCATGATTTCTGAACATTGACGAAGAAATAGAATCCAGCACTAAACTTGTTCATAGATGCTGCATAATTTTTTCATGCTTATTGAATAAGTGATCGGTAACTATGCATTAGCTTGGCTGCTCAAACACATGCTTTCTAAATAAATATATTTGCTAGTTTGGCTTAACTTTTTGTTTTGTTGCTTTTATTGCACCTGGCAGTATTTTTGCTGTGACTGGTCCTGTACTGTGTGTAACATGCCTTTCTACTGTAATTAGTATTAGCTAGCTCAAATAATACTTCACAATAACTCCACTGAATTTTAAAATGGCAAACAAATGTACCCTGTGACATCTGTATATGCAGGTGAAGGAACTTCGAGAGAAAGCAGAGGCTTACAGGCAACGAGTACAGGGAACCCACTTCTCTCGGTATCATCTGAATCAGATTCTTTCAGATAACAACAGACTTTGGGACGTGTCCTCAAATTCCAGTTCCGAAGAAGCCATTAGTAACACCATCAGAGCGCTAGATCTAGCTGGGTAAGGTGCTTATTCTGGATGTGAAGGGAATGTAAAATTGTAGCTTTAAAAACCAAACTTTTTAAAAATTAAATTGAGTTTTAACACAACTTTAAGATCCCTAGTGTTTACTAGACTTTGCATAAATGTTTTTAAAGCAGATGGAAAGTCAAATACTTTTCTACTCAAATTTTATTATAATGTGTTGAGAACCCAAATATGAAATTTGACTACATTTACTGAAGGAACAAGGTAGGATACACTCCTCCGTAGCCTGATTCTCACTTGAAAAGAAGTCCTCACACACTACTGTATAGGTCCACCAGTGTTTTATTTGTCATCAGGGATGCTGGAATAATTTGTATAGTGGGGGTGCTGAGAGCCATTGAACCAAACCGTAAACCCTGTATATAATGGAAACCACGTCAAGCCAGGGGGTGCGGCAGCATCCCTACTTCCAGCAGCTATGTTTGTCATGTGCAGTTGTGTCTCTGCAGCTTAAGACGTTCCCCAAGCTTCACCCTTCTCTCTAGGTACAAGCTGGGGGTGGAGGATCTCTCTCTGTCTGAGATCCTGGGGTGCTTTGCCCTTCCTTTCCCCTCTCTTTTGCTGACTCCCTTTTAACCATCCTTATCTGATGAACTGAATTCTTTTGTTAACTGATTAATCTCCCAGTCCTTAATTAATTATCTCCTAATTTAGCAAATGCAGGGAAGTTTACAGAGTGGTGAGTTAGCTTTAGGCTACTCCCACTCCATCACAACCCTTCATTATGTAAATTTTGTCATGCCTACACACATTTGTATTGGTGTTTTTGTAGAAACAAATCAATAGGCTTGTGATTAGCAGATCTAGTCCCACTGCACTTCTGTTTCTAAAATCAAGAAAAAGCAATTATGTATTCTTGGTTTTTTGCTTCTGCCCTTTGGAGGCTATAAAGGTGGATGGAGCAGATACTAAATCTGTCATTTATTTTTAATAAGTTTTAGAGCTTTTTATTAATAATGTTGTATAGCTAATTATTCCTAAACCAAAAAAGCAGTTTGGTCACCTCACCTTAAATCTGATCGTTCAAAACATTGTGTGGAATACTATATATACAACCCTCTTTTTCCCAGGCAGTGTCTTAGAGGCACGGGGTTGGGGGGAGGAAGAATATTTGATCTATTTGTGTAATTGTAGCTATAATAAAAGCATGATGAAACTTAAGAGTATTTATTACATCATAATATCTGATGTCAAATACAAGGCCAGATTTTCAAAACTGGCTGGTTTTTGTGCAAAATGGATTCTTGTACACTAGTCTCATTTGCATGCACAAATGCCTGACTTCCGTGAACAATTTAAAGATTTTCAAAAGATGGAGCCATAAGATAGGCTCTAAAGTCTGTTTAACACCAGCCTAATTTTCAAAAGTGTTCAGCATCAAACAATTCCCATTGACTGAGGTCCACTAGGTGCTCAGCACGTCTGAAAATCAAGTAGGTGCTGAAGTATGGACTTAGAAGTCTACTGTAAGCTCCTTTTTTGAAATTAACTGATTAATCTGTATTCATTTTAATAACTAAACCCTTAATTGCTGACATGTTCTTGAATTGGATATATGCATTTTATGGAGACACATACATACGTAGTAAATTGGAAAAAAACCAAGTGAATATTTGGTGAATGAAACATCGTTTGCTTTGTTTTATAGAACTCCTGAGAAACAGATGTCTGCAAGCCAAAACGTGCTGCCGCAACCTGACTCAATAGAACAGTCCCAACAGAACAATACAGAGAAGTTAGGCATGTCAGATGCCTCCACTGTACCAGTCAGAAGACGTCTAGCTTGGGGTGAACAAGACAGTACTGAACAAGTGGATAATCAGCCACCAGGATTAGAGGAAGATGAAGAAAAAGAAAATAAACAGAAGTTAGCAAAGGCTCAGAAATTGGAAGAAAATGATAAGAATCCTACTGTGGACAATAAAATAAAAGGGTACATTTTAAAATGTCATTGTCTGTCTTCTTACTTTTCCATGCTTTATGGGGTGATTTAAAAAAAAACTAAACTTTACATGCTAGTGCACTTAACAGGTAATCAGCTAGGGCACTAGTTTGGCAAGAGTCTGTATGTTAATAATTAGCAACAAATAATTAGTCTTAAATTTCAAAATAAGAGAGGATTTGTTTCTTACACCAATTCCCTTCAGAGGCGAAGGGCAAAATGGAGGAAGAAATAGACCCTGAGCTGCTTCACAGATTTGGCTCAGTGAATGATTTCCATCAAATAAAATTAGATTTTAGTAATGCAAAACTTTTTTTTTAGAAGTACAATTTGTAGAAACTAAACTCAAAATACTATTTTGATTAATATGAGTAAATGTAATGCATAACATTTAAAATGTTAAAAGTTGTGTAGAAGGCCACTCAGAGTAGGCAAGTGATAGCACAACATGTAGCCATGTGGAAAATTAAAATTAGGCGTCTACTTCAGACTCAGTTTTGAAAGATTGGTAGGACTGAAAGGATAGTCTTATCTGTCACTGTTGAACGGACTGCATGATATAGTGCTTAAAAGTATATCTACACTGCAGATGGGAGAGTGCATCCCAGTGTGGGAAGACAGACATGCACTAGCTCCGCCTGAGCTAGTGCACTAAAATAGTAGGATGGCATGGCAGCACTGGTGGTGGCATAGGCTGGCAGCCAGAGTATGTACCCAGAGGATCAGGCAGGACTGTACTCAGATGCTAGCCCAATCCACTGCCCGTGTCGCTGCATCCACACTACTGTTTTTAGCTTGCTAGCTTGAGCAGAGTTAGTGTGTCTATCTATGTGCACTGGGAAGCACCCTCCCTAGCTGCTGTGTAGATATACCCTGTGACTTTTTCAACTAACTTGAACGGTGTTGATGGGCTTTGCAGGAAGCTGTGTCCAGATCTCCCTGGGTGTGGTTTCCTGGTACAGGAGAGAGGGCGGGAATGTATTGGTAACCTTGGAGTTCTGACAATGCCTGGGTGTAGGAAAAAAAGTAGGAAGATATTTAGAAATATCAAGGACTTATTTCTGAGTAGTGTTTGGCAGTTGGCTTGCCCATGCTTCCTCTAATTACAATTACAATTTACCATGCATGTTTTACAAACTCTGTTGGTAACACATGACATTCAGTCATATTTTCTATCTTAGAAAATACTTTTATGATCCTCCATCAATGTAGTATCTGACCCTCTGTGTCTTTAACATACTTATCCTCACAATACCCATGTGAGGTAAAGAGGTGCTGTTATCTCATTCTACAGACTGGGGACAGAGAGACTAAGTGACATGCCCAAGGTCACATGTGAAGTCTGTGGTAGAACAGGGACCGAGGCCAGAGCCCTAACCACTAGACCATCCTCCTCATTTTTGCAGAGAAAATGCCTCATTACTGAAGCCTTCAGCAGATAGGTCAGATTCTTCTTCAGTATCATCAGGAAAGCAGGGCAGGCTTTCTACTCCAAAGTTGAAAACACTTGGTGGAGCCCAAAGAACTCATCATGATCTTACCACGCCAACTGTCGGTAAAAATATTTAAAATGAAAAGCAACATTTTGAGGGAATTAATTTATTAAAAGCTTTTAATGTAACAAAATATTTTATCTTCTGTTACTCTAGGAGGTGCAGTTTTAGTGTCTCCATCTAAAATGAAGTCTTCGTCCCCACAGCAGAGAAAGAAAAAGTCTTTAGAAACACACTATTCTTCATCCAAACAAGTCTCAGGAGAAAGAAAATCCAGAGGGGTGAGACAAAGCAAGCATTTGTCAATATGCAGTATAGAAAAATATAGATAGGATATCCTTTTTATGTCAATTGGAATAATTGTTTTAAGCTTGTTTAAGGATTGGGATGTTCCAGTGTAAAATGTTCAATGTTATCTGTGATGGAGAGGCTGATAGCCACAGACGCCTACTTCCCCCTTCCCCATGAGTGCTCGACCGCCTGCCCTTCTGCCCCACTCCCCCCCTCAGCCTGCCTCCCATCCCCCTGCCCCACTCCCCCTCCTGCCCTTCTGCCCCTGTCGCTCCCCCGCCTGCCCTTCTGCCCCACCCCCACCCCACCTCTTTCCATCCCTGCCCTGCCCCCATTCTAACCTCTTCCCCAAAGTTCCTCCCCCAACCCCACCTCCTTCTTTCCCCTATTCCAACTCCTTCTCCAAATCCCCATCCCAGCCCTGCCTCTTCCCCGCCTCCTCCCCTGAGCGTGCTACGTTTCTGCTCCTCCCTCTCCCTCCCAAAGCGTGCTAACACTACCAGACAGCTGTTTAGCGGCGGCTGGGTGGGAAGCACTGGGAGGTAGGAGGAGTGGGGATGCAGTGCACTCAGGGGAGGGGGAGGAGGAGGAGGAGGAGGTGGGACGGGGGGCTGCCCGTGCACTTACTAATTTTCCCCCATGGAGTCGGCACCTATGCTGATAGTTATATATTTTTGTTAAGCAATGGAAACTGAAGGAGTATGGGAGGGAGTGCTGCATTATCTCCCATATATATTTCTGCTCTGAAGTGTGCAGAGTCCAGAGGAAAGACTGCTGCCAAGATCAGCTGACTTCCCTGCTACCCATATCCCAGCTCATTTCTGAAGTCATGCGGAGCTCCAAACTGCATGAGTTGGGTAGAGAAGTATGCCACATTGGGGTCTCTCTCCCCTTCCATTGTTTTTGGAATTTTCTGCTTCATTTTACTTCAGATATGATTTCTCTGTACATCCTAGCATAGGGGTCAAAAAAGATGCTAAGACAGTATTTAGTTTCACAGGTCTTCGTGGCTTATAGATTCTAAGGCCAGAAAGGACCACTATGATCATCTGATCTGGCCTCTTGCATAACAGGCCACAGAATTTTCCTGAATTAATTCCCATTTGAACTAGAGCATATCTTTTAGAGAAACATCCAATCTTGATTTAAAAACTGCCAGTGATGGAGAATCCACTACAACACTTGGCAAGTTTTTCCAAAGGTTAATTATCCTCTCTATTAAAAATGTACATTTTATTTCCAATCTGAGTTAATCTAGCTTCAATTTCTGAAAATTGGATATTGTCATACTTCTGTATTCTAGAGCCCATTATATTTTTGTTCCCCATGTAAGTACTTATAAACTCTGATAAATTCACCCCTTAGCTTTCTCCTTAAGCTAAATAGATTGGGCTCCTTGTGTTCCAAAAACCTTCACAGTCCTTAGTTGCATCACTTCACAACAATTGTGGTCTCAATTTCTAAATATGTATCGGATTTCACTGCAGATTTCTCCCAGTGTGGTAGAATCTATAGTAGAAGCAGGAACACTAGTTGAATTTTTTTTTTTAAATTCAGAGTTCAACTTTTGCCCTGGGTAATAAGCCTCAGGTCTGAAATGACAAGTCAGCTGTAATTATCCTATGTCTTCCACTTTCCTATTTGGCTACCCACTAAAATTTATTCATAATCATAATTCCTTCTATCTTTATATCCTTCACTGTTTCCCCTCATGGAAATAAAATATTGGTTGTTCCCTTTATTCAGGATTTTCCTCAGTATCTAATAGTTGGTATTTTAACAGTGCCACAAATATTATTGCGTCCTGTCTCCCTAGGATCCTGTCACTGTAGCAATGTTCCCGGCTTCCCAAGTGTTCAAACATCTTTTAGTTGCTGGCTGTCTTTTTAGTAGAGTTTTAAATCCTTTAGGGGTTTTGTGACTAAATTAATGTTGTTTTATTGTTATAAAAGAGTCAGCCTGCTTTTCAAAGTCCTACATAGGTTTTCAGTGTTAATAATACTGAGCAATTCATAAACATTAACCTTCACAAAGCTCCTCTGAGGTAACTGAGTATTAATCCCCATATTAATCTCATAGTCCCATTTTGCAGATGTGGAATCAAAACACAGAGGTTGTGACCATAAAGTTGTTGTTAGAGGTAGGATTAGAAATTCAGGAATCCAACTACCAGGCTTTTGCTCAGTCCGTTAGTTTATAGTGTCTCCATGTGTTGTGTGCTCCTGGAGATAGTCATGGAGGCTTGGAAGTGATTTATTTTCCAAAGGAAAGAATCTGACCTGGTATTCTATGTGAATGCACCCATGGCGTAATAGTGCAGGGCCAGATTAAATTGAGAAAGCAGTCTAATGCTTTTACACATATGTAAAGCCTTCTTTTGGTCATGTTTAGATTATCCCTCATAATGCGAGCTTTGCTTAACATTGTCCCAAAGCCTTAAGTCACTTGCCTAGCCTGGAAGCTCCAGCAAGACACAGCCAACACATACCAGCTGCATATGCCTCTGTACTTGGAGTTTGATGTAACTCAAACAAATTTATATGTATAAACTAATAGTAGTCTTTTCTATGGTATTTCAGTTTGAAGGGGAAGCAGAAGCTGTATCACTACTTGCCTCCCCAGCTGCTGGATTGAAAACGTTAGATCCTTTGCCTCTGCGGAAGGATTCTTGGCCCACTGTCAATGCTTCTGATGAAAGAGCTTCTCCCACTTCAGCACATCCAACTACAGTTCCTGTGCAGAAATCAGTCAAAAGTACTAGTCCCTCCTACTGGAGTCCATGCTGTCGCATTCAAGGGACTCTCAGGGATCCAGAGTTCCAGCATAATGGTTGTTTTTTTTTAAATAGGATTTTTCCATCCACTGAGTTTGTGTCGTAATTGCTATCTTGCAAATGTGCAGGGCCCAAAATTTTGTCACTTCAACAAAGAATGACTGCCTATTGCAGAGAAACTCTTTTCTACCAGAATGTTTCATCTTGCTAGAACTGTACTATTCTCCACCTTAATGAGATACTTTGAGTTACACTGTTATGGGGAGATCTGGCCTTTGTTCTATGCTTAGGTTCCAGTAACTGTCTGTCTAATAGAGCTTTCTTGATTTTAGTAAGGAATTACTAGATACCTCAAATAATTGGTTCTGTGTGAACAGTTTTGTTATCTCTTCTGTAGGCAGCAGGGGGAAAACCTAGTACATTTCCCTGTTGGGTTACTCACACAGATGAGTAATTGGACACCTCCACAGCAACATCATACCACTCTACAGTACACCCTGTGTAAGGAGAAGAGCAAGGACAGTAGGTTAGGTGTGGTACAACACTTATTTCCCCCTTTCACTATAGCTTTCGAAGGGGAATCAGCTGAAAAGCTGAGGCTGTGATGTTTGCATGCCCTTTTATGTGCAGTGGAGCATCCACCTTTGTAGGGCTGGGATGTTCAGGAGAGAGTTGCTGGCAGATGAAAATCTGTCGTCATAGTCCCATCTGTGAGGATGGCCCTGGCCTCTACAGGATCACCAGACATGTATGTGGATTTTGAGAGAACTGTAGGTTTTTGAGGACCCTTGTGTGTGGAGTGGGAGAGAAGGGGACAATCCAGCCTTCTCTGTCTTTAAAAGGTCTGTTGGAATCTCAGCAGCATTTTCTGGTCCCTGCGGCTGTGTCAACACTGCACAGTACGTCCATGCTCTGACTCACCTTTGAGCCTAAGCCACCCTTCCATCCTCACACAAATGTGTCTGAGTTAGGTCAGCAAGTACTCAGGACCCAGGTCCTAAGGCCCTGCTAGTATGGTGGGCCAGAGCCCCAGTGCCTGCTGTGACTTGGGTCCAATTCTTGTCGTGTTGCAGCATGGATGCAGTTGAAGCCAAAGACCAGAGTCAGAAGGTCTGCATACCGCAGTATGGATGTGTTAGGACAGCTGAGAGACCTGGGTCCAGGCTTACAATACAGTGTGGTCACTCAAGCACAGGATTGTAAACACCGAGTCCATAAGCCTGGGTCCCACAGACGCAGGTTTACAATGCATTGTACTCATACTCTGTGTGAACTCTTCATTAGAGGAGCAGTTTGGGCCAGAGTGGCTCAGAGTAGTTTTAAACAACAATAGTAACCATACTGTGGTGGCATCTATGTGATAAATAACAAAATTCCACAATCGCTTAGATGTCAAAGTGAAATTTATGTGCTTAAGTCCCAGTTCCACAAAACTTTAACCACATGCTCTTGAAAAGCACACAAGTAAGTCCTTGCATCTTCAGAGATGGATAAAAAAGGTAATCGTTCCATTTTACAATGGAGCAAGTGGTAAACAGGTTCAGTGAGTTGCCTAAATCCAGAGAAAAGTCACTGTTAAAGCTGGGATTAGAACTAGGGCCATATCCTACCTCCAAGTCCTAAGTGCAAACCATTAGATCTTACTTCACTGTGTAACTACAGTAACAGCCTCCAAAGATGCTGCCTTGAAAAGAATACAAGGCAATACATTTATTCCATCCTCATCTCAGCACCATTTTCAGGCTACCGTTATAAGAAACTTATTACAATCAGAGTTATTATAATGAGGATAAGTAAAGGAGTCTCAGTCCTGTAATTAGTAAGTATGCAGTATCCTAATTGCTAGTTACTTTTTAGAAGTAATGTTCTGAATAGTTTTTGACATGAAGTGTCATCTCATATAGACTTCTGATACAAAAACAGCTCTTTTTAATGGCATAAGAATAACCCCTGTGGCCTTTTCTTATAGGGAACATTGCGAGTCCAAAGATGAGCCATCTCCAGTTACCGCTGCAGGAAAGAAACTATAATGATGAAGGTATTTTTCATTCTGAAGTATTAAACAGTATGTATCATATGGATGAATTCTGATGTTGTCTGCACCTCAATGGGAGATGGATGTATATAGAACATAATGCAGCCATCCCATACGTAGGCCAGTAAAACCTTTATGCATACCCAGACCATCATATCATCAAAAGAAATCAAAATATTTTTCTCTGCCCAGTAATCTGAAAAGTTAAATACAAACCCTATAAATAAACCATGAAATGTCATTAAAAATGAAACAGATCATAGCTGTGGCTCAGTATGGCTAATATAAGTATTTGTTCCAAACTCAGATTTAACTACCCTCTCCACCTCCCACATTTTCACAAGCCTTTCTGCTTCAAGCCTTGACTACAAGCAAAGTGCAAAAGTACTATGCCTGAGGGTGCTCTGGTATTTTTAATCCAACTAGATAGAATATAGAAGTATTTGTAACCTTATTGGATATCCTATTCTCATGAGAATTTGAATACAGGCTCCATGTATTCTCCAAGGGAGCTTTCAAAATTGAGTGTCTGTGCCAGGAGACTGTCTCTCTGACCTGATGCACTGCTGTATATCCATAGTATCATTACAGATTTTGTCACTACTCTAACAAGATGGTCACTATCAGTAACAGTCTTATCAATTTTCCAGACAAGGAGACTAAATAGTATTGTGACTTTTCAGAAATCAAACAGAACTTGACATTATACCCTGCTGTGTTTTCTGTGAGTTTAAATAAGATTGTTTAACATTCAGTACCATCTCTGAAACTTGCCTTAAATCTTTGAAAGCCTTTGGTCCAAACATTCTTAAATAGATTCCTGAATTGCACATACAAAAAATTCCCCTTTATGAGCAAACTGCTAATTGTAGCTGTGTATACAAGTATAAGGCTGAGCTTTCAATCCATTTGTATACATAACAAATTTATACACTCAAAATACCTGTATTTGGGCACAGTTGAGTCTATTTATGACAGCTCATGCTTCGTCACTGGTTTTTAGTAGCAAAGATGCAGTCTGGTACAGCGCTGTTATCTAAAATGTGTGGTGAGGTTGTGGGATGCTGCAGAGTACCGTTGAATTTCATATGCTTTATGTAGATATATAGATGCTTTGCTGAGCAATAATCACTGCCCACACGCTTTCCAGCCAGCTGCAGTGACTAAAATAAAAAGAATTGCCCTGATCTTCAGCTACAACCAAGGAGCACACAATGCATCTCAAGGCTGGGGTGGGGGGGTACAAAGGAGCTTTAAGCTCCGCTTGTCCTTCCAGTTCTAGACTAGCGGTGCAGCAGCTGGTCCCCTGGAGTAACTGAGAGCAGCTTGAGGACAGCTCTAATTTACACTAGCTACCATAAGCGCCAATACAGCACCCAGGGATTACTAGAACACGTGAACTAAAACCACACCAAATATGCTGGGGAAGGGGAAAAAGCCTTGGAGTTACTATGCCAATTCTATACTACTGGAGGATCATTTTATGCTATACAGATTGGGTACAATGGTGCCAGTTTTCAAAGGAGACCTCACTGCCTGACTCCCACTGCATTTCATTGAGAATTGAGCACCTAACTTAAAAATCTCAGTCAGCATCCTTGTAGCTCTATAATTATCTTCCCCTGCAACAACAAAGCTAACAATAATTTAGAAGTTTGTATTTGATTTTGTAGCATCCATTGTCATAAGAGGTATACAATCTTTTGCATTTGAGAAGTCAGTCACAGCTATCTTAATTGTTTAAAATTTATGTCTCATCTGTGGATTTAGTTACAGATTTGTTTTCCTCGTTGCATGCACTCACAGATGACAGATTGTCCCAGATCTCTGCTCGCTCTGCAGCCTCTAGCTCACTAGCATCTCAGATTCTGGAACGAGCTCAGAAGAGGAAAGAGAATTTCTGGGGCAAGTCGTAGCGTGTTCCACCAGGGAGTCACTGTTTTGTACGATGATGTATCTTTATTGCACAGTTGTGTTCTTTTGATTTTTGGGAAATTTTGTATTTTCGGCCTTTCATATACTGGTAAGATGGCCTGATCCTGTACGATGTCAAGCATTTGACACTTCTGTTGAAAGAGATGGGAGCTGTGGGTAGACAGTATCTACTATTTTACAGTAGCTTGCTTTTCATCTTTCAGTTATGGTATCTTTTGAAATTGACAGTAATTATTTTTATACAACATGTATATAATTTCTAAAGATGTTTTACTACAAGAATATAGTACACCAAGAACAGTATTCTGGGATGATACCATCATTTACCTAATACCAGACATTTGATTTCAAGCATGGCTGAGTTAGGAGACTCATAATGTAGCAACTATGTTAGGTGTTTGTTCATATTCCTGTGTGAATTCTGAATATGTACAGGACTGTGTTGTCATGAAGTCATTTAGCAGTATCTGACCCTACTACCCAAAACCCACATTTAATATTTCAACAAATGGGATGTGATATTTGCAACAAGTGTTGAGGTTTTGGTTAGGACTCCAGATTGTTCTAGTTAAAAAATAAACAATTAAAAAAAAACCCCACACTTGTTTCTTGTCTAGAAGACTTTGACAGCTGTACTGTTCTCAAGACCAGCTTCTAATGTTGGTTTTAGATACTAGGGGGTAAACCTTCATTTCAGACACAGGTATTTAATTACCCTCTCGTATTCCTCAATTACCTCATCATACTCCTCTTCTAGTTGTCTGTTTCTGGGTGAATGAACTACTGTAATGATGGTCACAGCTAAAATTGATTGTGATTTATGCTGATGGCCTTTTTCTTTTTAATTGACAAAAGCAAGTTACATGAAGTAGATGAAAATAATTGCTTAACCATTTAAAAAAAAAGTTAATGTTTGCTGTTTTTAAAAATATTTGTACAATGAAGAATTTGAATTTTGTATACATTTAAAAATAATAAAAAAAAAATCAAGTTTTCCTTGTTTCCATTCAGCTTATTATGCCCAACATAGGCAGTAGTTTTCCAGAAGGCCATTAAGAGTCAGTCTCAGTGGACCTGTCTTTTCCAACAGACAGAGGCAGCTGTTCAGACAATCTCTGTGGCCTTCTGGAGGCAAGCTGTTGCCCTGGAAGAATCCAGAACTTTATAAAAACTCAGTTACTCATGCACTATAGACAAGTTGACATTTGGAATCATGATTAACTTGATCTAGAACCAAAGACAATAGTCCAAGTTGAAAGACCGAGGCTCTCTCTGAACTGGACCCTTACAAACCAGCTTGCTACTCTATGTTGGTAGCAGGAATGAGCTCCTACCACTATTAACAAGATGTAAGAAACTTTTATACAACTGTTAACCCCAGAAGGGGAAGTTGTCTTAAAAAAAAAAAAAGTCCTCAGCTGAAGGAGTTCCTTTAGAAAGGTTTACCCTTTCCTATCAAGCTCTTCATGCCCATTACAAGAGGACTCGGATGCCATTTAAAATAGGGTTGGTTGAAAATGTTCAAGAGTGTTTGATAGAAAAAACAGGGTTTTGATGAAGCAACTTTATAAAAACAAAAGTTTTCCACCCAATCTTTCCATTTTCTGCCGAAATGGAATGGCTGGAATCAGAAATACTTATTTGGAAATAGTGCTGTGATGCCTTATGGCTAGGGCCCTATTAAATTCTCAGTCCATTTTGGTTATTTTCGCGGTCACAGGATTTAAAAAATCATACATTTCATTATTTCAGATATTTAAATCTGAAATTTCACAGTGTTGTATCTGTAGGGGTCCTGACCCAAAATGGGGTTGTGGGGTGTGTCACCATGCTTCTGTGGGTCACAACTTAGGACAAGCTACTGGGGAAAAGGGCAGACACACCACACTACTGGTGGTTATTCTTCCATGAGATATACCAAACCTGCAACAAAAGTAAACTTCTGTCTCACCACACTGGCTAACAAAAAGTCAGAAAGGCAGCCTCCATCGTTATTCCAGTCCTGGATTCAACACAAGACTTCATGATGAGTGGTTATTTAAAACCAATTTCATCAAACAAAAGGTTCTTTTGATCCCAAAGGACCAGCCATGCACCCATGTCAATATATAACTCAGATCTTATCCAATAATCACGCCATTGCCAATCATATAATATCTAAAATGTAAAGGTTTATTTATAAAAAGAAGGAAAGGTGTGAATTAAAATTAGTTAAAGGAATCAAATACACAATAATTATGATGTTCTTGGTTCAGGCTTGTAGCAGTGATGGAATAAACTGCTGGCTTGTTAAGTCTCTGGTTGCTTCCAAATCATTGGAAGGCCCTCAGTCCCTTGGTTAGAATGCCCCCATTAGTATAAGTTCATAGTCCAGAGGTTTGGGCAGGAAAGAGGCAAAATGGAGCCGAACCTTTTATAGCTTCTGTCAGGTGAAGGGAATCCCATTTTTCTCACTGTGGAAAATTACAGGTAACAAGATGGTGTTTGGAGTCACATGGGCAAGTCACATGTCCATGCATGATTTTACTTAGTCATAGCAGAGGCCATCACAGGAAAGTCCACTAAGTGTAGATAGGAGTCTTCCATGGTCCATTGTGAGTTAAGTGTTCCTTGATGAGCCATTTAGCTTGAATAGTCCATCCCAGATGTACCACAGGAGCAATCATTTGAAATACAGGTACATAGTTAATATTCATAACTTCAGATACAAAAATGATACATGCATACAAATAGCATAATCATATTCAGCAAATCATACCTTTCCATTGACCCCTTACTTGACAACCTCTGTACAAGATTTGTTGCAATTATATAAGAGTGGTAGCAACAATGATCTACCTGGTCATATTTTATCAAATAACATCATGGGGTGGGGGTCGCAAGGTTATTGTAGGGAGGTTGCAGAATTGCCACCCTTACTTCTGCGCTGCTGGCAGCGGCACTACCTTCAGAGCTGGGTGGTTGGAGAGCGGCAGCTGCTGGCCGGGAGCCCAGCTCTGAAGGCAGTGCTGTCGCCAGCGACAGCGCAGCAGTAAGGATGGCATGGTTTGGTATTGCCACCCTTAGTTCTGTGCAGCTGCCTTCAGAGTGGGCACCTGGCCAGCAGACGCCTCTCTCTGGCCACCCAGTTCTGAAGGCAGCACAGAAGTAAGGGTGGCAATACTGTGACCCCGCTGCCACCCTTTTTTGGATCAGGACCCCCAATTTGAGAAACGCTGGTCTCCCCCTGTGAAATTTGTATAATATAGGGTAGAAGCACACAAAAGACCAATTTTATGGAAGAGACCAGATTTCACGGTCCATGATGTGTTTTTCACGACCGTGAATTTGGTAGTGCTCTACTTATGAGAGTTATAGTTTGGTGGCCTCATTTATGCTAATCTTTGGCCTGAGTTTCCTATCTGGATTATGGTGACCCATGATGGATGCACCATGGCCAAGGACTCCCATGATGCACTGCTTCCTCTCTCCAAAAGGGGAGATCCTGGTGTTTCATGGGAGATGGAGTCAGGCCCAGCCTACGGAAGAGGCTCGAACACTCGTGAGATACTGTGGCAGCATCTCCAAATCAAAATGTTTATACTTTTTGCCAAAAATTTTCTGTTGTCAAATTGCCACTGGGAAAATAAAAATCAGATTTCTATGGAAAATTTAGACAAGATGAATTTGTCAGAATTTTCCACAAGTTTTTTTTGTCCAACTTTGAAGCTTTTGGGAGATTATTTTTTATGCTTTTCAAGGCAGCCACAGAAAGCTCAGTGCACATTTTCATTCAGTAGTACTGTTCAGATACCACATTAGCAATGCAGGTTTTTTGCCTTCAGTTAACTCTCAAACTCATTGTTAAACAATGTCCCTCCTGTTTTGAAGCAGGCTGGATATTGAGACGTCTCCCAAGATCCATTGTTAGCTAAGTACGCCCAGTTACTTGAATAACCCCTTCACACTATGTTGACCAAATCTGTCTTATGTGCTTCCTACAGAAAACACTTTAAATACAAGCATAGAGCCCACACTCATAACTTCAGATATAAAAATGATACATGCTTACAAGTAGGATGAATACATTCAGTAGAACATAACCTTTGCAAAGATATGTTACATGGCATATCTAGCATAAAACATTCCAGTTATGTCATATTTACACTCAAGCATATTTCTATAAACCATTATGGGGTGCAAAGTCACAAAGTGTTTCAGTAGAAGTGACCTAAATTAGCATCCTGAATCCATGCAATTATTCTAATCTTTACAGAAATGAGTCTCAGGACCAGAAGACAAGGACTATGCAGAAGTCTAACATTTTGTAACACAGTACAATCTACTACATGCAGCTAATGCTTTGCTCTTCAACGTATCTAATGAGGAAAGCACTATTTCAAATTAAGGCTGTCAATTAATCGCAGTTAACTTATGCAATTAACTCAAAAAAATTAATCACAATTAAAAAAATTAATAGTGATGAGTCGCACTTTTAATCATACTGTTAAACAATAGAATACCAATTTAAATTAATTAAATATTTTTGGATTGTTTTCTACATTTTCAGATACATTGATTTCAATTACAACACAGAATACTAAGTGTACAATGCTCACCCTATATTATTTTTATTACAAATATTTGCACTGAAAAAATGATAAAGAAATAATATTTTTCAATTCACCTCATACAAGTACAGAAGTGCAATCTCTTTATCATAAAAGTTCAACTTTCAAAAGTAGATTTTT
The DNA here is from genome assembly GCF_003597395.2 of Chelonoidis abingdonii. Lineage (NCBI taxonomy): Eukaryota > Metazoa > Chordata > Testudines > Testudinidae > Chelonoidis > Chelonoidis abingdonii. The sequence continues at coordinate 68,823,842 of NC_133769.1, read as the reverse complement.
GTTATACAACTGCACTTAAAAAAAAAATTAAAACTTTAGAGCTTACAAGTCCACTCAGTCCTACTTCTTGTTCAGCTAATTGCTAAAACAAACAAGTTTGTTTACATTTATGGTACATAATGCTGCCCATTTCTTATTTACAATGTCACCTAAAAGTGAGAACAGCTGTTTGCATTGCACTTTTGTAGCCGGCATTGCCATGTGCCAGTTATACTAAACATTCGTATACCCCTTCATGCTTTGGCCACTATTCCAGAGGACATGCTCCCGTGCTGATGATGCTTGTAAAAGAAAAAAAGAAAAAAAAAGAGTTAATTAAATTTGACTTAACTTCTTGGGGGAGACTTGTATGTCTCCTGCTCTGTTTTACCCTCATTTTGCCATATATTTCATGTAACAGCAGTCTCAGATGATGACCCAGCACACGTTCGTTTTAAGAACACTTTCACTGCAGATTTGCCAAAACACAAAGAAGGTACCAATGTGAGATTTCTAAAGATAGTTACAGCACTCAACTCAAGGTTAAAGAATCTGAAGAGCCTTCCAAAATCTGAGAGGGATGAGGTGTGAGCATGCTTTCAAAAGTCTTAAAAGAGCAACACTCAGTGCGGAAACTACAGAACTGAACCACCAAAAAAGAAAACCTTCTGCTGGTGGCATCTGACGCACATGATGCAAATGAATATGCATTGGTTCACACTGCTTTGGATAATTATTGAGCAGAACCCGTCATCAGCATGGATGCATGTCCTCTAGAATGGCGACTGACACACAAAGGGACATATGAATCTTTGCTGCATCTGGCACATGAATATCTTGCAACGCCAGCTACAACAGTGCCATGCAAACAGGTGTTGTCACTTTCAGGTGACATTGTAAACAAGAAGCGGGGGGCAGCATTATCTCCTGCAAATGTAAACAAACTTGTTTGTCTGAGTGATTGGCTGAACAGGAAGTAGGATGGAGTGGACTTGTAGGCTGTAAAGTTTTACACTGTTTTATTTTTGAGTGCAGTTATTTTTTTGTACATAATTCTACACTTGTAAGTTCAACTTTCGCGATAAAGAGATTGCACTACATTATTTGTATTAGGTGAACTGAAAAATACTATTTCTTTGTAATAAAAATAATACAAAGTGAGCCCTGTACACTTTATATTGTGTATTTCAATTGAAATAAATATATTTGAAAATGTAGAAAACATCCAAAAATATTTAAATAAGCGGTATTCTATTATTCTTTAACAGTGTAATTAATTGCGATTATTTTTTTAATTGCTAGACCATCCTATTTCAAATGGCTTCTATTAAAATAAAAGCATAAAATAAAGTGTGCAAGGTATGGCAGCTGTTGAGAAAGCTAGGAAAAGTTTCCTTTGGCAGCTTTGAGACAGTTGCTACTAAGGACATAGTAGATGTACTACATATATCCAAGCTTTCTGGCTCTGAATCTAATAGATTAGCCAATTTAGAAAAGAGGATTATTTGGAGTTTCAAATTAAATATTTATAAACGTAGAAGACACAAGTTCTCTAAATATTTTGATATTAACTACTACTTGGTTAAATGTAAGTCTATAGTAATGTGAGTAAAAGCCTACATACCATAGGTGAATCTCAGGCTCACTAATGTAATAAAGGATTAGCCCTACTTGCTCTATACTTAAATTTTGCTGGTAGAGTGATGTTGGTTAGGATTGTGGGGAAAAAAAACCCATTCCCCTCTAATGGGCATAGCTATGCCAGCAAAAAACCCTAATGCAGTCGTTTTGCCAGTAGAGCTTATTTTGTTTGAGGGGAATTGATATCAGCTACACTGGCAAAAGGATTCTTCAGTTGGCATAAGCCGTCTCTCGAATAGGAGGGTTTGCTTGTGTAGCTATATAGCTATACTGGCAAGCCCCTTCTCATGGAGATATGGCCTTAGATGGGAAAAAAGACAATAGCTGAAGTGGTCTTGTATCACGTCACTATTCAGATCCTCCAGAGACTGATAAATCCTCCAGCAGTGTGTGTGAAGGACTTAATACCCTAAATATTTCTATTTTAAGTTTATTTACATTAAATAGAAGTAATTGACAAGGTATTTTTTTGTTTTTCAGTTTACCTTTTGGCTCATTTTTTTAATCACACACAGCCACTGGGAGTTTGGGTCTTCACTTTACTCTTTATTTCAAGCTGTTTACATCTGTTGTATTCCATTCTAGTTCTCTGAAGATGACTAACAATGCCCTCTCAATGACTAAATAACCATGTTTGTTGGTTATGTTTCAACTGCACCTTTTCCTCTAAGGTCAGATGTACATGCTGTGTGTGTGTGTGTGTGTGTGTTTTTAATTACTATTGCTGCAGATACCTTGGATGATTATGCAATAAGACCTAGTCTACTAGATAAATTGAAAGGGGGTAATATTAAGGCAGCATTGAACTTCAGATTTTAATACAGCTTTGAAAAATTCTAAGCCCATTAGCAGTGGGGTTTTTGCATATGTCAGTAATTCCACTTTGCCAAGTCACTGAGTCACTGTCTTGCAGTCTGAGCAACCACTACCACCACACAACAGGAAATACAGAAATTTCAGTACACCTGACCTAACTTCTCAAGAGTTGTATATATGTAGGTCACTAAGTAGATCAGTGGTATCTCATAATTAGCATGATATAGCTTGGTTTTAATTTCCAAAAATCAAAGGAATCATACATATGGTGGAATAGCCGATAATGGTTTAGAACTTATTTACCATAAAATTGTGAACAGGTGAAATGAGATTCTGCTTTCTGTTTGTAAACTTGTACTTCTTCGGAGGGATGGCGCCTACCACAGCAGATCTGATTAATAACTCTTATTTATGCACTACTGATGTACAACAATACATCTATGGATGATTACTATTACTAGACACTGGGCTAGCCTCCTGCCTATTGTAGCGCTGTTGAAATAAACTGAGTCCAATGTTGTTTGCAAATTGTGTTGAATCTTCTTGTCACTACAATGGAAGTTATAATCACATCTAGCAGAATAATACTTGTAGCACCCATATATTGATACATAAAGCTGGCTCAGTAGGGGGTTTGATTGAGACCACATTCATCTCAGTTATTTTGGTAGAAGAATAAGAATATGTAAAAAAACAGCCACGCAAAGTTATTTAAAGTTTAGGCCACAATTAGCTAATAGTTCCTTCTCTATTCAGTTTCCTTATTATTAAAAAAGCATCACAGCATGACCCTTTCAAGAACAAAACCTTTAGATTATAATATTTAAGTAGCATCTCTTATTTAATGTACCATAACTGCACCAATTTAAAGTCAAAGACAACTCAACTTGTAGAAGAACCTCAGTAGTACAAGAGAAACTAGAAGTGTTATAACCATGGGAAATGGGTGAAACTCATGTCCCTCATGCAATGCCAGAGTACATAGGCTTTGTGCCAAGGACCAGCCCATGAACTGGGGAGGACCGAATCTCCCTAACCTATACCTAGTCAACTATAAGACAATTCCTGCGGGACCTTCCTGATGGTGTGCATAATGGATGTATATCAAAGCAGCGTTGGTTGTTTACCTGTGGGTTGATTGAAAAGCAAGGAGGAAGATTTGTGGCTTTAGGGGCAGAAGTGATGTAAACTGCCAGTCCTCCCCAAAAACAATATATGGGTTAGTAAGTCATTGTCGAGAATGTAAAACCACGGTAGTTTCCCGGTGAATTAGGGAAACCACATACGTAATTACACCTAAAGGGTTATCATTGGGGGTCAGTCATGGGGGACACTGCTATTTTCTGAGACGTCACTGGAAAAAATGATGTTAAGGATATGGAAGCTCATCGTGTGCAGTTTTAATATAATTAGTTGGGCTGATTTTTCAAAAAAACGTTATGAAGAACTTTTTTCTGAGGATAAGTTTTTGTTTTTTTTTGCAGTTTAAATGGAGTTACCATGGATCCACTTACTTGATTTAGACACTGTTATGGGAGCACCCGCCTGGCAGCCCAGTGAAGCATCACCATTACATTTCTGCCTCAGTTTCCCCTAATGGACTTTCAGTAAGCACACAAAGGCTTATGTCTATGTGCAGTGCCAGTTCATGGGTCTACTTACTTTAACTAAAAAAAATGAAGCTTTATACAAATAAGCCTCACCCCAGCATCTCAAGCAGGAGGAGGAGGGGACTGAGTTACCCTTAGTCCAGCAACCCCACTTATGTCCAAGTCCCTTTAACAGTGAAGCCTTCTTGACCTGGAACCTTTTTCTGGAGCCAGGGCCTCTTGTTATCAGCTGGGGAAGTGTATCGCCTCATGGATCTAGGTGCTTATAGAGGGGAAACTGTGACAACCCTTCCTCAGAACAGCACATACTCCCTCTGATCTGGGGACTCTGGTGCTACCTAGTGAAGTCCTTCTATGGGGGGCACATTCTGGTCAGACTAGGCCTTAGTAGCTCATCCCATTCAAACCTTTCCCATCACAGAGCATTCTTCTTAGTTTCCTCTCCTGGTGAGCCCCCTTCACATGGTTCCTCCTAAGAAGCCGTCCCCTTGGAACACTCTCACACAGGGGGCTGTTCCTTTCCTTACATCAAGCCCAGGGACTTCCCTGCCTAATTAACTGCCTTCCAGTTACTCAGTAAGTTAATTAATCCCATCTGAATCTGAGTTGCCTCATTTCCCTTGTGGAGTCAATCAGAGGTATGCTGCACTCCGGACCGTTTCAGAAGGCCAGCTATCCTCTGGCAGACATCTTTGCTAAACAGGGTGGCCAATGCCACACATTTAAAATTATGAGTCAGACCCTGCAAAAGAGTCATAAGACTTTTAAAAAAATAAATTGTGGTCTTTTCATTTGCCTTCTGTTTTCTGAGACATTTAGAGTTTGCATTTCCAAGTTTTCCTCTGCAACTGGAAGGGCTAGAAGGATGGGTTGATATATTCCAGAATCCTAGACTCTCCAAGGTTAAAGAGATTTAGGAAATTCATAAAAATGGGTACTGTACAAGAGGAAGTAATTAATACATGGGTGAGACTATCAGTATAGCCAAATTAAAACTAAACTTTGGCTGTGGAACTAGGAGACACAGTGAAGGAAAGAGAAAATTCATGGCCAACTATGACTCTCAAGATTTCTGATCGTAAGAGCAAAGGAGGGTGACTATGGAGTCAGACTTGTGATGTAAAAAAGCTTTTGCCAGGAGGAGGTTCACTCTTTGGAGGACTGAGCAAAAAGACATTATAAAGTAGGCAGGGGATGTGATATGACTGAGACAGTCATTTACTATACAGATGGAAGAGAGAGGCTCACGAAGCATTACTTGTGTTGTCTGGAAAAAAAAATATGTCCAAATTTCCAATTAGCAATACAGGAGAAGACAGATGGAGAAAAGGACGACGGTTACGCCTTCAATCACCACATAAAAGCAGGGATGAAAGAAAGATTCAGGACCCAGTTCTTCACTGCCTTGCACCTCATGTCATCATTTACACCTGTGCCATGTCAGGAGAGGGCACATGCAAAATGCAACCACAGCTGAATAGTAGCATTTTACACCCATATCTCGTAGGTATAAATGATGAAACAAGGCCAAAGGCAGTGAGGAGCTGGGCCTTCAAAGCCTTCAGGAGAAAGGAAAAGAACTGGATGGGATTGGACCAAATTCACCACTGGTGAAGGTGGATACAGTTCCACTAAAGTCAATGGAGTCACTTACACAGCTGATGAATCTGGCCCAGAGGACTCAAACCCAGAGAGAAGAGTGCAGGCAAAACTGGGTCTTGTTTGGCATGCTCATGGAGAGGGTGACTGACAGAACTAACAGACAACCAGGGTGGGGTCAGGTCAGATCAGAGGAGCCAGATGCCAAGCCCTGGGGTCAGTAGTTAATTACTGTGAAGGAGGATGTCTGAATCCTCACTGACAAAGGTTGATCCCTGGCAGTTCTCTTGCAGAAGCGGATGGAAAGATGAGAGAAGACCACCAGAGCCTTACTAAGGAAAAAGGGAGTTGGCTACAGGACAGCAATTAGTAACTGGGGAGTGGTTCAAGAAGGAAACTTGAGCCTCATACCCAACCTCTCTCTTTGTAGCTTTGCTCCCACTCTCCTTTCCACCTCTTCACATGCTGCCTGTCTTATAGCGCCCTCCTTCCACTGGGCCAGGTTTTGCTCTTGCTGAGCCAGCTCACGCTCTGGGGCAGATCTGCCTGAGCTCACTCAAGGAATCCAGGGAAGCAGTTTCCAGTGGGGTTAGTTTTATTTTAAGCCTTCATAACAAAACAAATCAAACCCTCATAGACTCTTCCCTCAAAAGCCTGTGCAGGCTGAGTATCCCTTCCCCAAGTCTGTCCCTCACACCAGTAACTTCAGCAACCCCAAATTTCCTGGCTCTTACCTCAGTGCCTCAGCAACAAAGGACATCACAGTGTCTCCCTTCTGTCCATTAGGCTTTTGGAGCAAATCATCTCAGCAGTAGCTCCCATAGCAGTCTATTGAGAGCATAGCACCCTGGCCCTCAGCTTCCTGGACAGAGTTGCAGTCTCCCCCTCTCTATTTCCTGCTGCCCTCTTTTATAATGATCAGCTAATTAATTTCCAGCTCTTTTCTCAGGTGCATCAGGAAGGGCTAATCAGTAAGCTAGCCAGCTGCAGGCTCTTGACCCCAAAGGAACAGTATCCCGTATACCTTGACATACCTCCCTGCTACCTCCATTTGAGTGGCCCTGGAGGAGCCCTCACCACAGAGCCCTCCGTCTTCTTTGATTCTTTGAAGGAAATCTGCCTTCCTGGGCCAGTGTTCTCTTTGAAATAAAAAAGGTTGTAAAGCTAAATAAGTACTGACTAGTCTCATTTGAGTCCTTTGAGGCCGTTCGAGTTCTTAGTGCCACATGGTCAGTGACTAAGACAAAGGATGGTCCAACCAGGAAGTATCTCAGTGCCTTTACAGCCAGGCATTCCCTCTTGAGGACAGAGTACTGGGTTTCCCAGTCTAAGGGTTTTCTACTTTTGTAAAAGCGAGGGTGCTCTTGCCCATGGAAAGTTTTGGATAGCAACACACCTCAGGTGTCTCTTTGTAAACTGAGTTCTTGAGAGAAATCAGGGATGGGCAATGCTAGCTTGCTGCAGAGAATCTCTTTGATTTTTTTAAATGCTTGATCACAGACGGGGACCATGTAACTTGTTGAGGGGCTGATTTTTTAACAAGGTCGGTAAGATATATGGCTAAAAAGGCAAAGCTGGGCACAAATTTGCTATGGTACCCTGCTAGGCCTAGGAAGGCCTAGATGTGCTTTTTAGTTTTTTGTATGGGGTGTTTGCTAGGGCTTCAACTTTATCAACTAGGGCTTGGACATTACTGTTCCTAACTAGATACCCCAAATATTTCTTTTTCAATTTTCCCACCTTGCACTTCTTTGGGTTTGCTGTTAGCTGGGCCCCTTATAGGGCTTGAAGTATGGCTGCTAGGTTCTGGAGGTGTGTGGGCCAGTCCGGACAACCACATTATCTAGGTAGGCCACAGCATAGTGATGATGAGGCCATAACATTTGGTACATCAATCTTTGAAAGGTGGCCAGAACCCCAGGCAACCCAAAGGGAATGGTAACAAATTGGAATAGGCCCACTGGGGTAGCAAAGATGTTTTTTTTCAGCAGTTGAGAGTAAGGGCAATTTACCAATAGTCCTTAGTTAGATCTAACGTGTTAAAGTGGGCTTGACTGAGGCGATCCAGCCAATTATTGACTTGGGGCATTGGATATGCATCAACGTCAGAAATGGCGTTACTCGCATGGAAACACAAATTGGAGAGGTTCCATCTGACTTTGGTGCAATCATCCACATACAGCCAGGGACTATGAACTCCTCAGTTTATTCCCAATCTTTACAATTCTTGAACTTCTGAACTAAAGAGCGTGTTAACCTCTATCTGCGTATTGCATGACTAACTTCCGCAATGCGGCTTGCCCCAGCCCTCTGTGGTAATGGCAATCACAAGCAAGGTTCTCTCTCTTGATAGGGGAAGACACACCTCCTCTGTACAGATCAGGAACTGTTGTATTTGTCTTCTCTCACCCAGCAGCCTTTTCTTCCCCAAGTGACACCTCCTCGTATCACCAGTCTTTCGGCCTGTTAGGGAAGCTCATGGCCACAGATCCTTCTCCTCCACATGCGATGAAGGTTCCTTACCTCTCCTCTGCCACGACTTTTAATGCATTACAGTTGATAGATATCTGCTTTTTTTTTTTGCTGATCTGGGCAATAAATTTTAATCATTGGTCCCACCCCATGGCCGGACCAGCTGTGCTGTGTGAACGGGCGATGGCACTTGGTAACACACAGTTCTCCGCAGAATTATAATTGTCGCATTTTGGTCTATTGGGCCTGAAGAAAGAGATATAAGTTGGTCCAGTGTCCCAGCTCGTTCTAACCTTCCCTCATTTTGAATGACACTATTGGAAAGACAGTGGTAGATGTGGGCTGGAGCTTGAGCTTTTCCCAAAACTATTCCACCAATCTATCTTTCTCAAGTCAGTCTCCCATCTTAAAAGCTTCCAAAAGGGGAGAGAAGCCAGTGAGGATGTGTTCGTACCTCTTGCACGCCAAAGAATGTGTGGGTGAGCGCTGTTCTTATGCCATGGTCCCAAGAGCATTAGATTTAACATATTTTCCATTGTAGCATCTGTCTAGGGAAGTAGGATTGAGGTCCGAGCAGTCTCTTTCACAGTGCCTCAAAACTTTGTGTGGAACACCTGGGATATGTAATTCATCCCCTTTGATCAGTGCATGACCTCTGATGAAGGCCAACTCCAGGGAACATATTGGAGTAAGGCTTTCACACTTAGGATGGTGAGTGAGAAAAGGTGGTTTTCAGATTATCGAAAGAATTGCGCTCCTAGTATCACGTCTGAGTATGAGACACCGAAGATACGCGCAAATAAATTGTGGACCTTCAGGTGTTCTTCTCCTGAGAGTCTATTATATCCCCACCCCTCAAAGGTGGTGCATGAGGGGAGGGGATATCTGGGGTGTCAGTTACCTGATCCTTCGGTTTTGGGGTTACGCATTTTTAGAGATATATCTGAATATGTAAGAGGCAGAAGGATTCGGCACCTGCACTTTATACCTTATCGGGGCCCAAAAGATCAAGCCAACATCTTTCTTGGGTTTACCCTTACCCTTGTTCGTCCGGATGGGTTAAGGGAATGGGGTAGCCATAGTGCTCCTGACAGCATGGTTGGGGACTAGGAGTTTGAGATCTAGTGTTCCTTAGATTCTCCTACTTCATACAAAAAATCTCTCTCATTAATCAAAGCAGGGAACCACTGATGAGATTCCTGTTGAGTGGTACCACCTGTGACTGTGGGTAGCTTGGTTGAATGCTATTCCAGAGTGTCTGGTTGTCGTGTTGAGTTGCCACAACTCAAGGATGTCACTCGAGGATGCTGTAGTCTGGGGCTGTTGAAGGGGCTCGTCGGATGTCTTGTGGATGGGAGATACCTACAAAACAGATCTGCGATGTTCCCTCCTCAGGGGTCTCCCCTTTGGGAAGGGTTCTTCTCTAGGCTCGCTCATGGAGTGGTCCTGCAGCACAGTCCAGGTTGTCCTCCATCCAAGACTTTCTTTGCTGGTTTTTCTGAACCCTGGGGACCTTCTTGAGACTTCAAAAAAAAGATCAGACTTGAGTGATGTGGAAATATGTCCTAGTGCTCCTCGGGCGCGTCCTTGATACATGTTGTCTTGCGTCTTTCTGGAAGGGGTCT
>NC_133769.1:68805558-68813598 GCF_003597395.2 Chelonoidis abingdonii | reverse complement strand
TAGATCTAATGTGTTAAAGTGGGCTTGACTGAGGCGATCCAGCCAATTATTGACTTGGGGCATTGGATATGCATCAACGTCAGAAATGGCGTTTATCTGATGGAAACACAAAATTGGAGAGTTCCATCTGACTTTGGTGCCAAATCCATCCAACTACACCAGGGACTATGAAACTCCTCAGTTATTCCCAATCTTTACATTTCTTGAACTTCCTGAACTAACAGAGGTGTTACCCCTTCTGGTATTTGATATAACTTCCGAATGGGCTTGGCCCCAGCCCTCTGTGGATATGGCAAGTCACCAGCAAGGTTTCTCCCTGTAGTGGGAAGAACACCTCCTTGTAAGATCCCAGGAGCTTGTTTATTTGTCTTCTCCGCCCATCAGGCCTCTTCTCCCCAAGTGACACCTCCTCTATCCCAGTTTTGGCCCTGTTAGGGAGCTGAGGCCACAGATCCTTTTCTCCTCCACATGGATGAAGGCGTTCCTTTACCTCTCCTCTGCCAGACTTTTAATGCATTTACATGATAAATCTGCTTTTTTTTTTTGCTGATCTGGGCAATAAATTTTATAATCTATTGGTCCCACCCCATGGGCCGGAGCTTGCTGTGTGAACGGGGAGGGAGTAGGAACACACAGTCTCCCAGAAATTATATTGTCGCATTTGGGTCTATTGGGCCTGAGAGAAAGAAGTTAGTTTGGGCCAAGTGGCCCAAGCTTTCTAACCTTTCCCTCATTTGAATGACATATTGGAAGACAGTGGTAGAGTGGGTGGAGGTGAGCTTCCCAAAACTTCCTAACCAAGTCTAATCTTCCTCAAGGCAGTCTCCCATTAAAAAGCTCAAAAGGGGAGAAGCCAGTGAAGGATTGTAGTACCTCTTGCACGCCAAAGAAATGATAGGGGAGCAGCTGTCTTTGGCCATTGGTCCCAGAAATTTATTTAACATATTTTCCAGAGCATCTGTCTAGGGAAAGTAGATTGAGGTCCAGAGCAGTCATACTTTCAACAGTGCCAAACTTGTTGGAACACCTGGGATATGAAATTCATCCCTTGATCAGTGATGACCTCTGATGGAAGGCCAACCCAGGAAAACATTGGAGTAGCTTTCACACTAGGATGGAGGAAAAGGTGTTTCATAAAGGAATTGCCTCTAGATATCAGGTAATATAGACCACAAGTACCAAAATAAACTTGTGACCTTAGGTGTTCTTCTCCTGAGAGTCTATTATATCCCCACCCCCTCAAAGGGGGTTGCAATGAGGGAAGGGGGATATTGGGGTCTCAGTCCTGATCCTTTGGGGGTACATTTTGGTAACTGAGATATGATAAACAGAAATCGGCTACCTCTTTATATATCCCTGGCCAAAAGAATCAAGCCAACAATCTTTCTTGGGTTTTCACCTTACCCAGGTGTCCGATGGGAAGGGTATGGGGTAGCCATAGTTGCTCCTGACAGATGGGTTTGGGGACTAGGAGTTGACATCTGTGTTCCTTAGATTCTCTACTTCATACAAAAAAATCTCATCTCATAATTCAAAGCAGGGAAACTGATGAGATTCATGTTGAGTGGTAACCACCCTGTTGACTGTGGGTAGTTAGTTGAAGCATTCCCAGAGTGTCTGGTTGTCGTGTTGAGTTGCCACAACATCAAGGATGTCACTCAGGATGCTGTAGTCTGGGATGTGAAGGGGCTCTGTGATGTCCGTGGATGGGAGATAACCTACAAACAGTTGCGATGTTCCCTCCTCAGGGTCTACCCTTTGGGAAGGTTCTTCTCTAGGCTCCATGGAGTTGCCTGCAGCACAGGTCCAGGCTTGTCCTCCATCCAAGACTTCTTTTGCTGTTTTTCTGAACCCTGGGACCTTCTTGAGACTTCAAAAAGATCAGATTGAGTGATGGGGAAATATGTCCTAGGCATCCTCAGGGGCGAGGGGTGTCTTTTCTTGCGTCTGAAGGGGGTCTGGGCTGGAGGGAACAGTTTCTCTTCCCAGGAGGGTCCAAGAATGTTCCCAGTTGCATTCCAGGATCACTGGCCGGGATAGGCAATCTGGGTAGCCAAATCCTCAAGCCCTCCCATCTCCTAATCCCCTCCTTCCTTTTCCCAGCCTAGGACTATAATTAACCCATATTAAGTGCTCTTCCCATCACAACATTATATTAAAAACAAAACATAATTTTAGTTAACTCTCCTTTTGCTCTCCCAGCTCATCACGTCTTACCTGTATCTATCTTTTACAACTCAGTTCCCCATTGACTGTACATGGGAACAGCCCTGCACCTGCCCTGGATCCAGTAGAGGAATGGACTCCAGCACAGTTAGCTGCAGGATTGGGGCCTTAATTTGCAAGCGCATCAGGATATGACTATCTCAATATTTGTTTCTTGTGCACATTGTCGGTGCCTAATAAATAATAATAATAATAATATATCTTTCTTACCATTTGATTTTGGGTAATATTTACAAAAAGTTAAATTCCCCTCCCCCGCACCTCCCATTCTTTTAAGGACAAAGTGTAGTATTTGTGCTTTGAGGACTCTCGTTTATCTGAATAGAATGAAAAACATGGAATTCAGTTAGATAAAGAGTTGTACAAATGTGAGGCAGTTCAGTGCAAATGATGCTCACTGTGGGACATGTTTCAGTTTTGGAAAATGAGGATTTGAGAGCAAAGTGGGGTCCAATAAATGAGGTCTTACTCTATCGATTATATTTAGACCCTGATCTTCCAAAGAGAACTGTGTGGACATAGGCGGAACTCCATCAATGTCAGTAGGATTCTGGGCAGGTGCACAGACTCCAGCTCTAAAGGGCAGGGACAGCATCTGACTATGTGTTTGTACAGAGCCTAGCACAATATGGCCCCAGTCTCCACTAATGCCTCTGGCGCTACAATAATACAAATAATAAATACGTATAAATGTAGAACGTGTTTGCAAAATTGAATCAAGTCTAAAATCAAACTGCTGAAGGAGTTGGTGTGTAATGATCAAGACAGAGGTCACAAAACCTGTCAACTTTACAATAAATATTTTTTTTCAAAAGAACATCCCAGGTTCACATCCGTGTAACTTCACCAATATGTCAGGAAAAGTCCCTGTCTACCCCAACATTAAAAATGGGGTTACTTATAAGAAACAGAAGAATGCTAAGCCCTTGTGGTTGTGTTGTATGTGGGTTTTGGTGGTGGTTATTCTCAGAAGAGGATGCTGGAAAGAAAGAGACTTGCTGATGTCATTTTTAATTCATCACCAGACACCCAGGAAAAAAAATGCTGCTGGGTCTATATAAGATGCTCCTAGACTGCTGCATAGCACAACAAGAATCCCAGCAAAGGTAAGATTTGAAGTCTACCTGACTTTCTTGCTTTGCCTTACCCAGTCTATCTCTCTGATGATGGCCGTCTCTCTTTCTCATCAGTGCAGAGTACTGTAGCTGCGGCCCAGCTGAACTCACTACTTTGGATTTTGAGCCATGGTGTCCATACAGAACGGGATGAGGTGCTCCCCAGCAAGGATCTTTTTCTGCTTCTGCTGTCTTCCTGTCCTTCTCCTGGCCCTCCCCATGCCTCCAAAAGGAGCAGGAGTTGCTCCTGCCAGTCATGCCTGCAGACTAAGAAAGATCAACTTCCAGCAATCCTACATCAGGAATCGCACCTACACGTTGGCCAAACTGGTATAGTAACCTATCTATCTATTATGGTAGTACTTGAGTGCCCTCTCTCCTCTCCATTGCCATGGGTCTCCCCGCCCATATTCCACTTTCTTGCTACCTCCACCTCCCACCTCTAAATGGACATGTACTTATGCTGCAGTGATGCTTTTAGAGGCAGGTATAGTATACCACCTGCTAAGTACATAGCTTTGTGAAATCACAACCTACTGGAACTCCCCCAGCGATCTGTGGAGGGATAACCCACTGGTGAAGCACAGCTCATTTCTAATGAACTGCTGTGCACTCAGCTAAATTTTGTCTGCTTTACCTGGGGTTGGCAAATTTTGAAACAAGAGTTTTCATTTCTCTCTCTCCTTAGCCCCATTCAAAGCTGGGCATGGACTTGACTCTAAAAATAACAAGTAAGCTCCTCCTAAGCAGGGGCGACTCCAGGCCCCAGCACACCAAGCATGTGCTTGGGGCGGCATGCCGCGGGGGGCGTTCTGCCAGTCGCCGGGAGGGCAGCAGGCAGGACTCCGGTGGACCTCCCGCAGGCATGCCTGCAGAGGATACGCTGGTCCCGCGGCTTCAGTGGAGCTGTGGGACCAGCGGACCCTCCGCAGGCATGCCTGCGGGAGGTCCACCGGAGCTGCAGGACCAGAGAACAGCAGTGCGCCCCCCGCGGCATGCCGCCGTGCTTGGGGCAGTGAAATGTCTAGAGCCTCCCCTGCTCCTATGAGTGTAACGTCCTACACTCTACTTCTGACTCTCCCTCCTCCCCAATAGGCTCAGCCTTCTCCATCTCACCCGGGGTCCCCTCTGAGGNGCGCCCCCCGCGGCATGCCGCCGTGCTTGGGGCAGTGAAATGTCTAGAGCCTCCCCTGCTCCTATGAGTGTAACGTCCTACACTCTACTTCTGACTCTCCCTCCTCCCCAATAGGCTCAGCCTTCTCCATCTCACCCGGGGTCCCCTCTGAGGTATAATCCCCGAATCCAGCAGCCGTCACTCAAAGCAGGGTGTCAGTTGTAGTGTCCCACACTATTGTTGTAGAATACTGACTTCCTTTCTACTTCTCAGGCTAGGCTCTCGGACCAGGACACAGACAACAGGCTCATTGGACAGCAGCTGTACATTAATGTCCAGGTGAGCTTTACATATGCTGCACACAGCCAGCTGCCTAAGCTGCATTTATTGGTTTGTAATTATATAGTGTGACCCTCCTACTTTGTGTTTTGCAGGAGACTAATCGCTGCTATGTGATGAAGAGGGTAATAGAGATCATAGTGGATGAAGTACTTCTCTCTGCGCCCAAGAACCATTATCCACACATCCATGAGGTGGCACAGTTCTTAGCAGCTTTGAGAACAGAGCTAAGTGGCTGCGTAAGTATGGCACACTTTTATAGACCCTGGCTGTTTCCCATTCTACCTCTCCTGCACCTTCTCTTCTCTGGTTCCCATCCTTTGTTCTGCTCTCAGGTGGCTTTTGAATTTCAAGTGTAGCCTTTGCAGTGTGCTGTAGTGGCAAGGTGACCACCCACTGGGTGGTGAAATCAAAGGAAACCTCAGATCAAGATACCCAAATTTAGGTTTGTGAAATCAAGTAGATTAATAGAAAGGTGTGAAACAGAAAAACCGCACTGTCACACAGTCACCAACCAAACCCTGGCTTTTGTTTTTCAGAAATTCTCAGGACACAGAGAACATATCGAAAAGAACCTGGAAGAAATGAAAGACAAAATGAAACAGGTACGTTTGTTTTAACAAGACCAGTGCCAGGCCTCCAAGTAGCTATTACAAATAACTTACTTGGTCATTTTAAGACTAACAGATTAATGAATTGGCTGTGATTTGCAAGGTCATTATTTTTCATTATTGTTCCAATGTCTCTGTTGAGCTTGTTTCAAAGCCCACTGAAGTCCGTTGGGGTCTTTCTGTTGACTCCAATGAACTTTGGATCAGGCCCATTATCAGCAGTGACTAATGATGAAAAAAAACCCATTTATGTTGGCTCTTGTGTAAGCCAAAACTATAAACATTTTAATGCAGAAAAAAATCTAGTTGTGAAGCTAATCTTCTAAAGTGAGCAGAGATTATTTAAGGGGTGAGTGCTGCAGTGGTGATAGGGGGCTAGAGACATTTTTACTCCTCCTTTGTCTTGTTTATTTAGATTGTAAGATTTTTGGCATCGAGATCATGTCTTATCTATAGCCCTAATCCTGCAAGAGACTATTTCCAATGAAGTTAAAAGATTACTCATCACTTGCATAGAATTACTCCCATGTGTAAGCACTGGCAGGCTTGGGGCCTGTGTTTGTTAATAGCACTATGCAAATATGTCCGTGAAATGGTAATCTGGCCCTTATGTTCTTTATTGCCAAAATTGAGATTGTACGATAGGCAAACTGTAATAGAGAGAGCACCATGTGCACTTAATTAAATGTTACAGCTAAGTCATTGCAATTTTTAACTTTAAAAGAAAATAAATATATTTTTAGAACTTAAAAACTTCCTCGACCAACTATGGCGGAATTGTAGAGGAATCTAGTGCACAACGTGATCTTCTATTGGAAAGAGACTGTAGGCTGGACAGTTCAGCCAACTGGGCAATCAGCTAGGGACAACTTCCTCAGATGTCATCTTAAAAGCATTATAAGCCAAACCTCAGCACCGTTATGATGCTATTATACATTGTGTGATTTCTATGTTCATTTGGTACATCTCTGGAGTAATTTAAAATGGAATTGGGCAAGGTCATGGAATATAGACTATAGGAAACACTCCAGCATTGGCATAGTTTGGATTAGGTAGTTTCCCTCTTGAGGTCTAGTGACATCAACAGAATTATTTGTAAGAGTAGAGTGATCTGGACTTAGCCCTATTTCTATGAAAATGCTATATTCCAATCTGAAACATTGGTGACATAATGAGACAGTAAAGAATTTTCTTTTTTCCCTCTATATATATAGTTGGGAGTTAGTGGAAAGAACAAAGCAATTGGGGAGCTGGATTTGCTCTTTGATTACATGGAAAATGCATGCACAGAAGCACCGAAGAAAATTGCTACTAGTAAGGGAGGAAACAAAAAGAAAAACTGAATGAAGCTCCAGGAAACCCCTGCTACAATACCAACCATTTATCTATTAAGAAGAACACCTATAGAAGTGGTAGTTATTTAACAGCGCTAAACATTTCAACTTTAACCAAGTGCTTAAGTATTTTGTCAACTGGGGCCTATGTGCACAAGCACAAGTGGATATTTTGAAAGCTATGCAGTGCTGCATGCCTGCATCTGTCCCAATATCTTTAACTGGAAAATCTTTCTAGGAAATTTTGCAGTCTTTTTGTTTAATTGATCCTTCAATCTTTTAATATTTAATGCTAATTTATTGAACGGCAATCATTATAAAGTGCATTTATTTATATAAATTAATAGTGTGAATTTATTTATAAAAATGTGCCAGATGCTTTTACATGAAATATGATATAACTTAACAACTGTTACTATAATATTTATGGAATACATTTGAAAGAGTTGCTTATTTGCTATCTCTTTCATTGTTATTTATTATAATAAATACTTTGATTTTCCAAATATTGCAGTTTCATGAGGCTTTCCTTTCTAATTCAAACACTTGCACATGCAGGAAGATGCTGCATGGCTGATGGTCTATTGGCCTCACACTACACTATCATGGGGAATGCAAGGTCAAGGTTTGAGACATGCTTCTCCCTCTGTAGTGAGAATTCAACGGAACAGTGCAGGGCCTCAGAGGGGCAACTTTGCATTTCCCCTATGCAGGTGGAACCAGATCAGCCCCGGATAGTCATTGTAGCAGTGAGTAATAGACAGAGTAAAGGAATACCCTATGCTTAGGAGTCCTGCTGCATAGGATTCAGGCACAAAATGGGTGTAGCTAACTCTGCACCTCCCTTGTGCCAAGTACAATTCATCCCTCCTGCCATCTTATCAGATCCATTGGTTATAGCCCAGTGATGAATTCCCACCTGCCCTTTTGTAATAGATTTGCACTGGGGAAGGGACATTAATGTCAGTGGAGTTATTCCTGATTTACACTAGTCAAAGTGCAAGGTAACTCAGGTTCCTGAGGTTGGTCACTCACTGCCTGAACTGGGACGGTCCCCTGGAGGACATAAGGGGAATATTTTGGGTTGCCTGCTAGTGAGCCTTTGTGGGTGACCCAGGTATAGCCCATTCTTTGTCTGGCCCTAATTTTTCTATTAATTCTAATATTTATTTATATAGCTTTAAAATAATAAGGTGCCTGTCAAGGCTGATTCCCCACTCCGGCACTTCAAGTGCAGAAGGTGGGGGCCCACAAGGATTTTAAAAATTAATACAGGCCACTCCATGGTGATATTAAGCTCC
>NC_133769.1:68801775-68803423 GCF_003597395.2 Chelonoidis abingdonii | reverse complement strand
AGCCCATTCTTTGTCTGGCCCTAATTTTTCTATTAATTCTAATATTTATTTATATAGCTTTAAAATAATAAGGTGCCTGTCAAGGCTGATTCCCCACTCCGGCACTTCAAGTGCAGAAGGTGGGGGCCCACAAGGATTTTAAAAATTAATACAGGCCACTCCATGGTGATATTAAGCTCCCAAGATCACAGCTTCTCTCTGACCTTGGACGGGTAGATGCTGCCACCACCCAAGTGCAAACCCCTTCCCCCTCTTCTGAAAACCCAGGAAGGAACACTTGGGAATTCCTTCCTGTGGGGTACCCTCAAGCCCTTTCACCCCGCTTCCTGGGAAGAGCTGAGAAAAAAACAAAGGAAATCAGCTGTTGCCACCAGCTAATTAAACAACATACACAAACTTCTTAGGGACACAAAAATTCAATTCTATTCTTAAAAATGGTATATTTTATTAAACCCAAAAAGAAAGGAAATACATTTGGAACTTAGACTTTTTGCTAGATCTTAAAAGAAACAATTACAAAAATTAAGCATCCAGATAGCTCTCTTGATGTTCTGCTTAAAGGTTACAAGCAAACAAAAACATCTGGGGTTAGCACAGAGGATTCCACAAGCCAATAAGAAATAAAGGAAATAACCCTAATCATGTGTTCCTAGACATTCCCTGATTACTTACATATTTGGGGTTTCAGATAAGTAGGATTGAGGTACGATTTGATGTTTTTTCATACCTGGTTTTAAAGTTTTTTACAGCATAGCTCCAGCCCTCTCCTGCTTTGTCCCCTCTCTCCAGAGAACAACAACAACAGAGAAAGGGAAGTTTTTTCCTCAATTTTAAAAAGTTCTAGCCCTCCCATTGGGTCTTTTGGTCAGGTGCCCACTCTCTTTCTTTACTTAGCTAGGGAGACTTTTTAACCCGTTACCGGTAAAGCAAGCAGAAAACAGCCACCAAGTGGGACTTTATAGCTAACTGTGGGGGGAGGGATAGCTCAGCAGTTTGAGTATTGGCCTGCTAAACCCAGGTTGTGAGTTCAATACTTAAGGGGGCCACTTAGGAACCTGAGGCAAAATCAGTACTTGGTCCTGCTAGTGAAGGCAGGACTTAATGATCCTTCAGGGTCCCTTCCAGTTCTAGGAGATAGGTATATCTCCATTAATTTTTTTTTAGCTGGGTGTCCATAAAAGGGCTCTATTCCCCATCCCCTTTCATTTATCACAATGCCTATCCCAGGTTCTAGGCCCATACCATAGTTAATCATGGAATAAACACAATTATGTTAAACCACAGCCAAACTGAAAGTCATTCCATAGGAACTCAGTTGGCCAGCCAGCCACTAGTCCTCTGCATCACTGTGGGATGCATTTCCTCAGTTCTCTCCAGATGGCCTCTCAAACAGCTGTCGTTTGCAGAACGCCCGCAAAGTCACCACACTTGAGATCTTTTGGCCTGGGTGAGCAATAGGCAGTCTGCCCTTTCTGAAAGAGGCCTTGACAATCTTTACACAGAAGGGACCCAGTACTTCCCCACTGCCTTTCATCAGCCAGAAAAGACATGGATTCTCTGGATCCAAAGCACAGGTTGTGGGATGATGTTCTCCCAACAACGGAGGAGCATCGTTGGCTGAAACTCTAGCAGAGAAGACAAGGCCTTT
>NC_133769.1:68800145-68801675 GCF_003597395.2 Chelonoidis abingdonii | reverse complement strand
ACCCAGGGAGGGGAGAATCTGGGAGGAAGAAAGGAAGGGGGAATGGTTTATTTCCCTTTGTTGTAAGAGCCAAGGGGTTTTGGGTCTTGGGGTCCCCAGGGAAGGGTTTGGGGGCCAGAAAGTGTCCCAAAACACTATATTTTTGGATGGTGGGCAGCTCTATTATTTCTAAGCTAGTAATTAATCTTAGAGGGGTTCATGCAGGTACCCCATCTTTTGGACGCTAAGGTTCAAAGTGCGGAATCATACCTTGACAGCATGGCACCACACAATACTCTCAAGAGGAATTGCAAAATTATCCAGGATCACTGTAACAAACGTTGTTTGCATGGAAAGGGCCACCGAGAAAACCTGCTTCAGTACAGAAAAAAAAAATAACCTACTGACCGCACACCCCTAGTTGTCTCTTATTACACCACACTGGAACACATATGGGGTATCATCAAAGAGTTACAACCCATACTTGATGGAGATCACATCCTGAAAGAAATCTTTCCTGCACCCCCTCTTCTGGCCCTCAAACAACTCTGAAACCTCATCAAGATCATCATCATAAGCAAAGTTCACACAGATCAGGACCCACCAACTCAAAGTGGCATCAGACCCTACCATAACAACAGATGCAAAACTTGCAGCCATATCTCCACTGATAGAATGCTCAATATACCCCACAATGCACCTTTCAAGATCCATGGGTCCTATACATGCCTATCTCAACATGTGGTGTGCCCCAAGTTACATTTATGTAGGTGAAGCCAGACAATCACTATGCTCTCAAATGAACTCACACAGAAAATGATAAAAGACGAAAACACCCTATCACTGGTGGGGGAACACTTTTCACAAAGTGATCACTCCACATCTGACCTTTCAGTCTGCATAACCTGCACAGCACCTGCAAAAGATGAACCTGGAAGCCTAAATTCATAATTCTGCTAGGTACCAAAAACAATGTACTCAATAGAAACAATGGTATTATGTCTCATTACAACATTCTGCAACCCATGAACTCTCTTTTGTCCTTTGACTGCAGCAGTGTTAATTGTCTACTTCATTTTGAATGGTTTCTTGCAACACGTGTTAACTCCTTATGCCTAACCATCTGTCCCACCTTGTATTTAGCTGTGAGACCCAGGATCTTTCTCAGATCTGAAGAGGAGCTCTGGGGAAGCGGGAAAGCTTGTCTCTTTCACCAGCAGAAGTTAGTGTAATAAAAGATATCCCCTCACCCACCTTGTGCCTCTTTAAATAATGTTGCTCCTGATCCAAAGTCACTGGAGTCAATGGAAAGATTCTCATTTATCTCAATGGGCTCTTTTGACTTTAATGAACCTTGGATCTGGATAAGCAGCAGAGAATCCTGTGTCACCTTATAGACTAACAGACGTTTTGGAGCGTGAGCTTTCGTGGGTGAATACCCACTTCGTCAGACGCAGGACAATGGTCTGACGAAGTGGGTATTCACCCACGAAAGCTCACGCTCCAAAACATCTGTTAGTCTATAAGGTGCCACAGGATTCTCTGCTGCTT
>NC_133769.1:68791508-68794366 GCF_003597395.2 Chelonoidis abingdonii | reverse complement strand
AAGGGGCAGGATTAAATACTGGCAGAATCGGGCCAGTTTTCTTTGTAGGAATTGAGGTATGGACACGTGGCAAGTGTTTCGAAACCAAAAATCACTCCCTGTTTTACTAAAACCAAGTCAGATTGAAATACTATAAAGAAACTGAGTGAAAAATTATATTTGACTGTTGCCCCACTTAAAACTTTAGGGTATCCTTGTCTAAAAGAACTTGTGAGACTCTAGGATGGAAATCTGAGCCCCAGTTTCAGAATGACTGAATGCGAGATGATGTTGTTTCCTGAGAATTGCAAGGTTGCATTGATAAAAAAGCCTACTCTTTTAGCTTAGTTAGCTCTCCAACAAGGAGCAGTTTCCTACCTGCAAGTGCACACAGCTCATTCGGTCTTGAAAATGTACAGGAACCCCGCTCATTTATTTGTGATAAATTATGAAAGCTAGTCAGTTTTTTTGTGATTAGTCTATTCTTGAAGTTTCTGGATTTGGTTTTCATTACTCATTGATATATATGAGTTGTAACAAACTACTCAGGTCTTCAAGAGCCCATTCCTGATCCCACTGACATTAGTGACAAAATTCCCACTGATTTCAAAACTCAGGTTCTTAATCTGTGTTTATACCGATTGAATTATACTGCAATATTAGCAACATTCTAATACATTTGTTGAAGTGGAAGTGAAGAATCAATGCTGTCTTATGGGAGCTGTGCTCCAAAAACTGCCATTATTGATGATTCCCTGGGGAACTAGAATTATTATAGAATTCATTAATGTTAAGATTATATACAGATTTCCATTGTAACACCCGATTATCATTTGTTCCTAGCTTTCCAAACTCCTTCATCTTTGGTAAACTTTTCTCACAGGTCTGAGTAAAAGCTCGCCAGTCATTTTGGAGTGAGGTCAGTGATTTTTCAAACCTTTCTATATTGTGAACCCTCGCACGTTATGAGAGAAAAAATTGCAGCCTGCCCCTCACTCTGTGCTCCAAACTAAAGGATAGTGGTTCTAAACCCCAGGTTGAGAATCCCTGAGTTAGGTAATTGCACTTTCACAGCCTCATTTTGCACATTGATAACTCAAAAATGGCTGAACTCAGAGGATTCCCACATTGTATGTGGCTCTTTCCCAGTGAAGAATAGTTGCTTTACTAAGTGTAACATTTACAAACAATATAATAAATACATATATAGATGTTCACCTTTAACATTCACATAAGTGCAGTGCAACATTCTACTATTTCTGGTAGTGCTATGGTGGTGGTAAAAAAAAACAAACTAATTGTGCAACTCCATGATGCTGTGATAAGGGTTCCCATGTGTCTAAGTGGTGCACTTGAAATACGGGGTGCTGCACAAAGTTTACTGGCACATCTCCCTGGTGGGGCAGCTAGGAGTGTGGGGGAGTTTCTGCTCCATGGACACCTGCCTAGAAGGAAGCAGTCTGAGATGGTCAACTCATTTTGTATCTCGCAGTGATGCGTTGGTCATATGGTAATAACTTTTGGATACTTCATCTATATTGGCAAAACTTATGTTGCTCAGGGGGGTGAATATTCCATCTCCCTGAGCAACATAAATTATGCTGGCATAAGCGCTAGTGTGCATAGTGCTCCAGTGACATAGCTACTGCTCCTCTTTGAGGGTGAATTAACTATATCGATGGGAGAGCTCTTTCTCTTCAGCATAGGGTGGCTATACGAGAGATTGTACAGCAGCGCAGCTGCATTGGTACACCTGCGCTGCTGTAAGCCCTCTAGTGTAGACATAGCCTAAATAAAATCAGTTACTTTGGCCTTGATCCTGCAGACATGTGCACACATGCTTAACTGTACTGAGATGAGTAGTTTCACTGACTTCAATGGGACTGCTTACTAGTATAAGTGTTGGCAGGTGAAAAGCTTTACATATTGTTATTGATTTTTACTTTAAGAACATCTTAGCTGCAACATTGTGAATTCATATTTACCCTGTAGATATTTTTTCCATTTCTAGTTTAAAATTAGTAACAGAACATTCCCTGCAAACATCCTCTCATGTTGGTGACTCAGTAACATTGAAAATGCATATCAATATTAAAATTTGCATTTTATTTGAGAAAAGCCAGTGAAGAGTCTTTTAAAGAAGGGTGTTTGTAGCAACTCATCCCCTCCATATTTTTGAAGAGCAGAGAAGCAATCTGAATTTTTGCCTGTGACTGTTAGGTTTATTAGGTAACCTCATTATCTAAATCAGATAAGGGAAGAAGTTGCAGATTTATAAATTATCTCTTCTGTCTTTTGCTGTCATGGTTAACAGGAATATGAAATAAAAGAGATGTTATTCATGTGCCAGTGGTGACAGAAAATCAAGATAAAGCGCTCAGTAGTTCAAAAATTTGGAATAAACATCTAAAACCAGATGCTTATCTGTGTCCATATCCCACGGTTTCGGTGAATTTCTTTTTAATGAGTGGGAAAAACCAAGACCAAACAAGACGACAAATTTAAACAACACGTGCGGTTTTTACAGGGAAAAATCACAATTTGGGGCTGGGGCAGGAGCACTTCTACCAAATAACAGAACTATGGAGGCATAAGAAAACCTGTACAGACAGACTGACCTAAAAATAAACTATTTACATCATTAACACATAACCATACTTCACAATTAACTGCTACTTGTAAAAGATAACAAATACAGCCAAAATAAAATGATCTGTGTGCACACTAACCAAATATCAATTATCAAGACACCCAAAATTATCACTCAGTAGCAATGTATTTTAAACAAGCTCAACTTGTGGTACCATATACACATACTTTATGACAGACGCAGCATATCATGGTATAGACGCAAATAAAAGGGGAAGGAGAGGAGGAAA
>NC_133769.1:68742277-68789863 GCF_003597395.2 Chelonoidis abingdonii | reverse complement strand
TCCCTAGCCTCTGTTTGCCAGAAGCTGGGAATTGGCGACAGGGGATGGATCACTTGGTGATTACCTGTTCTGTTCACTCCCTCCGGGGCACCTGGCATTGGCCATTGTCGGAAGACAGGATACTGGGCTAGATGGACCTTTGGTCTGACTCACTATAGCTATTCTTATGTTTTTATCATTAACTTTGGTCATGTGAGAAAGGTTAAGTGCATGCATCTATGTTTGCTGAATTGGTGCCCAAAGCTTTAACTGGAACACTTATCAAAGATAACTTCTTTGCTGTAAATTAGAACTCATTAAAAACTTCATTAACTCTACAAATATTTAGATTTGGGAGCATTCCTGAATTCAGTGTTGCTAAGAAGCTCCGAGTTAAAGTTTCAACTTTTAAAATTTAATTGGTTGCAATTGACTCTCTTTTAAACATACTGAAAGTGTGTTAAATATGTTATAAAACATTCTCTATTTTGTAAAATACTTCTGCTGTAACTAGAAATATTACACTCATTTTCACAACAGCATATCACAAAGATCAGATAATTAGGCCTGGAAAAGCATAAGTCATCTCCAGTTAAATGAAAATAATATTTCACTTTTTTCCTGATATTGCTAAAATAACACACAATTAATGCAATGATACTATCTTTATCATCTGAATTATATTCTCTGGGGTTTTAGACATCAGTGTTATCATTATCATAAACTATATTTAATTCAAAATAAGTGATATATTTCTTTCTATTATAACACAAAGTCTCTAATAGTACTTATAGGTGAAGATCTGGATCCAGCTCAATGTTCTCTCTAATTTTTGACAGGCCATATGCACAAAACATTTTTTCTGTGCAAATTTTTGATAGGCCATGTGTGCAAAAAGTTTCTTCTGTGCAAATTTTTGTGCTTCTGTGCAAATTTTTGTGCGCTCAGTGTTTCGCCATGTGCGTGGTGTTTAGGATCTGTGTGCGCGTGCACATGCGCACAGCTTAGAGGGACCAGTGATACAGCTGTTGAAAGATCTGATGAGGTCTTGCTATCTAAATACCAATAATACCTTGTGATGCTTTATTTTTCTATAAACTTTTAGGCTTCATTTTTTAGTTCACTCTCTTATGTCTAAATGATAGCTAAAAGAAGCCCAGTTTTTCCACTACACTTAACTGTTTCTGTGGTGCTCATTTTTGTGTACTGGTCTTGTTGAATTTTATATACTTTTTAAAAATCAGTATCTTTTGTGTGACTCTTCATACAATTCCTGTATTTTGTCTTTTGAAAGAGCACAGACATGTAATTATTTCAGAGGGTTAATTAAAATAAATGAACTCTACACGGCAAAAATATGTAAGATCAGAGAAAGCAAGTCATTTCCCAAATAATGAGATTCCTAAGACCTGCTGCTAACAAAGAAAAGAAAGGAATACCCATAGTGAGAAATGGAGAAGACAGAGGAGAGAATTGTAAAGAATGGTTAACCAAAACATAGACAGAAGATTCTAGAATAGGTTGTGGGATGTCTGTAATGCTTTGAACCTTTACCAAACAGACGTTTAGGTGCTGGAAGCACACTAAAAATGTTCATTTTCAGCAACCAAACCCAGACACATTTCAACCCAAAACACAAAACCAAGCAAAATTTGTTTTGCTTGTAAACAGCCAGAAAGTGCTTTTTGGTTAACTTCAGATTTTTTTTTTTTTAATGAAAATGAACATTTCCCATAGCAATTTCTGTTTGATTGAAAAAAGCCATTTTGCATTGAAAAAATATTTCAACCAAACAAAAAATTCTACCAGCTCTAATGATTTTTCTCAGGGCAGTTTCTGTCATTTGCTTTTCTCCTGCCCAGTATATCAGTTCTAGCACTTTCTCTACTATCTGGCTATGTCTCTCAAGTTTCCCTATGTATATAATAATGTATCACTGTAGTTTCAGGAGATTTTCCAGAAATTATATCATTTATTATTTCAGAAATTATATTGCAAAATTTCTTCCATGATAAAGTTTGTATTAAGACTGATACTGTCTTTTCTAAAAGTTAAATCTATCCTACTCACCGCTGTAATGTTGTTTTCTACATCCCCTGAAGTCTTTGCAGGATTGAGGCTTTAGTCACCGGAAGGCCATAGTTTTTTAGCTTATCTCTCAGTTCACCTCAGCCTGTAACCCTCCTATCCATCCCCTGCTGGAGCTTGGAAGGTCTCCTGGTGCAACCTTGGATGATGGAGCGAAGTTGAAAAAAAAGTCAGATTAAGAAATGGATGAAAAAATAGAGCAGAGAGTGGGCAGAGTGGAAAACAAATTCAGATAAACATTGTGAAAAATGGGGCAAAGAGGGGGAGACAGAAAGAGAACATTTCTAATTAAAAATAGGTAGTATTTCTCATCTTACTTCTAGCTACTGTAGGGATTCTTCTATCACTGATACACACCCAGGCTTCCATTTAGCTCGTTGTTAACTGTAATAAACTTTTTGAAAACCCTCTTGAAATTGCAAGAGAAAAAAGCTTCACAGATTGGAACTAGTGATGAACATCTGTTCATTTAGCAAGAAAATAAGAGCTAGGAATAATATTATGTCTTTTGGTGGAAGTTCAATATTGATATCTTCGGTTGCAGGGTATTCACACAGATTAACTCTTCTTTGGGCTTCTGTTAATATGAATTTGGTGGCAGAAAAATAATAATGCTCAATAATCACTGTAGTTAATTGAGATGATGGTACGACTAGCATGCCAACACTTGAAAACTATGTTTCATGTTCCCTAATTGCTTTACCTAAACAAACATTTATTCAGCAGCTGTCAAGAGTATGGACAGTAAACTCGGTATAAGTGGGTGTAGTACTTAGCCCGTATCAAGGAACTTAATTTTCAAAAGTGACTAGTGATTTTGAATGCCTCAGTTTTTCGATGTGCAACTTAAAATATTTTAAAGGGGCCCAATTTTCTAAAAGCTCTGAGCCCCAGCTTCTGAAATGCAGACCCTTCTCAGGCATCAGAAATGGACACTAAAAATTACTAGTCACTTTTGAAAACTTAAGTTTTTATCTTTATATGATTGTGAAAGGGAAGGAGACAGATAACAGATGCACAATAGGGAAGTTTTAATGTTTGTGCCTTGGAGATTTCAAACTGGAATCTGAATATAACCTGTAGACTGATTCTAAGAAGTCTGATTGATCAGAGATATTCTGATCCGATGATTGAGGTAAAATTTCCAGTAATTTGAAAGAAATCTGTTGGCAATCAGCTGTTTTACTAAAAGGCAAATGAAAACAGATCAGTTGATTAAGGCTAAAAAGTTTAGACTCTCTGACCAATTGAATCATTACAGGCTTCCAAAGGAGGAAAGAAGATAACCAGAGTGTTTTAAAACAATTCACATTCCATACCACTGACATGGTGTTATTTACATACTACAAACAGAGATAAATCTGCAGCATAAAAATAACAGTATTTTATTTTCTTTCTCCAAGTTTAAGTTTTAATTTTGCTTTATCTAATGCCATTGGAGTGTTCTGAAGTTTCTCTTCTGACAACAACCCAAAATATTCTGGAAGTGGTATTTATGTAATCCCTGATATAGTAATGTGCATTTTTACACTCCTAACTGCATATGTATAATTGTGACCACCTAGTGGTCAACTAAAACACTTCATTTATGTATATTATATAAAGGTCCTTGCACTGAATCATCACATGCCCAGGTGCAAAGTGTGTATGCATAATTTAGGCATCCATGTCTGAAAACTTGGCTCATAATGTTTAGTAATTATAAAAACATATTAACATAAATGGCTAGTAATAGTTCATAAACGTCATAGATGGTAGCTGGAGGATACAGGGAGTGGTATATAAATGTAATAGTATATTGCACCTATTTAGTGTATCTATACCTATCTACCTGTGTATTGATTTGAAACACTTCACCGAACAATGTTAAGAAGCTTGTAGAGCCAGCTTTGGACGCTGGGAGCTATTCCTTTCCAAACTTCTCTTCAAGAAGGGTAGTCACTAGAGCCCCTCGCTTCTGTTGGTCCCAAAGCCAACAAGGGTACTGCCATCTACAAAACCCCACAAGAATCCGTACCTTCAGATAATCTTGCTGAGACCTAAAATTGCAGCACTATGTCATTTTGGGTCTTGCAAGTGTCCTCAAACTGGCTCTGGAGATTTGAGCACTGGTGTCTATCTGAATCTTTGCAGCTCTTCTTAGCATGGACTGTTAGAAATGCAGGCATTATGCTAAAAAGTTGGTGAACTAAATTTTTTCTCAGTTGAACCACAAACATTTAAAGTACTGAATAGCTTCAGTATTCAGTATTCAGTACCAAATGTACTATAAATATGATTTATCATTTGTGTTATGGGATTGTCTAAGAGCCCCAATCAAGCACTGAGCTACCATAGCACCATTTTCTTTAGTTCTTTTTATTATTGTCATGCCATCCTTCTGCACCAGTTAATCTAGGTCTGAACTGGATTCAAATGCTAGTTCCATGGCCACAAAAAGACTGCTCTCTGGCTTGCTGAGTCATGTGGGGAGCTCTGCAGAGGTGGAGATGCCCAGTAGATTGAAGTCACTAATGCCGTCTCACTCTGTGGCAGGAGCATGCGGAAAGTGGAAAATGAAACTTCCGGACCAAAATGCTTTTCAGCCACGACTGAAGTTTCAGTGGTGCAGACAATCATCAGACTTCTTGCGAAAGCCCATCACTGCTGGGCTACGTAGCCCATTTATAACTGGAACTCTCCTGACACTGCAGGTGGGGGATCGGGGGGAGGAAGGGGAGGTAATGCAGCCATGAAACTTGCAGCAGAGTACGGCATGTTGAATATATTAGTCCTGCACCCTGAAATCCACTTCCAGGCACAAACAAGGAGACAGCTGCTCTAATGCTTAAAGCTATTTTAAACTACAGATATTGTCACAAAGTTCACTACATCTGAGCCGTCATGTTTTATGATATTCAAACAGTAAACACAGAACTCAAAGCTTAAGGTAGCACTAAACACACCCAAGGGCCCTTAGCTCTACTCCCCTTCCATAAGCCCAAAATGTTAAGTGATCCTAATTACTACCTCCTCTTTGTCCCCTCTTTGTCTCTCTCCTTTTTAAAAAACTCTCCTAGGCCATGTGTGTAACTTTAAGCACATGAGTAATCCCACTGAAGAACATAAGAACGGCCATACTGAGTCAGACCAAAGGTCCATCTAGCCCAGTATCCTGTCTTCCAACAGTGGCCAATGTGAGGTGCCCCAGAGGGAATGAACAGGTAATTGTCAAGTGATACATTCCCTGTCACTCATTACCAGCTTCTGGCAAACAGAGGCTAGGAACACCTTCCCTGCCTATCCTGGCTAATAGCCATCGATGGACCTATCCTCCATGAAACTTTAATCTAGTTTTTTTTTTTTTTTTCCTTTTTTTTTTTTTTTGGGAAAAACCCCTGGTTTTACAGTCTTGGCCTTTCACAACATCCTCTGGCAAGGAGTTCACAGATTGACCTGTGTGTTGGTGAAGAAATTACTTCCTTTTGTCTGTTTTAAATCACAGCTTAATTTCATTTGGGGCTCCCTAGTTTTTGTATTATGAAGAGGAGTAAATACACTTCTTTATTACTTGCTCCACACAAGTCAATGATTTTATACGACCTCAATCATATCCCCCTTAGGCGTCTCTTTCCAAGCTGAAAGTCCCAGTCTTATTAATCTCTCTCATCTGGAAGCTGTTCCATTGCTCTAACATTTGTTGCCCTTTCTAACTTTTTCCGATTCTACATATCTTTTTGAGATGGCGCATATACATCTGCAAACGTATTCAAGTCTGGCATGCCATGGATTTATTTAAGGCAATATGATATGTTCCACCTTATTATCTATCCCTTTCTTAATGATTCCCAACATTCTGTCTGCTTTTTTGACTGCCGCAGTATATTGAGTGGATGTTTTCAGAGAACTAGCCACAATGACTCCAAGATCTTTTTTCTTGAGTTGTGG
Organism: Chelonoidis abingdonii; assembly: GCF_003597395.2. Classification (NCBI taxonomy): domain Eukaryota; kingdom Metazoa; phylum Chordata; order Testudines; family Testudinidae; genus Chelonoidis; species Chelonoidis abingdonii. Next base: position 68,783,869 of record NC_133769.1, on the reverse strand, counting down.
TAACAGCTAATTTAGACCTCATCATTTTACATGTATAACTGAGACTATGTTTTCCAACATGCATTACTTTGCAGTTATCAGCATTAAATTTTGCCACCTCACTATTTACCCCTTTTTCCAGATCATTTATGAGTATATTGAATAGGATTGGTCCCAGTACAGACCTCTGAGGGACACCACTATTTACCTCTTTCCAGTCTTACAAGTGACCACTTATTCCTACCCTTTGTTTCCTATCTTTTAACCAGTTACAAATCTATGAGAGGATCTTTTCTTTTATTCCATCACAGCTTACTTTGCTTAAGAGCCTTCAGGGAGGGACCTTGTCAAAGGCTTTCTGAAAATCTAAGTACACTGTATTCACTGGATTCCCCTAGTGTACATGCTTGTTGACCCCCTCAAAGAATACTAGTAGATTGGTGAGGCATGATTGCCCTTTACGAAAACCATGTTGACTCCTCCCCAACAAATTATGTTCATCCATGTGTCTGATAATTTTGTTCTTCTATAGTTTCAACCAGTTAGCCCCGTATTGAAGTCAGGCTTACTGGCCTGTAATTGCCAAGATCACCTCTGGAGCCCTTTTTAAAAAGTGGCCTCACGTTAGTTATCCTCCAGTCATTTGGCACAGAAGCTGATTTAAATGATAGGTTACAGACTACAGTTAGCAGTTCTGCAATTTCACATTTAAGTTCCTTCAGAACTCTTGGGTGAATACCATCTGGTCCTGGTGACTTATTACTGTTTAATTTATCAATTTGTTCCAAAACCTCCTCTAATGACACCTCAGTCTGGGACAATCCCTCAGATTTGTCATCTAAAAAGGAATGGCTCAGATTTTGGAATCTCCCTCACATTCTCAGCCATAAAGATTGATGCAAAGAATTCATTTAGTTTCTCTACAATGGCCTTATCGTTCTTGAGTGCTCCTTTAGCATCTTGATCGCCCAGTGGCCCCACTGGTTGTTTAGCAGGCTTCCTGCTTCTGAGGTACTTAAATTTTTTTTTGAGTCTTTTACTTTTTGAGTCTTTGGCTAGCTTTTCTTCAAATTCTTTTTTGGTCTTCCTAATTATATTTTTATACTTCCTTTGCTAGAGTTTATGCTCCTTTCTATTTTCCTCACTAGGATTTAACTTCCACTTTTTAAAGGGTACCTTTTGCTTCTCACTGCTTCTTTTACTTTGTTGTTTAGCCATGGTGGCTCTTTTTTGTTTCTCTTACTTTGTTTTTTAATTTGGGGTATACATTTAAGTTGAGCTTTTATGCGTCTTTAAAATGTTTCCATACAGCTTTCAGGGATTTCACTTTTGGTGCTGTACCTTTTAATTTCTGTTTAACTAACCTCCTCATTTTTGTGTAGTTCTCCTTTCTGAAATTAAATGCTATAGTGTTGGGCTGCTGTGGTGTTTTCCCCACCACACTGATTTTAATTTAATTATATTATGGTCACTTATATTGTGGTCACTGTTACCAAGGGGTCCAACTATATTCACCTCTTGGACCAGATCCTGTGCTCCAATTAGGACTAAATCAAGAATTGCCTCTCCTCTTGTGGGTTCCAGGACTAGCTGCTCCAGTAAGCAGTCATTTAAGGTGTCAAGAAACTTTATCACTTCATTCCATCCTGAAATGACATGTACCCAGTCTATATGAGGACAGCTGAAATTCCCCATTATTATTATTGAGTTTTTTATTTTAATAATCTCCCTGAGCATTTCACAGCCATTATCACCATCCTGGTCAGCTGGTTGGTAATATATCCTTACTGGTATATTTTTTTTATTAGAGCATAGAATAACTCTGCCTGAATACATTCCTCACCACTGTTACAGCTCGGGTGACCAGAAGCAGAGAAGACTCCATCTTAAGTCAGAGGCTGCATGTTACCTTATTCATTGAGTAGTCAGATTCCCTCAGTGTAGGTTCCGGTGAGTCTATTTGCCAGCTCCTTACGCTGTTTACTTCTTCCTACCAGCAGCATGTCTGCTCTGTGTGTGTTAAACTTGAAGCAAACCTGTCATCCCTCAGTCTATTTCTTCTATATCCTAGGGCATCCTGGTGATGGCTACATCAGAATGTAAAGTTGAGAACAAAAAGGTACACTGATGACATTCAGATTTACAGAGGACACTGGAGTCTGTGGCATCTCTTAATCTCTCTAAGACTTCGTCTATGCTAGAAAATTAGGTCGGTTTAATTATGTCCGTTAGGGGTATGAAAAATCCACACCCCAAGCAGTGTAGTTAAGGTGACCTTAATCCCCATGTAGACAGGGCTAGGTTGATGGAAGAATTCTTCCATCGACCTAGCTACCGCCTCTCATGGAGGTGGATTACCTAAGCCAACAGGAAACTCCCTCCCATCAGCATAGGTAGTGTCTACACTAAAGCCCTGCAGGGGTACAGCTATGCCATTGTAGCATTTTAAGCATACATAAGCCCTTAGTGATCTCATATATGCTGTAAGTCATTTTCTCTGGCCTGCTTAGACCCCTTTGGGGCACTTCAGTAGCATAAATGGGGGTAGAAAATGATAAGATCATAGAATCATAGAATATCAGGGTTGGAAGGGACCTCAGGAGGTCATCTAGTCCAACCCCCTGCTCAAAGCAGGATCAATCCCGAACTAAATCATCCCAGCCAGGGCTTTGTCAAGCCTGACCTTAAAAACCTCTAAGGAAGGAGATTCCACCACCTCCCTAGGTAACCCATTCCAGTGCTTCACCACCCTCCTAATGAAAAAGTTTTTCCTAATATCCAAACTAAACCTCCTCCACTGCAATTTGGGACCATTACTCCTTGTTCTGTCAGATCTCCCAGTTGGGTAGTTATAGAGTAGAGACTATTCTAACTTCCAGTAGGGACTGAACTGGCCCAAGCGTCTATAAAAGTGGCTGAAAGCTACTTTCTCCTGGCACATGACCTTACACTGAGCACAGCTCAGCCAGATCGGGGAGCTGGACCACTGGGGCAAATTCATCCCAGGCATATCAACTTTGCTCCATTGCTCCAATTTCATCTCAGAACCTGACAGTTCTAAACCCTAACATTTCTGGGCCTGATCCAAAGCTAGTGTAAATTGGCATCGCTTCATTTTACTCTTTGTGTAGAAGTAACTATCTTACTCATCATGCTTTCAATTCTGTCACCCCTCTGCCAAGTTATAGCAGATTCTGAGACCTTACAGATAGATTTCCCGTTTGACAGCCTGTAGGTATATTCTTCATGCAACTTTTTTACTTCACTCTACAAGCACCAGTCCTTGAACTGAGGTGGTCACAGACAGTACATCGGCAATCCCCTCTTTTTGGGACCTCAGTCCAAACACCAGTGCTTGGTTCCCAGGGAGCAATTCTGCTTTTGATAAGTGACTCTAATTAGAGAGATTAAGCCAGAGCACAAACTCCCATGCTACCTACCACAACTCCCCAAAAAAATACAAACTTTTTTTTAATGACTGAACAGTGCTCGCATGCTAAGAAAAAGTACTCGGAAAACTATACAGAACAGCACCCTGATGTGACTCCCACCACAATAACATCCTTCATGGTGGTTCATTGTCACCCCTTCATATTTTCAAAAAAGCGACACCTTCAAAATGAAAATAAATGGTGTTGTCTCTATTATGACAGGTTATTTCATAATGTACTTACAATAAGAATTCATTAGCTCAAACAGAATCCTTAAAATACAAGATCACAGGTGTGATGCCAGCTTAGTACATTTCCTTGGGAATGACTGGCTTTCTAATGTTTTCAGAATAGTTTAAAACTATGGCATGTGTTTTGGAAAAAGCTACCATCACGCTTTGCAGAAATCCTTTACATTTGAGAAAATATTCAGAAACCCACTAGCTTTTGTCACAAAATCAAGCTGACCAATTTAACCATTTTTCTCTTCAGTAGGCCACTGAAGAAAAAGAAAGAAGCCTTTCAAAGTGTGCGCGAAGCTCTTCTTTCTTGGAAACCTAGCTCTTATTGCCAGTAAATATGGAGGTGTCTTTTACAAACGTCACAGATGGTGTGGTCAACCTAGCTGAAAGTGGAGCAAGATTTATAAAAATAGAGCAACAAAAGGGATCTATCAACACATCAGCAATAAATTATCTATACGAACATCTCAGCAGAGAAGCTGCTTTGAGGGTTAACAGAATTAGGTTAACCTTTGTCATCTAACCAGTCTTGCTATATCCCACAGGCTGCTGTGACTATACCAGAGGCAGGAAGGAGTGGGGAGAATGAGACTGTACTCTCTTTTTAGGTCTGGTCTTCTTTTAGTTCTGCTGTGTCTTTTCATTGCTGAAGGCAAAAAGGCATCCTCAGGCAAGAACAGCTGTCGAAAAGGAATGATCTCCAAAGTGACAGAGAACCTATATGTCAAGGCAACTACTTTAAAGGCATCTATTCCAGTAAGTTAATCCCATTGGTTGGAAAGATTGTATGTTCATTTTTACTTAGTGACAGATGTTTCTGTGGCATCAGAGTATCTGAGCACCTGGAAATTTTAATAGATTAATCCTCACTAGACTGCCATGAGATCGGACAGTATTGTTAGCCCAGTTTTAAAGATGGGTAAAATGAGGGGCATAGACAGGTTAAATGATTTTCCTGAGACCATGGAGGAAGTGTGTGGCAGAGTTGGGAACAAAACTCAGATCTCCTGACTTCTAGTCCTAAGTATTCATAATTATTATTATTTATTTGCATTCCCATAGCACCTAGGAGCCCCAGCCATGGCCCAGGACCCCATTGTGTTAGGTGCTATACAAACTCAGAACAAAAAGTCCATCTTTCCTCTTTCTGGTCTGAAGGAGAAGGTTAGATGTATACTAATCCGAATTAATATTAATTCATTATTCTTTATAGAAAGATTTCATCAAGAACAGACGATTGTTAAAAAAGACAACCAAAAAGTTGTTTATGGTAAGATCTGGATTCTTTGTTTTCCACTTCTTTACTTTGAGCATTGTTCATTCTGAACGAGGGCGGAGTGGCTGATCAACAGGATGGAGGTCAGTGGAGAATTTGGTGATTTGTGTTTAATTCCGAGAGACAATATTAGACTGAGAACTATAAATTGAAAAACTCCCTACTGAGGGTATGAGTAACACGTTGGCCTATTACCACTGAAAAAGATTCTCTTACACGCCACAGAGCACTGGGGAGTAGGGGGATGGAATGGGAAAGTGAAGGGCTGAGTGACTATAGTGCCAGGTTGGAGCAGTTGGAGGCTCTTTGTCCCTGTATAAGGTAGAGGCTGGCATAATATCTGGGAGGATAATTGGGATGACAGTAGTGGTGTTTGGGCCGGGGGGAAAGACATGCTCAAAGAGGCACTTGCTACACCAGTGAAAACAGTCTAGCAGATGCTCTTCCCCAGTTGTACTTTCCAGGGATAGCTAGTTCATCTGAGAGCCAAGACCACAGTTATGCCCCCAACTTGCCCACATATGGCCTGGTTAGGTGTGTGTATTATGGCAGGAAGGCTAGTGACCTCATATAGCAATCAGGAATCCCAAACAGCTGCATTGAATCCCCCCCACCCCGCCCACATATTGCGCTGAAAGAGGAGAATTGGACTCCTGCCTCCCAGAGAATCCACATAAGGACACCTATAATTTGGCTCAAATAATGTAATACAGGGTTCACTATATTTGCTCCATGTCTATGTTTTCCATTTTAGGACAGAAAATAATAGATTCATTGATTGTACTTTTGTTAATGATCAGTCTCTGGTGTATTTTGCTTTTGGGATAGCACGATATCGCACTGTCTTGGTTGCAAGCTCAAATGGTTGTCCACTGAGATGATAAAGAAATTGACGAAAGGATTGTTATTGCCTGTGCGTTTTATAAATGCTGAATTTGATCAAACTTAAATTTTAGGCCAAATTTGATGTGACGATTTCACACTAAATTAATGTCTGACTTATTTTGTTTTCAGAAAAATTGCAGCGTTCGAGATCAGCTTCTCTCATTCTATGTGAAAAATGTTTTTGGAGGCCTTGGTATTGGAAGTGACAAGGTGTACATAGTTAACGCCTTTCAGACCCTGCAGGAGAACCTAAGCAACTGTGTGAGTATCTTCTTTGAAGCAAAATGAGCCAGGCTATCCCAAGCACCAGAAAAGAACTGGATCATCCCTTTAGCAGGCGGGGTGATTCAGGGTCACAGATCCTTGGGTGAGCACTGGGAGCTCTCTGAGGAGCTCAGAGCATTCCCAGGGCTTCCCAGTTGTGTGGGGGAAAATTTTACTACACCCATTTAGCATATGCCTAAAGCTAGCACTGCTCACCCTCCACCTACTGCTTCCAGGGTGCAGCTACAACCTGAGTACTGAGGCTGCAGTTGGACGGGGGGGGACTTTGAACTCTAGCCAATGCCCCAGCACAACATGCCACAATCTCCTGGAGATTAGATGGAGGTTGTCTTGTGCCGACACAGAAAACACTCTGTGTGAGGGAAGCCTGAAGACAGGGTGTTTTCCCCTCACAGAAGACTCCTATCTCCACTGAGCTCCACAATAACTAGAGATGCTCACACAGCATAATACCTGCTATGTGTTCCTACTTCAGCAAAGTACCTTTAATGAGTGCCTAATTGTTACTCACATTTCTTTAATGCAGCAAAAAAACCAATATTTCCATTTGAAACAGCTGCTCGTGTTTCATGAAAAATAAGACAAGGATCTCAAAGTGTTTTGAGACTGTATCATGAAACTTCTATTATTTACTTTCCTGAGTTTTATTTGTATGAAAACAGGACTTGGTCCTTAGAAATTCATCTCCTCCACCTGCATTTCTCTCATTTGAAATCACAATCCCTTGCCATGTCATAATCTCTTCCAGGATTGCCAGTCACAGTGTCACAAATAGAGGATTCTGATTATAAGTGGCCAAGGTGCTGGAACTAGGTGTGCAGGAGGTGCCACAGCACCCCCAGGCTTGACATGGTTTCCACCATATCCAGGGTTTACAGTTTGGTTCAATGGCTCTCATCACCGCCCCCCCCACTGTACAAATTGTTCCAGCACCCCTGGAAATGACAAGCTGTTTATGTACAGATAAGGAATGAAAGAGGGGAGAAATGTATGACACAAGTTATAGAATCAAAATGTATCTAATTATATCTATTAATAAAAGTATAAGAAGTAGATGTTAGTTTGACATTAATATTTGCAGTACAAAATAATCAGGTATAGAGAAGCCCTTGCAGCATTACAGCTCAACTAAAACACATTCTACATATTTGTACCATGTGAAAACATTAAAATATCAATGGGAAAACCCCCACCAGTACGCAGACTCTATAGTTAAGGACATCCCAGGTTTTTGTATGTTATAGCTTTTTTTAAAAAATATATATATATATATATAGATACACTACATTCATACATACATGCATGAACACCCATTACGTAGTGTGCCCTAATTTGATGTCTTTCACATGTGCAATTTGCCATATTGTATTTAAAATGTAAAGAAATTCCACTGTTTTTTCTGAAAATCAATTATACCATTAAAGGCACCAACACATTCCAAGAAACTCAAACTACCAGCAATGGCTGAATTATGAATATCAATTACTACTAAATAATTGCACTCTTTGCAACCTGTAGTACACTCTAACCTACAAATAACTTGGATCCTGTACTGTATAACTATATAGACAAGATACACTGGGTTTTGTGTTGTAATGCTCATTTAGAGCCAGTGCTTACTAGATAAAAATCTAAATATGTTAGAGTATATATTTCTGGAAATTGACAGGAATTGTACTGAAAAAATATTAATAGAAGGGAGAACTCCTCCTCTCTTTTACTAGAAAAAAAACAGGTATTTGAGAAAAGATTTAATATTAGCTTTCAGAATTTACTATAGGGCAAGATTTCTCATTTTTGTCATTTCAATAGCACTTTAAAAAATAAATGCTATACTGATTTTAAATCAAATACAAAACCATATGCAAGAATAACATAAAATGTGGACAAAGAATAAAACCAAAGAATACTTTACACAAAGTCCTGGATTGCTATAGTGCTTCATCCCCAAATAGCTTAGCAATCTCATGATCCTCTTATTTGCACATCTGTTGCCTCCTTTAGATAAGATATAAATCATAAAAAGGAAAAATGTCTTATGTATAAGATGCTCATAAGAAGGAATTTCTTCCATGTCAACATACTGATCACGGAGGAGTGGCACACAACGATGGTACCACCTTTTGGGAATCAAATTCTTTGGACAACCAAGGCAATAGTAATTCATCATCAAACAAGCATCTTGTATAGTCCCAGGTACTCCAGAAGAATCATATAGCTAAGATAGTTCTGACTTAGTAACATATGATTCCATACTATATATAAAAACTTATATTTTTGACCAAATATTTCTGATATAAAGGCATTGCCAAATAATGTGCTCTATATTATCATTCTGTTTCTTACACCATCAGCTCAAGTCATTGTCCAGTAGGCTATGGGAAATTTTTTCACAAGCCTCTATGTGATTTAAGAGACCAAATCTCACTTTCAAAAGTGACTTAGGTACTGAGGAACCTCATTCCCATTTATTTCAAAGAGATGTGTTCCCCAGTGCCTAAATCTCTTTTGGAAATGGATTTAGGCTCCTATGTCACTTAACGCTTTTGAAAATTTTATCCTATATTTGAACAGTGCCCCCAAGTCCAACAAATTCATTGCATGATTTGAATGGTTGCAATTTAATTTCAGACTCACTAGCAGATCTTACACCACAGCCCAAACATAAATCCACCTAAACATACAGAGAGCTCACTTTCCCAGTAGGTGGAAAGAACAGTGTGTATAATATGTATGAACACTTGGGGCAGAATTATTCTCTAGAAATTATTTTGGGACAGTTCTATGGTAATTCACAGAAGGTCACATTAGAGGATCACAATGGTCCCTTCTGGCTTTGGACTCTATGAATCTATGAACAGTCATTTAAATAAATAAACTCAGTGTGGTCTCTTTTGGATGCATTAGTTCTGTGGCATACTGTATCACTGTTTAAAAGTACAAAGAATCATGACTAATTTGCCTAAAAAAACCCTAAAAAGAAATATTTAAATATTTTGTATAGAAAAGTTATAGCATTATCCATTAAAGTAGCTTTTGTTTACATTTTCACTTTCCAAGGCACCTCTGATAATGGTTAAATGCAATCTAGATTCAGTAGTTTTTTGCTTGATTTGTTTATAAGATATATCAGATCTTGACTTCCTCTTTTGCAGGAGAACTCCTAGAAGGGATGAGGATTAGTGGGACTATGACATCACAAAAGATTTAAACCTGAGTGGAGAGTAGTAGAGCTCTTTAGTCAGAGTGTCCCAATTTTTAAAATAATTTTCAAATCACTTGGAAAACTTCTTTTAAAATGAACATTGCTAGTAAAAGACACTGTCAATGGCTTCACGCTCCTGACTTTGGCAGCTCTGTGATTTGTATATGGGGGTCTTTTTTGTGTGTGTGTGCTCTTTGGGAGAGTGAGTCTCCTCTTAAGTTTCTCTTCTAGTCTGCTGCACAAATTCCAAACCTGGACTCCCTACTTTGCTATCAAGTTAATCCGTCCACATTCTTATTATTTGTATTGTGGTAGCACTCGGAGGTGCCAGTGAGGTTTGGAGTTCCATTGTGCCAGCTGATTTGCAGACACAGCATAAACAACACTCCCTGACCCTAAATTTCAGTTCAGTCAAAGAATTACAGCCAACTCAACAGGGATGGCTCAGTGATCTAAGCATCACACAGGCTCCCTGGAACCATAGGTTCAGGCACCAGCTGCTCAGCTCTTCATCCTTCTAAATAAAGCTCCTGATTTTGCCCTCTTTATGATGAGCAGGACCTTACTCCTGGAACAGGCTCATTCACTATTTAACTCCAGCAGATGAGCCGTTTTGACAGTTTTTTCTGAAGAGTCAAAGGTAGCAAGTCTTTACGTTTGCTTTCTTTCTCTAATGTTGCTGCCAGTGCTCTAGGGCCCCATCTGCTGACTGATGCCATAAAGGTCACTGCAGAAGGCACCGTAAGCTGCAGAAGGGAATTAAAAAACATTCAGAATGATAAAAGCAATATGCTGGACCAGTATCTTACTGAATCCCAATCTTTAGTTTTTACAGTATGGGTTAGACTAAATAAACCCTTTCTCTCCACACCCAGCTTCATTTTGATCCTTCAGGAATTACATAAATCTATTTTTCAGATATCCACATGTGGCTGATCGGACACCACTACTTGACACTTACATCTATGGCTTCCTTGCAAGATTTAGTTACAGGAGAAAATGGTTGTCAGGTTTTATTCTGACAAAACTCCCTGTGACTTCAACGGGAATTGAAAGTTTGCACTTAAAGATTGCAGAATTGGGCTGTTAATTAGCACTAAAAATGGGAAGAACAATCATTAAAAATTCCACACGGAAATGTAAATTAACTTTGTAAGTAGCTTTAAACCCGTTTTAAGTAACCATGTCAGGGAACAGAATTGCACTCACTACTTTGCAGAGGGCTCTTAAAAGAAGGAGGTTCCCAATGTGAGTGGCCCCTTGTACAAGTTTCACTGTTTTATATTTTACAGCTTTCCCGAGTGTGCTGACATATCTTCCAAAAGCTTATATAAACTCACTCATTTACAACAGCAAGTATGACCTAAACGTTGCCACCTTTACATATCTGTATCAGGAGCCCCGAGGAGGCCATATGACAGGCTCTGTTCTTACTTATTATCAGTTGCTTACACTAGACTTCATATTTCAAGTTCTTCTGATTTTCTTCTTGTCCCTTCAGCTACCGTGTGCTCCAACCACTAGAGTAACTACAGCTGTCAAAAAAATAAAGAAAACGTTTGATAAGGTAAAGCTCTGGTAGTTGATTTCAAAGTTGCACTATTTGAAAACATGGCTGACTTCTGCTTCTAACATCTTTCTCTTACTGACAGCTTGGAGAAAAGGGCATCTACAAAGCCATCAGTGAACTTGATATTCTCCTTCACTGGATTCAGACTTACATAGAAACGATCAAATAAAAGTCAAGGAAAATGACACAAGGAAAATGCCACCATCCTGTGCACGCTAATCAAAACAAAAAAGCACTGCAAGTCATCAGAAAGAGGATTATGCAATCAGCCTGTCAGTAATTGTATCACACTGAAAAAGCGGCTTTGGTCCATAACGTCATCAAGGCTGGGGTTTCCAAGAGCGCTCAGACTTGGTCTAACTGTTCCCATTGAAGTCAATGGTGGGAGAAAATTTAGGCCTACCTGGAGCACTTTTGAAAGTTCCACCCAAAGACCATACATTCCAGGAGCAGTACCAGCAAATTAGTACAGTACCATGGCAGCTGACATAGCCCTTGCTAGTACTTCACTCGTTGCTTTGTACTTCGGGATAAAGCGCCATATCTAGTGATTTTAGTTTCAGCACAAGTGGTTCTAATTACCTCACTGGCAACTGTCTTTAAGACTTACTTTTGTGCTTTGTTACAGATGTAGACACTGCTGGTGTGTAATGTTATATATGTAAATGAGACGTTAAGTGTTTGTCGTTACTGTTAATTTAAGGTACTTCATGATGTCTAATAAACATATACCATTGTTAATGACAAAATATCTACCTATTCCTCATGCGTGTTCTTTGAGATGCTGCTAACTATCACTGAAATGACGCAATGCAGAAAGCATATCACAGCATGGAATGCAGAGACGATAAATAAATTAATACAATTACTGATCTGGGAGATTGGGTTTGCAAGGTAAATTTAGCCTAAGTGTAAGTATAATTAAAATGAGGCTAAGGATTTACAATGAATCTTTCATATACTGTATAATTAAGAAAGAGCTCTAGTCTGAAACAGAACTGACTATACATACACCTCTACCTCAATATAACACTATCTTCGGGAGCCAAAAAATCTTACCATGTTATAGGTGAAACCATGTTATAACGGACTTGCTTTGATGCACCAGAGTCCCAGCTCCGCCCCCTCCTAGAGCATTGCTTTACATCTTTATATCCAAATTTGTGTTATATCGGGGGGTGTTATATTGAGGCAGAGGTGTATTTTAAAAAATTCCCACTGGAGACTAATCAGGAATTCAAAATTATTTTAATCCATAGTATAAAGCATATATGTTGGTGTCTGCAAATACATGGTGGTATAGGTTTGCAGCACCAAGCTGCACAGTAACTAACGTTCACACATCACTTTTACTGACCCAGTGACACATAGGGCCACAACTTGCCTTGTGCAGTAATACTCCATAACCCAAGGGTGTGTTTTTTTCTCTTAGGGCAAAGGTCCCCAAACTGTGGGGTGCTCCTGTCATAAATAGATAGCTAAGGGTTAATGTTTCTTTTACCTGTAAAGGGTTAACAAAGGGAACCAAACACCTGACCAGAGGACCAATCAGGAAACTGGATTTTTTCAAAGCAGGGGGGAAATTTGGGGTCTGAGTCTTTTGTCTGTCTCTCAGCTATGAGAAGGTCTTTCTATCTTCTAATCTTCTGTTTCCAAATTGTAAGTACAGGTAGAAAAAAATATAGGCTTTTAGTTGTTGGTTGATTCATGTGTGTAGCTTGCTGGAATGTTTCAAATGGATATCTTTTTTGAATCAGACTGTTTATTCAATTTTTCTTATAAGCAATAGCCCTGTATTGTCACTGATACAGAGATTATGTTCATGTCTTTTTTTTTCTTTTTATATAAAGTTTTCTTTTAAGACTTGTTGAGTTTTTCTCTCTGGGTAGCTAAGGGACATAGGAAGGGGAATGCTCTTCGTGTTAGATCTACTGAGGGTAGCTCTGCAGCACCAGGGAATTGTGGAGGGGAAGAGAGGTAGAATCATTTCTGTTTCCTTGTATTGGGGTTGTCTCTTTGAGGATAGAGGAGACATGCTTCTTGGTATGTGATGTAAAGAGATTGCATCAGTACTCTTAGTAGCCCAGAGGGTAAGGCTGGTGAGAAGAGAGAGGGGGAAGGGAAGGGGTTATTTCCCTTGCGGTAAGACTCAGACCTCTGAGTCTTGGGGTCCCCCAGGGAAAGTTTGGGGGACCAGAGCGAGGCAGGCGCTGTAATTCCTGTCTGGTGGCAGCGAGATAAGATCCAAGCTAATAATTAAGCTTGGAGGTTCATGCTAGGCACCCACATTTTGGACGCTAAGGTTCAGAATTGGGAAAGATGCTTATGATAGCTCCCTCCAGGGGGTCACAGAGGAACATGCAGGGATGGGGCACAGACAAGCCCATAGGAGTGTCGGGTGCAAGGAGGGAGCGCCACAGCTCCGCTCCAGGTCCCGGCTCCGGCTCCTGGTCCTGTGCCCAGGGCTCCATTCCCAGCCCAGTGCCTGGGGTCCCGGCTGCCAGCCTTGGCTCCACTCCTGGCCCCACCCTTAGGGCTGCCCGGGGCGGGGGGAATGGGGAAATTTGCCCCAGGCCCCCACAAGAATATAGTATTCTATAGTATTTCAACTTTTTTTACGGAAGGGGCCCCCAAAATTGCTTGCCCCAGGCCCCCTGAATCCTCTGAGTGGCCCTGCCCACTCTCGCCCCCAGCTGTAACTCCAGCCCAAGCCCCCTTATCCCTGTCCACATCCCCCTGTCCCAGAGCTCCTGGCTCTGGCTCCAGTGGGGACAGGGTTTAAGCTTTAGGGCATTGTGCACTGGAGCCCCAGGGAACCTGACTGCAGGTGCTTCAGTGGCTGTGGAACCTGGCTAGAGGAGGCTCTGCAGGGGAGGTTGTCCTCTGTAGGAGGAGTGGCGCCACACATGGCTGCTGGCCGGAGGAGGCTCTGCAGGAGAGGGTGTCCACTGCAGGAGGAGTGGTGCCGCACATGGCTGCTGCCTTGGGAACAAAGCCCAGGGGAAGGAGCAGCCCTGCGATCCCTGGGACAGTACTGGGGCCAAGTTTGGTGGTGAGGTGGGATGAGATGGGGTGAAGATGGTGCTAAACCCCTGCCCAGAGGGCTGCTGCAAACCTGAGAGCTAGGGCGAGAACAGGCTGGAAATCACTTCCCTCCCCCGACGGACTCCAGTGATGTTTAGAACCAAAGTTGTCTTAATTTTTTTGTTCATACCTTAAATTTTAACTCTTTGGCCTCCCCACTTCTACAAAGGTCCTGGAGCCCTTGCATGCTGCCCCTTATTGAGGCTGGAGCAGAGGGCTCCAATTCACCCTTTACTGAAGACCATTCAGATGTGGTCCATACTGCCTTCCACACAAAACCTTCTTTGTCTTTCACAGTCAGGATTGCTCAGGGACCCACTGCATGGCTGGCTCTACTCTGCCTTCTCAAACAGCACTGCTATATATTATAAAAGCAGGATTTTGCTCATCGTATACACAGTCTCAACAAAATATCTATGTACTGTGACATGCAAAGACAACCAATATGCAGTGGCAATTTGCAATGCACTCTAATTTCCTTTAGCATCAATTACTTCATTTTAAAAATGAATACTATCATTTTGATAGATTTCTGGAAACCTGTCAGAAATCACAGCAGCATTTACGGATGACAAGCTATTATTTTCAATCCACGGGTTAATTATAATGATTGATTGCAGACTCTGTCACTCACATAGGAGAACAGAAAACAATCTTTTTATATTTACATATAACATGAAGAACGGTGAGATGAAGAAAGGAGCCTTTCAACACACGCAATGAACTGTCATAACATCAGCTCGTCAGTTTTGCATTCTGGCAATTAACTTTCAGCAGTAGTATTTACCACAGACTGAAATAGGGGATTTTTTCCCTGTTAAATTACAAGGACTGCTGCTTTTGAACAAATACCATTGATTGAATAGTGTGTTTTGACAGAAATAGAATAAATTTCAGCAACAGAATGTATTTCACTGTTCAGCTATACTGAGTGCGGCGATACCGGCTCAGATTCTTTGCTGGTATAAACTGACGCAGCTCTGTTGACTTCAGTGGAACTATGTTAATTTGCACTATCAGGGAATTTGGTACACAGTGTTTGAAGAACTGAACTAGACATGTCAGGACAAATAGCAAAGTTGTGTTAGTCTTGTAGCTATATACAGTGACATTTATACTTACTACACTTGCACTTATCAGTCCCCCACATCATCCAGAATAATACATTATATATATATATTTCATAGATTTGGTGAAAATAAG
The DNA here is from genome assembly GCF_003597395.2 of Chelonoidis abingdonii. Lineage (NCBI taxonomy): Eukaryota > Metazoa > Chordata > Testudines > Testudinidae > Chelonoidis > Chelonoidis abingdonii. The sequence goes on along the minus strand of NC_133769.1, from coordinate 68,768,709 downwards.
AGAATCTGGAGAGGTCTAAGTAGAGGAAAAATTGCAGCAGTTTCATGACCATGGACAATTTGCAGGTAAATATGTATATCTTTAAAGACAGGAAATCAGATCCATTCACATGAGAAAATAACAGCTTTGAAAAAAAAACCTTTGGTATCTCTTATGTGATTGGTCAGTGGATGACTGACAGCCTCCCAATGCTCAGTTTTTACTTTTCAATCCATATCAACCTTTTCACTTCATTCTTTCCTTACACTGCTGGAGAAAGCTAATGATTTTAAGTACCCAATGACAGGATGCATTATCTAGGTTAAAAGAACAGAAGAAAAAAGGAGGCACTAGATGCTGGATGGTGAAGAGTAGAAGACTGATGTTACTAGCGTCTGAGAGTTCAAATTGTCACATAATGTCTGTTAAAAACCTGATAAAATGAGCTGTCTGATTTAGCTGGAAGCACTTCAGTTCAGCATGGACTAGAAATACCTGAAAATCATTCCTGATAAAATCAACAGAGAATATATCACCTACCAAAAGTGACATCAGTTTACAATATTTTGGCACCACAAAGTCAAAAGTTCTTGCTCAGAGAGGGTAGTAAATATATGAAATGTTAGACTTACACATACCGTCTTATTCCACTAAGGGGCAACCTTGTAATAGTATTGTTCATTGTGATAGTAACTTTTGCAGGCACCTGGTAAACCTGAGCATATTTACAGTGACCACAGCACTATATTAAGCAAGAAACACCTGGCCCAATAACATGCCTATCAGAGTGCTCTGTGGAAATTCTGACCTGCTGCCATCTGGGCAAGGCCGGCTCCAGCTTTTTTGCCACCCCAAGCAGCGAAAAAAAAAAAAAAGAGAAAAAGAAAAAAAGACAAACCCGATTGACCTGCTGCCAACATGCCACTGAAGAGGAACAAAAGGAGTGAAGGACCTGCTGCCGAATTGCTGCCGCAGACCCAGACGTGCCACCTCAGCAATAGAAGGGTTGCCGCCCCTTTCTGTTGGCTGCCCCCAGCACCTGCTTCCTTCGCTGGTGCCTGGAGCCGGCCCTGCACCTGTTTGTTATAGGATAGGAAAAGCCATGTCAGGGCAGGATTGGGCCCCTAGTATATTTTTCTAAATCTTTCAATTGGATATTGACACTAAGCAATCGTGTGACCGTATCTGCTGAGGATTAGGAACGGTGTAACTGCTAAAGAAGGCATTTGCTTGCTCACTTGTTAAAACTCAATAGGTTGCAAGGCACCTCACTCAATGCCACTTGGCTGTGTGGTGGGGGGTCTCTGTCTTTCCTGTTGAAGCTGTTCCATTCTGTACAAGTAATTCAATAGTGATGAGAGCAGAAGGGCTGGAATTTGGGTCTTACACCTCCAGGAGTCCTAACCACTTAGGCACCTAACTCCGAGACGGCTCAGCTGAGAATCCCAAGAAGAGACTCTCTGGGCCAAACCTCAGTGCCTAAATCCTATTGAGAGGTGGGGCTTAGGTACCTTAGATATTCTTAGGTAACTATCTCTCCCCATAATTGTATAGGGAGTCTAGGTGTCTAACTGGGGGCTGTGGATGCCACTGGGTGGCAAGACACCTAAAAGTTGGGAGTAGGAACACTGAGCATTGCAATTCCTATGTCTGGAGTGGCAGAAGCGCCCTAAAGGTGGGGGGCTACAGGGGCCTGAACCATGGTCCTTCTCCCCAGTGCCGTCCCCCGAGGTCCCATCCCCACACCGCCCCTTTTCCCTCAGGCCCCACCTTTGCATTGCCCATTCCCCCCAAGACACCACCCTTTCTCCCCGAGCCCCTGCCCTCACACCACCCCTTCCCACAAGACCCTGCCCCTGAACCACCTCTTCCGCTGAGGCCCCGCCCTTGCTCACTCCTCTCCACCCCTCCCTCCATCGTTTGCCCTTAAAGCCAGTAAAAAGTGAGAGGGCCATGGCCTCCTGGCTCCCTTGTTCTGGCGCCCCAGCCTAAGTCCCTTTGTGGATCTAGCCCAAAGTTACTTAGCAGTTTTCACATCTTCAACAACGATTTACTCTGTGCAGTCAAAACAGCATGGTTAATGTAGGCAGGCTGTGCCATTACTATTTAGATTGGTGCTTTCCCACTAATTTTGTTCTCTAGTGTAAATGCAGCCCTAGATGCAAATCTAGGATCCAGAACCAAAATTCTCCAGAGCTGAGAGGTTTTCAGATGCCAGGTTTACTTTAGGCCCATCTCTCCTTCAAAGCAACATGCAAATCAGATTATCTGTGAAAATAGTTTTCTTATGCAGTGTTTACTAAAATCTACCTGCCGAAAGGAGGGAGTAGCTTCTAGCAGTTACAGCACAGCAATAGGAGACACAAGTCTGTGGTTCTATTCCTGGCTCATCCACTGATTTGCTGCATGACTTCAGTGACAAACTGCTTCTCAGTCTCCTCATCTGTAAAGTGAGTGAAATAATACTGCCAGGCATGGTGCAAAGCTTCATTCGTTGGTCAATCAACATGTGTAAAACAAAAGGATACCATTGCAGAACTGCAAAAAAAAATCATTATTTAATAGTGGAGTATTAAATACAGCAAAAACAAGCCATATACAAATCACTTAACAATAGTATATTTTCTATAAAAAATTCTTTAAAACACATAGCAAAATAATTATTAAAGAACATTACAAAATATTACACGTGGCCAAGAATTCACTACATTTTTGCATCATACACGTTAAAAAAAAAGCCATTTTATATTTCAGCTAAAACTTTAGATGTCACTCTTGGAAAACAAGACTTAGTTTGGTGCCAATTTTCTTTTGCTTCCTGTGTTAGTGGAGAAAGTATTAGTCTTTGTCTCACAGGTAATTCCTGTTAACGTAACACTGAGGTGGAAGAGTCCAGTGATGCATTTCAAACTTTCTTATATAACTGCTACAAGGTGGCTGAGAATTGAAATTTAAGGTGCATGGGAAGAAGAATGAGTGTATAGTGAAGGACTAGGACTAGACATTAATTCCTGGATTTGTCACATACTCTTTCTTTACCTCACTTTTCTCATTTGTAAAATGGGACTAATAACGCTTAAGTATCTACCATTGGGAGAAATTAATATTGCTGTTTTCAATGTGTGCAGAAATCTTCAGATGGAAGTCAATATACAAGTGTTGTAGTATCATTAGTATGCTATGGTCTTATTTGCATAGCACAATTCACCTTACTGCAGTGTTTTTTAATCTTTTCATATGGGCAATCCCTTATTCAAAGTCTTTTTTGTGTGTGTGACTTACCTTTATTATAAAAGTAAGAGTAAAAATGTATCAGTGATAACAAGAAGCCTATATAATATAGGTGTGTGTGAGTGCGTGTTTGGAGAGGTTCTCAGAGAACCTCTGGAAAGAGATCTGGAAGGGTAAAGGTGTGCAGTGCATGGGGAAAGAGATTTTCTTTGCTTCAAGTTGTAATAAAATTTTCAGTGCCTCATGACCTCCCTGGGACTTATGACTGACCAGATGAGAAATATTGCACTGGTGCAAAATGACAGCACTGCATACACTTCTGGCACTAATCACATAAAATAACAATAATAATATTAATACTAAGAGAAAGTCCTCTGAAGTAAATGTGTCAGCATGAAGCATTTCTGACTTACCTCCTACTCTTTGTTTGTCTTGTCTATTCAGAGTGTAAATTCTTCAGTGCATAGAGACAGGTTTCAGAGGGGTAACCGTGTTAGTCTGTATCCGCAAAAATAACGAGGAGTACTTGTGGCATCTTAGAGACTAACAAATTTATGTGGGCATAAGCCTTCGTGGGCTAGAACCCATTTCATCAGATGCAGGGAGTGGAAAATACAGTAGGAAGATATAAGTATATATATCGTATATGAAAGATGGGGGTTGCCTTACCAATTCTAATGAGACAATTCAATTAAAATGTGCAATTATCAACAGGAGGAAGAATCACTTTTGTGGTGGTAATAAGGGTGGCCCATTTCAAACAGTTGACAAGAAAGTGTGAGTAACAGTAGGGGAAAATTACCATGGGGAAATTAGTTTTTAGTTCTTGTAATGACCCATCCACTCCCGGGCTTTGTTCAGGCCTAATTTGATGGTGTCCAGTTTGCAAATTAATTCCAGTTCTGCAGTTTCTTGTTGGAATCTGTTTTTGAAGTTTTTTTGTTGAAGAATTGCCACTTTTAGGTCTGTTATTGAGTGTCCAAGGAGGTTGAAGTGTTCTCTGACTGGTTTTTGAATGTTATAATTCTTGACGTCTGATTTGTATCCATTTATTCTTTCGCATAGAGACTGTCTGGTTTGGCCAATGTACATGGCCTCAGTGGCACTGCTATGGGTATCTGCATGGCCCCACAGTAAGCCAACATTTTTATGGCTAACTTAGAACAACGCTTCCTCAGCTCTCGTCCCCTAACATCCCTACTCTACTTGCGCTACATTGATGACATCTTCATCATCTGGACCAATGGGAAAGAGGCCCTTGAAGAATTCCACCAAGATTTCAACAAGTTCCATCCCACCATCAACCTCAGCCTGTACCAGTCCACAAAAAAGATCCACTTCCTGGACACTATAGTGCAAATAAGTGATGGTCACATAAAAACCACCCTATACCGGAAACCTACTGACCGCTATACTTAGCTACAAGCCTCCAGCTTTCATCCAGACCACATCACACAATCCATCGTCTACAGCCAAGCTCTAAGATACAATGCATTTGCTCCAATCCCTCAGACAGAGACAAACACCTATAGGATCTCTCTCAAGCATTCTTAAAACTGCAATACCCACTTGCTTTATAAAGCTGCTCACAAGCGACCAGGGAGCTTGCGACCAGGGGCTGCTAACAGGGAGTTTTGCAAGGGAGTTCTCCACGTGAAGGAGGAGCAAATACAGCATCTGTGGGGTAAGTGACTGTCTGTAGTGTGTGTGTGTGTTTGCGTTTGGAGGTTACTTGCTGTGTGCTGAGCTTGTGTTTGTCAGTCTGTTTGTTTGTTTGAAGGACCATGTGCTGTGGCTGGCAGTTGGAGGCCGTGAGCTTCAAAGGAAGGTTTGAAAGCTCGAAGCCTCTGGTAATTGGCTGAGCCTCAATCAGTGGGCGGGGCATTAACTCAGGCCAGGGCTTTATAAAGCATGGCCACAACGAACCAAGGACTTGTGACACAGGGCCTGACTAAACAAAACAATTTTTGCAAGGGTAGTTTGAAGGGGAGTAGAAGGGGGGGGGTCCTGTCAAACCTATCATGTATACCCATGCTGTAGTCCCACGATAAAACCTATACTAAACAAATATTCAAAACCCTATTCGCTTAAAACCAGCCCTTTATTAACTAGAGACAATGCAGCAGAAGCCCACAAGCAGAAGGGAGCTATCCATTATGTGCGATGTAGCATGATATGATTAAACTGCCCTGTGGACGGCGAAATGAGAGATAAATGTTCAGTCGATGCAAGGACGCCTGCCTCAAAGAGACTACGACGCGAGACTTGAGAGGAAGCAGGGCTGCGAAACTGAGAGGAAACTAATGAGAGGCAGAGAGCGTATAAATTGATGAAGCTTCCTAAGGCTAGTAACATGTTCCACCCCCTCAGCACAGCCTCTAGCTGTTGACGAAGAAAGAAAGCCCAGGAAAACAGAGAGAACACAATTGAGCAGAGGGAACCTCAAACAAGTTGGGACCCACCCTTCCAGATAAGGCTGCGGGTAGCCTCACTAGCACTGAGTACCTCATCGCTGGGAAGGGAACGAATCCAGATAGCTAAAAAGGCAGGGTGATTATGAAATTGGGAGATCGATATGAAAAACAAGATAAAGCTGGGTTTGTGTGACCAGGAAAACTGAGTAACGCGACTGGAACCTGCCCGTGCGAAAGGTTGAGATCTCTCGGATGGCATCTAGACAGATTCATTGTAGTGGGAAGGGAAAGCGTGCAAGGGACATTAAGTACCTGAATAAAACAATAGAAGGAAAGAATGATCCTAAGAAGCGAAATTTAGGCTGCGAGGAGAAAGAGACTTGAAAGCCAGCACCTCTATAAAGTGATTACTCAGCAATAGCTCCATTACACAGCATGGCAAGTAGACAGAAGACAGAGCTTTCAAGCTCAATGCGTGATGAAGACGAATGTGAGAGAGGAGGATAGTATTACTGTCATCATAGACATAGGGAAACTTATGGAATGGGAGGCAAGCCTATAACAATACGAGAGAGGCTGCACCTAAACCAAAGTGAAAACACAACTGCTTGAACACTAAACATATAAAAAAGGTTGCAGAAAAGGCAGTTTTTAAACTAGAGAGGGGGAAAGCTGACTGCTAAGCAAGGAGCACGATGAGAAACAGACTTCTCTAAGGGAGAGAGTCTATGAGACGAAAAAAAAATCAGGTATATGTCAGAAACAGAGGACTGAGGAAATGTAGGGCGGATCAACGATAAACCAAGCAGCGTAAGAAAGAGATCGGGGCACATCAGAAAAGGGACAGACAAAGAAACAGGAGCAATTTAAAGTGCTTGTAGCATCAATGCTAGATCTAAACAGTACAGATGATGAAACTAGACGCTGTCTATCTATATAAAAAGAATGGAATGAGCTATAGGCATCATAGAAACCTGTGAACATGAGAGCAATCAAGGACAAAAGACAATCATTCTGGGGTAACAAAAAATAATCGGAAGGAAAACAGGTCCTGCACGGGGAAGAGGAGTGGGCACATATTGAAAGAAAATGTAAGACAAATGAATAAAACAATCTAAAGGGCAATCCAGATTCCCATAGAACGCAATGAAAGAAAATGTCATGCTCACAAACCATAACATAACAGAGGGAAAATGACTAGCTGACCTGACCAGACACGTAATACGGATATGAAACCTAGGGAAAATTAAGAGAACTATCTAAAATAAGAAAAGACGTTACCTTTTACTGTGTGTTAACTTCGAGATGCGTTGCTCATATCCATTCCAGTTAGGTGTGTGCGCGCCGCATGCACGTTTGTCGGAAGATTTTTACCCTAGCAACTCTCGGTGGGTCTGCTGGGCGCCCCCTGGAGTGGCACCGCCCTGGCGCCGGATATATACCCCTGCCGACCCAACTGATCCTCAGTTCCTTCTTGCAGGCTACTCCGACAGTGGGGAAGGAAGGCGGGTTTGGAATGGATATGAGCAACACATCTCGAAGAACAACAGTTACAAAGGTGAGTAACCGTCTTTTCTTCTTCAAGTGATTGCTTGTATCCATTCCAGTTAGGTGATTCCCAAGCCTTACCTAGGTGGTGGGGTTGGAGTGAGATGTGGCAGAATCCAAAACTGCTGTGCCAAAGTCTGCATCATCTCTTGATTGTTGAACCAGAGCATAATGCGAAGCAAAGGTGTGGACTGAAGACCAGGTAGCTGCGCGACATATCTCCTGGATAGGTACACAAGCCAGGAAGGCGGCAGATGAAGCCTGAGCTCTGGTAGAATGCGCGGTGATGTGGCTTGGGGAAATATGAGCCAAATCATAACAAGTGCGTATGCACACTGTCACCAAGATGAGATCCTCTGAGAGGAAACAGGTAGGCTTTTCATTCGGTCTGCTACCGCGATAAAGAGTTGGGGCATTTTACGAAATGGTTTTGTCCGCTCAATATAAAATGCAAGTGCTCTACAGATATCCAGGGAGTGCAATTGTTGCTCCCGTCGCGTTGAGTGTGGCTTCGGGAAGAAGACCAGGAGAAAGATGTCCTGGTTAACATGAAAGGCCGAAACCACCTTAGGGAGGAAAGCTGGGTATGGCCGCAACTGCACTTTGTCCTTGTGGAACACAGTATACGGCGGATCCACCGTAAGAGCCCTAAGCTCGGAGACTCGTCTGGCCGATGCAATGGCTACGAGGAAAGCTATCTTCCAAAACAGGTATAGTAGCGAGCAGGTTGCTAACGGCTCGAATGGGGGAGACATAAGCCTGGTTAAAACCAGGTTGAGGTCCCAGGTCGGGGCTGGTCAGCGTACTTGAGGGTATAAGTGCTCCAAGCCCTTGAGGAACCTCGAAGCCATAGGGTGTAAGAACACGGACCGACCACCTTCGCCTGGGTGGAAGGTAGAGATGGCTCCCAAGTATATCCTCAGTGATGATACTGCTAGGCCCTGCTGTTTGAGAGGCCAGAGGTAGTCCAAAATAGAGGGGATCGAGACCTTAGTGGGAGTAAGATTAAGCGTTTCACACCAGCAGGAGAAACGCTTCCACTTGGTCAGGTACATTGACCAGGTGGAATGCTTCTTGCTACCCAGGAGAACTTGTCGTACTGATTCAGGGCAACGTAACTCTGACTGGTTTAGCCACGCAGCAGCCACGCCGTGAGGTGAAGAGCCTGCAGGTCCGGGTGGCGAAGCCTGCCGTGGCCCTGAGTTATGAGGTCTGGGTGGAGTGGCAGGGTAATTGGGCTGGCTATCAACAGGTCTAGCAACGTGGTGTACCAGTGCTGCCTGGGCCACGCTGGAGCAATCATGATGATGCGCGCTTTGTCTCTGCGGAGTTTCAGCAGGACCGTGTGAACCAGCGGGAACGGTGGAAAGGTATAAAGGAGCTGGCTCTTCCACAGCATCAGGAAAGCGTCCGAGATTGATCCCGGGGAGAGACCTTGGAAGGAGCAGAACATCTGGCATTTCCTGTTCTCGCGGGAAGCAAACAGGTCTATGTGGGGAAATCCCCACTTCTGGAAAACAGAATGCATAATGTCTGGGCGGATCGACCACTCGTGAGACAGGAAAGACCTGCTGAGTCCGATCGCCAGAGTGTTCGAACCCTGGGAGAAAGGACGCTACCAGATCTATCGAGTGGGCTATGCAAAAGTCCCAGAGTTGGATGGCCTCCTGACAAAGGGGGAGGACCGTGTCCCTCCCTGTTTGTTTATGTAGTACATGGCCATTGTGTTGTCTGTAAACACTGAGACACACAACGGCCTCGCAACTGTTGCTGGAACGCCTGGCACGCCAGGCGGGACTGCTCTCAGTTCTCGGACATTTATGTGTAATGCAGCTCCTGAGAAGACCAAAGGCCTTGAGTACAAAGGTGACCGAGGTGAGCACACCCAGCCGAGAGATGACGCCGTCATCGTCAGGGACATTGAGGGTTGGGGCGGATGAAACGGCATCCTGCACACACCAGGGAGGGAGTTAGCCACCATTCTAGGGAGCCTAGGGTGCTGGGGAATGGTGACTATTGTCTATTGGGTCCTGCCCGGGCGGTATACCGAGTTGAGCCAAACTTGGAGAGGACGGAGGCGGAGCCTGGCGTGTTTGTTACAAACGTGCAGGCAGCCATGTGACCCAGGAGACCGAGACAAGTGCGAAGCCAAAGTCATCGGGAAATTCTGTAGACCTCGGATGATTGTTGCCATCGCCTGAAACTGCGGCTGTGGTAAGCAGGCTCTGGCTAGATTGGAGTCCAGGATAGCTCCTATGAAGTCTAACCTCTGCGTGGGAACCAGAGTGGATTTTCTATATTGATCATCAGGCCTAGACGTGTGAATAGGTCCTTGAGATGCCCACATGCTGAGTGACTTGTGTTTCGGAGGCCCTCGGATGAGCCAATGTCCAGATACGGAAAACATGTATCCGACGTCGGCGGAGGTAGGCGGCGACTACGGCCATACACTTTGTAAATACCCTTGGGCTGTAGAAAGGCCAAAGGCAGGACCGAAAACTGGAAAGTGCTGATGGTTGGCTACAAAGCGGAGGTATCTCCTGTGTGGAGGAAAGATGGCGATGTGAAAGTATGCGTCCTTCATATCGAGGGCGGCATACCAGTCTCCAGGATCCAAGGACGGATAATGGTCCCCAGGGATACCATGCGGAACTTCAACTTTATCATAAACTGGTTGAGTCCTCGCAGGTCTAGGATAGGTCTGAGACCTCCCTTCGACTTGGGGATTAGGAAATAACGGGAGTAAAACCCCTTGCCCCTTTCGTCCATTGGTACCTCCTCTATAGCTCCTATGGCGAGGAGCGTCTGCACCTCTTGTAAGAGGAATTGCTCGTGAGAGGGGTCCCTGAAGAGGGACGGGGGTTGGAGGGTGGGTGGGCAGGGGTGAAATAAATTGGAGTGGTACCCATACTCCACCGTGCGTAGGACCCCAGTGATCTGAAGTTAACTGGGACCACGCCGGAGGAGAAGTAGGAGAGAGACGGTTGGAGAAGGGGAGAAGGGATCCTGGCCTGTAACTGGTACGCCGCCCTCGGGCGCACCTTCAAAAGTTCGTCTTTGGTCCCGTGGTGGTTTCGAGGGACCTTGATTTTGGCCCCCTTGGGGTCCTGACAGTCGTCGCGACGACCACCTCGGCGCGCACGCGCCTGCCAAAGTCCTGTCTTTGTCTAGGCACAGAGTATGGGCGGTGAGGCTGGGGATGGAAAGGCCTGCGTTGGTCACCGGCATATGCATGCCGAGAGAGCGCATTATGACCCTGTTGTCCTTCAGGCTTTGCAGCTGGGGTCAGTCTTTTCCGAGAAGAGGCCTTTACCATCAAATGGCAAGTCCTGAATGGTATACTGCAGCTCCGGTGGGAGGTTTGAAACCTGAAGCCATGAGATGCGCCTCATGGCAACACCGAGGCCAGAGTCCTGGCTGCTGAGTCTGCTGCATCCAACGAGGCCTGGAGGAAGTTCTGGCCACCTTTTTCCCTTCTCCAGAGGGCAGCAAACTCTTGCGGGAGTCTTGAGGGAGAAGCTCCGTAAACTTACCCACCGCCACCCAGGTGTTATAATTATAGCGGCTAAGCAAGGCTTGTTGATTTGCCACCTGGAGCTGTAGGGCCCCTGCCGAGTACACCTTGCGGCTGAGTAAGGTCCATTCGCCTAGCCTCCTTCGATTTTGGGGCTGGCGCCTGCTGGCCATGGCGTTCCCTCTCATTAACGGACTGGACGACTAGTGAGCAGGGAGGAGGATGGACATACAAGTACTCGTACCCTTTAGAGGGCACCATATATTTACGCTCGACTCCCCTGGCTGCAGAGGGATAGAGGCTGGGGGACTGCCATATAGTATCGGCATTTGCCTGGATGGTCCGAATAAATGGTAGGGCCACTCTAGTGGGGCATCCGCCGATAGAATGTCCACTACCTGGGTCCTCTACCTCGGACCTCCTCCACCTGGAGGTTCATATTGAGTGCTACCTCCTTAGGAGGTCCTGATGGGCTTTCAGGTCGATTGGAGGAGGGCCCGAGGAGGATGTTCCTGCCACCGCCTCATCTGGAGAAGAGGAAGAGGAGATGCTGACGACGAGCGGGTCCTGTGTGGCCTGTTGCTCTTGGGCGACCTCCTGCTCCAGTGGAACTTTGGAGTCCAGTGGGTGAACTGGGGCTTCCTCCGCAGAAGTCTGAGGGGGACGGCTAAATGTCACCTCTGGCACTTGGTATGCTGATGAGACAGAGCGGGACAGAACTACTGGTACACCTTGGGCCTGGTGGTACGCCCAAGGTGTCCAGAAAGACCACTGATGGGGTCCTTGGTCCTTGGTCTTGGGCCTGGGTCTCTTGGAAGACTCTGGTGGGCACATCAGAATCGCGGTCCTGAGCATAAGAGCTGTCAGAGTGGGAGGACACTGATGCATGTCTGGATGGCCATGGAGGTGCTGAAAAGCCCTGGGCAGAGTCTCTGTCTCTAGTGGACCTTGCTCTACTCAGCATCAGGGACCGGTACCGGGAGACATATCGGTACCGGGAACGAGATCGGGACCTGCAACCGGAGCGGTGCCGGGAGGTTGACTGAGATCTTGAGGCTCGATGTCGAGAGCGGCTACGGGAGTCACGGTGCCTGGAGCGGTGCCGGGAGCTGGAACGGTGCCTAGAGTAGCGGGCCGGCGAACAGGATACCAACTAGTGCTGCGAGTGCGACCAATACCGAGGAGAACAGTACTGGGACTGCGAGTGGCGTCGGGAGCGGGTGCGCTGACGGAACCTGGAATGTCTGCGGTACCGTGATTGTGAACGGTGCCGCTCTGCTGTGCCGACAGAGGATGGTCTTATCAAGGCAGGCTTGCTGATAGACTGTATTACCCGCACCGGAGGTGCTGGGGGTTGAGGCAGTGTCAATTCTGTCATGGCAATCAGATCCCTCGCTGTTGAGAATGTCTCCGGCGTGGATGGAATAGTAAGCTCAACCAAGGCTTGCGCCGGGGAGCTGACAGGCACTGGACTCGACGGCCCTCGTGGGACCGGAATCGACGGTGCCAACATCGTCGGTGGCGTGGCAGGTGTCAGTGCCGGGCGATCCAACTTAGATGAGCTCTCTGGCTGCGGTGCAGGTGGCATGGAAGCAGCAGGAGTCTTAGGCTTTCTCGACCTCAGGGAGAGGGAGCAGTGCCGAGTCGACTTCGGTGCCGGCGACGACCAGTGCCGAGAGGCCTTGGCAGTACCAGCGCGGTCCGGTGCCAAGGAGGTGCTTCTGCCCGCCGATTGACCAGCGCTCGGTGCCGAAGGCGGAGCGGTAAGAGCCGCCTCCATGAAGAGCTGCTTTAGCCGAAAGTCCCGCTCCTTTTTTGTTCTCGGCTTAAAAGCCTTGCAAATGCGGCACTTATCTGTCAGGTGAGATTCCCCGAGGCACTTAAGGCAGGAGTCTTGTGGATCTCCTGTCAGCATCGGCTTATGACAGGCCAAGCACAGTTTGAAACCCGGTGAACCGAGCATGGGCCCCGGCACTGGGTGCGGGGAAGGGGCTAATCCCCGAACCCCTCTTAACTATACACTAACTATGAACAATAAAAATTAACTATAACTATATAACTTTGAACTATATACACAACAAAATAACTAGAGAACTATGAGTAGCTAGGGAAGTGGAGGTCCGTGAAACCGCACTCCACTGTTCCAACGACCGACACAGGCGGTAAGAAGGAACTGAGGGGCGGTTGGGTCGGCGGGGTATATATCTGGCGCCATGGTGGCGCCACTCCAGGGGGCGCCCAGCCAACCCACCGAGTGTTGCTAACTGGAATGGATATGAGCAAGCACTCGAAGAAGAACCCAATAATAGTGGGGGATTTCAATTATTCCCATATTGACTGGGAACATTTCACTTCAGGACGAAATGCAGAGATAAAATTTCTCGATACTTTAAATGACTGCTTCATGGAGCAGCTGGTACAGGAACCACAGGGGAGAAGGCAGCTCTAGTATTAATCCTGAGTGGCGCCCGCAGTTAGCTGGTCCAAGAGGTAACTATAGCAGGACCCCTTGGAAAAGTGACATTAATACAATAGCATTGCAACATCCCGTGGGGGGGGAGAACACCTCAACAGCCCACAAAGATAAAAATCTAAAACACTGTGGGGCATTTAAATGCAAAAGAGGTGAACTATACAAAAATGAGGGGGTTCGTTAAACAAAAGTTAAAAGGCATAGTGACTAAAGTGAAATTCCCGCAAGTTGCATGGGCCCCTTTTAAAGAACACCGTAAGTAAAAGGCCCCAACTTCAGTGTATACCCCAAAATTAAGAAACACAGTAAAAGAAACTATAATGAGCCACCATAGGCTTAACAACAATCGTAGAGAAGCGTGAGAGATAAAAAAGGACTTCCTTTAAAAAGTGGAAGTCCAAATCCTTAGTGAGGCAAATAGAGAGGAGCAAACATCTGTCCAAGCTTAAGTGGCACAGAGTGTAATAGAGAAAAGCCAAAGAGAAGTTTGAAGACGGCTAGTCAAAAACTCAAAGGTAATAAAAATCTTTTTAAAGTTACAATCAGAGCAGGTAAGCCCTGGCTAAACAACCAGTGGGCCCCTGACGATCGAAACAAAAGGAGCGCTTAAAGACGATAAAGTCATTGCGGAGAAACAAATGGATTCTTTGCTTCAGTCTTCAAGGCTGAGGATTGTTAACGGGAGATTCCAAACCTGGCAGGCTTTTGTCAGGTTGAAAATCTAGGAAGTTCCAGATTGAAAATGTCACTAACGGGAGGTTTTGGAATTAATTGATAAACTCAACATTAACAAGTTCACCGGCCCGGATGGCATTCACAGAGTTCTGAAAGACTCAAATGTGAAGTGCGGAAACTATTAATAAGGTTTGTAACCTGTTCTTAAATCGGCTTCGGTACTGTCATAAACAGATAGTTAAGGGTTAATGTTTCTTTTTACCGTGTAAAGGTTAACAAAGAGAACCAAACACCTGACAAGGACCAATCAGAAAACCGGATTTTATTCAAAGCCAGGGGAGGAATTTTTGGATTCTGTGTCTTGTCTGGCTTCTAGCTATAGAGGGATCTTTTTCTATCTGTCCAGCTTCTAGACTTCAGTTTCACATCAGGTTGAAGTAAAAGGTAAGAAAAAACAATAGGCTGTTAATTGTTTTTTTTTGTATTTACAGTGTGTAGTTTGCTGAATGTTAAATTGTATCTCTTTTTGAATAAGGCCTGTTTATTCATATCTTTTCTTTTAAGTAATAGCCGTGGGTATTGTCAGCGTTGATGCAGAGATCATGTTACGTGTTTTTTTTTCCTGTTCTTTTTATATAAAGTTTTTCTTTCCTAAGACTGTTTGAGTTTCTCTCTGGTAGGCTAAGGAACGAAGGGAGGGAATTCCTTCCTGTGTTAGATCTATGGAGGTAAAGCTCTGCAGTCACCAGGGAATTTGGGAGGGGAAGAGAGATAGATCATTTCTGTTTCCTTGTATTTGGGGTTTCTCTTTGTGGAATAGAGGAGACATGCTTCTTGGTATTGTGATGTAAAGAGTATTGCAATCAGTACTGTCAGGTTAAGCCCAGAAGGAATCGGGTGAAGAGAAGGGGAAAGGAAGTGGGTTATTTCCCTTTGGGTAAGACTCGTCTCGGCTTCCTGAGTCTTGGGTTTCCCCAGGGAAGGGTTGGGAGACCAGAGGGGCCAAACGACCCTGGAATTTTGGATGGTGGCAGCGAGATCAAATTCTGAGCTGGTAATGTAAGCTTAGAGGGGTTCATGTGCAGGCACCCAGATTTCTGGACGCTAAGGTCCAGATTGGGAATGCTTAATGATAGCACCCAATGACGGAAGTTAGCTAATGTAACACCAATAGTGAAAAAGAGCCTAGAGGTATCCCGCAATTACAGACCATAATCTAAATGTCAGTACTGGCAAATTAGTTGAAACAATAGTTAAGAAATAAAATTGTCAGACACATAGAAAACAAAACTGTTGAGATAAGTCAACAAGGTTTTCTGTAAAGGAAAATCGTATCTTACTATCTATTAAGATCTCTTTTGAAGGGTCAACAAACATGTGGAACAAGAGGATCCAGTGGACACTAAGTGTACTTAGATTCCGGAAAGCCTCTGACAAAGGTCCTCTCGCTACAAAAGGTCTTTACGTAAATTAGCTGTCATGGATAAAAGGAAGGTCCTTTCATGGATTGGAGAACTGGTTACAAGTAGACAGGGAACAAAGATAGGAATTAATGGTAAAATTCTCAGAATGGAGAGGGGTAACTATGGTGTTTCCCAAGGGTCGTCCTAGGACCGCCTATTCAATTTATTCATAAATGATCTGGAGCAAGGGGGTAAAACAGTGAGTGGTAAAGTTTGCCAAGATGATAGACTAAACTACCTCACAGATATGTTAAGACCAAAGCTAAGATTGGGAAGAACTCCTAAAAAGATTCACAAAACTAAGTGATTGGGCAACAAAATTGCAAATGAAAATTTATGTGGATAATGTAAAGTAATGCACATTGGAAAAAATAACCCCAAACTATACATACAATATGATGGGGGCTAATTTAGCTACAACGAGTCAGGAAAAAAGATCTTGGGCATCGGCTCTGAAGATGTCCACGCCGTGCGCAGAGGCAGTCAAAAAAGCAAACAGGATGTAGAATCATTAAAAGGGAATAGAGAATAAGACTGAGAACATTTATTGCCTTTATATAAATCCATGTACTCCCACATCTCGAATACTGTGTATAGATGTGGTCTCCTCACTTCAAAAAAGATATTCAGCACTAGAAAAGTTCAGAAAAAGGCAACAAAATGATTAGGGGTTTGAAGAGGGTCCCATAGAGGAAAGATTAAGAGGGCAGGCCTCTTCAGCTTGGAAAAGACGAGATAAGGGGGGATTTGATAGAGGTATATAAAATCATTGAGTGATTGGAGAAAGGTGGATAAGGAA
This sequence comes from Chelonoidis abingdonii, assembly GCF_003597395.2. Lineage (NCBI taxonomy): Eukaryota > Metazoa > Chordata > Testudines > Testudinidae > Chelonoidis > Chelonoidis abingdonii. The sequence continues at coordinate 68,752,613 of NC_133769.1, read as the reverse complement.
AAGTTATTACTGATTCCATAATACAAGAACTAGGGTCACCAAATGAAATTAATAGGTAGCAGGTTTAAAACAATAAAAGGAAGTTCTTCTTCACACAGCGCACAGCAACTTGTGGAACCCTTACCTGAGGAGGTTGTGAAGCTGGGACTATAAAACATTAAAAGGGACTGGATAAATTCATGGTGGCTAAGTCCATAAATGGCTATTAGCAGGAAGGGTAAAGAATGGTGTCCTGACTCTGTTCAGTTCAATGATGGAGATGGATGGCAAGAGAGAGATCATTTGATCATTGCCTGTTAGCTCCACTCCCTCTGGGGCACCTGGCATTGGCCACTGTCAGTAGACAGATACTGGGCTAGATGGACCTTTGGTCTGACCCGGTACGGCCTTTCTTATGTTCTTAAGAAACAGATTGACAGAGCCAGAAAAGTAGCCAGAAGTCACTTACTACAAGACAGGCACAACAAAGAAAGTAAGAGAACGCCATTAGCTGTCACCTTCAGTCCCCAACTAAAACATCTCCAGCGCATCATCAAGGATCTACAACCTATCCTGAAGGACAATCCCTCACTCTCACAGACCTTGGGAGACAGGCCAGTCCTTACTTACAGACAGCCCCCCAACCTGATGCAAATACTCACCAGCAATTACACACCACACAACAAAAACACTAACCCAGGAACCTATCCCTGCAACAACCCCCACTGCCAACTCTGTCCACATATCTATTCAAGCGACACCATCATAGGACCTAACCACATCAGCCAGCTTGTTCACCTGGACATCTACCAACGTGATATATGCCATCATGTGCCAGCAATGCCCCTCTGCCATGTACATATGATGAAGTGGGTTCTAGCCCACGAAAGCTTATACCCAAATAAATTTGTTAGTCTCTAAGGTGCAACAAGTATTCCTGATTGTCAGTGCATAGAGTGTCTCCTATATGTGTTTTATACAGTGTCTAGCACTATGGGACTCTTATCTCAGCTGGGGACTCTAAGCACTACCATAATGCAAATCATACATAACAATAATGATGATTTTCCTGAGAATATATTACAGTGAAAAATCATTTGCCTGGTGCCTGGGAATGAAGTTTTGGACATTGATTATTATAACCTGGGGTTCTGGTTGGCTATTTGGTCACTGTTTTTCATTTGTTACAGCTGCACACTAACCTCTGGAGAAAGTAACAACTGGCACGTCATCACAGAAGAGAATGTGTGAACAAATTGGAAACCACTGTGCCTTGTCCTAAGGTCTAGCAAAAGGCCTCCCTGGTCCTGCCTCCTACAGCCATCACAGGATGACCTTTCAAAACAACAAATAAAAAGTCCCTCTTATTGTCTTAGAGCTCTCAGATGACCTTCTGTTTATCAGCATCTCCTTATTTCCCACGTGTTTGAAAGTGACCCACTATCCTTCTAAGACTTCTAATTTATTTCTTGTTTTAGGCTTGAATTAACTAAACTAGAAGGCAAATCCAGCTCCACTTGTCCTGTGGGGTCTCCTGCTAACAGAACCTGAGCAGTTCCAGGGTGCAGGGCATGGGGGACATGGATTGCACCCCCACCATTGTGCAGCACAGTGATCAGCTCCATTATGGCCAGCATCCAGGGATGGGCAGGGCACAACAAGGTGCTACACGTATCCTATCTCACAGTCCCTATTTCATGATGGGGAGTATGAGATAGGATATGTATAGCACCATATCTATCCAGACAGTGGCTGCTACTGTAGCTGTCGAATGACTCTGCAGTCATTCCCTGGTCTCAGGTAGGAATTTGTTTTAATGGTGCATCTCCCCAGTTTCAGCCCAGATACTTTTTGAAGTAAGGCTGCTGTGGTAGCACCTGCTAATGAAGAGCAACAATAGGTGTAGAGGATAGAGGAGCATAAGCCACAAACAAACAACTGGTGAGGATCTTATTTACTTTAACTAAGTGTTTACCTTTGAAGTTAATGCCTGACATACTGTTTCCTATGTTTCCTTTAAGATTATAGAGAGAGCTGGAAACTGGCACTAGGTCCATGAGAAGCATTACTGGAAGGGAAAGAAAGACAATGAATACTCTAATAGAGATTGAAGTTTGGAGACTGTCATGGTAATAAAAAATTGGTGACATTTTACAGTGAGTTGACAGTAATGCTAAGTTGCAGAAGAATTCTATGAATACCATTATTTCAACCCCAGGAACATCAAAAAAGCTTGTCAGAGTTAGCAGTATTAGAGTGACTCTGAAAGGCATTAATAACGAACAGTGAAAACATGCTGTTGGAAAGGCCAAGCTATAGGACTTTTTAATTTGCTGTATAAAATCATAGAAATGTAGAGCTGGAATGGAACTTGAGAAGTCTTCAAATCCAGCCTCCTGCACTGAGACAGGACCAAGTAAATCTAGACCATCCCTGACAGATGTTTGTTTAACCTGTGGGATTCTGCAACCTCCCTTGGAAGCCTATTCCAGTGCTCAACTATCCTTACAGTTAGAAAGTTTTTCTAATATCCATTACCTCTTGTCCTGCCTTTAGTGGACTGGAGAACACTTTATCACCTTTCTCTCTTTAAATATGATAACATATTTAAAGCCCATTATCAGGTTCCTACCTCAGTCTTTTCTCAAGACTGAACATGCCCAGTTTTTTGAACTTTTCCTCAGAGGTCAAGTTTTCTAAACCTTTTATCAATTTTGTTGCTCTCTACTGGACTGGCTCCAATTTGTCCATATCTTTCCTAAAGTGGAGTGCCCAGAACTGGACACAGTACTCCAGCTGAGGCCTCACCAGTGTCAAGTAGAACAGGACAATTACCTCCCAGATCTTATAGATGATACTCCTGTTAATACACTGCAGAATGATATTAGCCTTTTTCACAACTGCATCACATTGTTGACTCACATTCAATTTGTGATCCACTATAACCCCTAGATCCTTTCCCTATTTTGTAACTGTGCATTTGATTTTTCCTTCCTGAGTGTAGTACTTTATACTTATCTTCACTGACTTTCATCTTGTTGATTTCAGACCAATTCCCAAATAAAACAAGGTCATTTTCAATTCTAATCCTCTCCTTCACATGCTTGCAACCTCTCCTAGCATAGTATCATCTACACATTTTATAAGCATACGCTCCACTCCAAGTCACTAATGAAAATATTGCATAGTATCCGAAGCAGGACTGAACCCTATGGGACCACATCAGATACATTATCATAGTTTGACAGAAAGCTGTTGATAACTACTCTTTGAATATAGTCTTTCAAGTATCTGTGCACTCACCTTATAGTAATTCCATCTAGACCACATTGCCCTAGTTTGCTTATCAGAATGTCACGTGGGACTGTGTGAAAAGCCTTACTAAAATCAAGATATACCATATACATTGTTTCCTCCCACCATTAGGCCAGTAACCCTGTCAAAGAAGGAAATTAGGTTGGTGTGGCATGATTTGTTCTCAACAAATCTATGCTGGCGATTCCTTTTAACCCTATTATCCTTTCGGTGCTTACAAACTGATTATTTAAAAATTTGTTCCAGTATCTTTTCTCATATCAAAGTTAGGCTGACTGGTCTATAATTACCTGGGTCCTTTTTGCTCCCCCTTTAAAAGATAGATACTATGTTTGCCCTTTTCCAGTCCTCTGGGACTTCACCCATCCTCCACGAGTTCTTCAAAACAATTGCTAATGATTCTGAGATTACTTCAGCTAGTTCCTTAAGTATCCTCAGATGAATTTGATCAGGCCCTGCTAACTTGAAGACATGTAATTTATCTGAATATTCTTTAACCTGTTCGTTCCCTATTTTGTCTTCCTCCTTGTTGCTAGTATTTATTGTGATGACTATTTGATCACCAGTGAAGACTGAAGCAAAATAGGCACTGAAAACCTCCGCCTTCTTGATGTCCTCATTTATTAGCTCTCTTTTGCCACTAAGTAGAGGAGCTACACTTTTCTTTTGTCTTTCTCATGTTCCTAATGTATTTTTAAAACCTCTTCTTATTTCTTGTTATGTCCCTTGCTAGGTGTATCTCATTTTGGGCCTTAGCCTTTCTGTTTTGGGCCCTACACACTTGTGCTTTCGTTTGTACTCCTCAGCAATTTGTATGTTTCCACTTTTTGTAGGATTCCTTTTTGATTTGCAAGTCATTAAAGAGCTTTTGATGGAATCATATTGGCCTCTTGCTATTCTTCCTATTTGTCCTTCACACTGGGAAAGTTTTCAGTTGTGCCTTTAATATTGTCTCCTGGAGAAACTGCTGGCTCTTCTGAACTCTCCTTTATCCCTTAGATTTTCTTCCCATGGGACCTAATCTACCAATTCTCTGAGTTTGTTAAAGTCTGGTTTTCAAAATCCATTATCTTTATTCTGCTGCTCTCACTTTCCTTAGAATCATGTCTATCACTGCATGATCACTTTCACTCAAATTGTTTTCCACCCTCAGATTAGCAACCAATTCCTCACTGTTGCTCAGAATCAAGACTACAATAGCTGTCCCCCTGGTTACTTCCTCCACTTCCTGAAGCAAAAAGTTGTCCCAATATAGTCCAAGAACTTATTGGAAGTTTTGCGTTTTGCTCATATTATTTTTCCTACAGATGTCTGAGTAGTTAAAGTCCCTTATTACTATGAAGTCTTGTGTATTAGATATTTCTGTTATTTGCTCTAGAAATGCCTAATCCACCTCCTCTTCCTGAATTGGTGCCATGGAAAGTGCCATTGGTGCCATGGAAAGCTTGCTCAATGCTAACTAGGAATTATGTGTGGTACATTAAGTGGAGAATAGACTTATATGAGAACTAAAAAATTCAATGAATCATGAGATAGTGAAAAGAGGCATCTTTCACTATGAAAAATTACAGCTGTTTTTATTTTAGTAAGTCACTTATGAAGAAGACTGTTTGCCTGTTAGCATTTGATGTTGGGACTTTTGTTTATCACTTAAAACACACACACACATCAGGGATAATATATTCAAAGACTAGAATCCATTTGACATCAAGGTTGAGAAACCAAACAGTGAAAAGCCAGGAAATTCTAAACATTCACATTTCTACCACAACTAGAATGGATCAAAAATGAGAAAAATTTTTCCATTGAAATTTCAGGAACTTTCAACCAGCTCTAACTACAGCATTAACTGGGCCACATTGCACAGTTTCTATTCCTATTTTCCTCAATAAGCACGAGAGGCTAGAGTGTGCCTGGCCTTTACATGGTGTACAGTCGGTGGGGAGAGGGGCATAAGGAGCTTTCTACCTCCTTGGTGTGGCCTGTATAAGTACCAGACACAATTCCTTGCTCCCTCCCACTCATATGGAGTGCCAAATGCCCTATTATTTTTTCCATCTAACACCACACGAAACAGCTGGAGGAGAAGCAGGGCTCTCCTCTTTTACCCTCTAGCTCAGTGGTAATTCCCCCCACCTGAAAAGGAGAAAGGATTTGCACTTAGGTTTCCCACCTCTCAGGTGAGTGCCCTAACCACTGGATCATAGAGTCATTCTCACTCTCTCTCTCTCCGCCCCAATACATTTTTAACTATTTGATTATTTAGGGAATGGCTTCAACAGGAGAGATTGACAGAGATCCAGATCAGAATATCTCATAAAAGACTCATTTTCAAATCCCTTTTCCTTATCAGGCAGAGAGAGGAATTAAATTAGGTCTCCCCCTTCTTGGGTGAGTGCTCTAGCCACTGAGCTAAATGTTCTAACCGAGGATGTCTCTCCCATTTTGTATGGTGTTAGGAATACTTTGAAAATTTTTATCAGATTGTCCGTCAGAACTGAGGTAGCAGTACACATGCCCAGAGATGGAAACTTAGGTGCCCTGGGCGTGCCTAATAGTGGAAATTTAGGCACCTCCAAGGATGGCTGCAGCTTAGCAGAAGTTTGAGGTTCTCAGTAGCTTTTAAATTTTGGATTTATGCACCTAAAGTGGGAGTTAGATGTTTAAGTCCTTTTGTAGTCTTGGACCCAAGATCCTAATCCATTCCTAGTCAAGACAAAGGGAGTTGTGTCATTGATTTCAATGGTAGCAGGATAAGACATCTAAGACATATGATACTTAGGGCCTTATTTAGCTTCACTGATGTTAATGGGGGTCTTTCCATTGACTTCAAGGGGATTGGATTATACCCATAGACTGGTGGTGGGGCATTAGTGGAAATTCCAGTAGACTCCATTGGCTCTTCAGTTGGTGCAGGACCAGTAGAATCAGTGGACTAGCAGTCCCATTGTATTGTTCCAAAATCTAGCTGCCAACTGTAACTGGTAGAGCCTGATTAAAAAATTTAAATGGAAATTTCTACAACAGCATTACCGGATCTTTGTATCTAAAGGTGTGTACTGTAGGAACTTCAAATTCCAAGAATACTAACTCATTTCTTGGGACCAATCTGGGAACCAACTTGCTTAGTGTACCACTTTTGCCGATTCTAGATCACACAAACTGAATTATACAAACACTGTAGATATAAAATATGCTGATGATGGGTGAATATCAATAGGTCTGGAGGTTTCATTCAGAACTTCATCAAGGCACCCAAAAGTTAGTGTTCTTCTGAACTTCAACCTATTTTTTTAAAACTGCCTTACAGTTGATTGTCATATTTTTAGCTACTTAGTTAGGTCTCTAGTGGCCTTTAGACATATTTTTAGAGGAATGCAACATTTATTATTATTACTATTATTATTATTATTGTTAACTGATTGATATAGTTAAGAGTTCCCAACATTTTTCTTTTAAGGTTTGTTCGTACTTACAGAAGAAATGTGTCTGATATGTTCTCTACTGGGCAGGGCGGGGAGGGGAGGAGTGGGAAATAACCTCAGTTGCAACAGAGAAGTGTGTAGTTAGTCGTTTCTGTTGCTAACTACTATGATTGGGTGAGTCAGTCACCACCGATCAACGACATAAATCTTAGTTATACAATTCGGGTCAGCATTCTGTTGAAGATGATGTATAATAGCACAAATTTAGTATTACTATACCATTGCTAGTTATTTCCTTCTTTACAACAGCCCTGAAAAAACCAATGGTATGTGTGCACCACCGCAGCTCTTGGTCCCTAACCACGAGTGAAGAACCAAGTTACATTTCCTAGACAAATTTTATCATGTCAAATGCTAATGGGTTTCTCTGTTCCTGTGTAACACCTAAGGAATAACCAGCGGCACTTTCCAGATGATAAAGAGATTACAGAGATAAACCACAGGCTTGGTAAATTACTCACTTGATAATATTTGCAGTGTAACCCTTTACATATGAGGAAAACCATTTGAGAATGAGAAACCACAGTGTGCTGTGTCAGTGGAAAAGTCAGTTTGTTTTTTACCCTGCATGAGAGGAAAGATTGTTTTACGTAAAATTCTCTATAATCAATTATAGTAGATGTGAATTCCAAACCAGCGGATGAACAAAACGATGACTGGAGAAGAGCAGCCTACGTGAATTTTAAATTAAGAAATACCTTAGTGCACATACAAAGATTATACCCCGCATTTACAAAGCCACCTTTGTTCTACCTCCTACCTCAAGTGGAACTCTAACATGACGGATGATCGGAGCCATAATACGGTTTCTCAATTTTTTCTACATTACTTACCCATCTGCAGTACCATTTCCAATATATTTCTGCTCCTGTATATTTAAACTACTGACTAACCATAATACTTTAATAATATATTGGAAGGACAGAACAGGTCATGCTGGTGGGGGAGTGGCATTATATGTGAAAGAAAGCATAGAATCAAATGAAGTAAAAATCATAAATGAATCAAACTGTACCATAGAATCTGTAAGGATAGAAATTCCATGCTCTAATAATAAGAATAGAGCTGTAGAGATATATTACCAACCATCTGACCCGGATGGTGATAGTGACTGTGAAATGCTCAGGGAGATTAGAGCAGCTATTAAAATAAAAAACTCAATAACAATAATGGGGCATTTCAATTATCCCCATATTGATTGGGTACATGTCACCTCAGGATGGGATACAGAAATAAAGTTTCTTGATGCCTTAAATGACTGCTTCTTGGAGTAACTGGTCCTGGAACCCACCGGAGAAGAGGCAATTCTTGATTTAATCCTAAGTGGAGCACAGAATCTGGTCCAAGAGGTGAATATAGCTGGACCGCTTGGTAATAGTGACCATAATATAATTAAATTTAATATCTCTGTGGCAGGAAAAACACCACAGTGGCCCAACACTGTAGCATTTAATTTCAGAAAGGGGAACTGCACAAAAACGAGGAGGTTAGTTAAACAGAAATTAAGAGGTACAGTGCCAAAAGTGAAATCTCTACAAGCTGCGTGGAAACATTTTAAAGACACCATAGTAGAGGCTCATCTTAAATGTATACCCCAAATTAAAAAACATAGTAAGAGAACCAAAAAAGAGCCAGCGTGGCTAAACAACAATGTAAAAGAAGCAGTGAGAAGCAAAAAGGCATCCTTTAAAAAATGGAAGTTAAATCTTAGTGAGGAAAATAGAAAGGAGCATAAACTTTGGCAAAGGAAGTGTAAAAATATAATTAGGAAGGCCAAAAAAACAATTTGAGGAACAGTTAGCCAAAGACTCAAAAAATAATAGCAATTTTTTTTTAAAGTACATCAGAAACAGGAAGCCTGCTAAACAACCAGTGGAGTCGCTGGACAATCGAGGTGCTAAAGGAGCACTCACGAATGATAAGGTCATTGTGGAGAAACTAAATAAATTCTTTGCATCGGTCTTCATGACTGAGGATGGGAGGGAGATTCCCAAACCTGAGCCATTCTTTTTAGGTGACAGATCTGAAGAACTGTCCCAGATTGAGGTATCATTAGAGGAAGTTTTGGAGCAAATTGATGGATTAAACAGCAATAAGTCACCAGGACCATATGGTATATACCCAAGAGTTCTGAAGGAACTCAAATGTGAAATTGCAGAACTATTAACTGTAGTCTGTAACCTATCATTTAAATCAGCTTCTGTACCAGATAACTGGAGGATAGCTAATGTGAGGCCAATTTTTAAAAAGGGGTCCAGAGGTGATCCCAGCAATTACAGGCCTGTAAGCCTTACTTCAGTACCAGGGAAACTGGTTGAAACTATAATAAAGAACAACATTTTCAGACATATAGATGAACATAATTTGTTGAAGAAGAGTCAACATGGTTTTAGTAAAGGGAAATCAAGCCTCACCAATCTACTAGAATTCTTTGATCCTGGCTAATAGCCATTGATTGGACTTATCCTCCATGAATTTATCTAGTTCTTTTGATCCTGTTATGGACTTGGCCTTCAACATCCTTGGCAAGGATTTTTACAGGTTGGACTGTGCATGTGTGAAGAAATATCTTCTCTTTTATTTGGTTTAAACTTGCTGCCTATTAATTTATTTGGTGCCCCTAGTTCTGTGTTATGAAAAGTAGTAAACAACACTTTCTATCACTTGCTCTACATCAATTCATGATTTTTTAGGAACTCAAATCATATTACCCTTACCACTCATTTCCAAGCTGAAAAGTCCAGCTTATTAATCTCTCCTCATACGGAAGCCGTTTCCATACCCTAAATCATTTTTGTGCCCTTTTCTGAATCTTTTTCCATTTCCAATATATTCTTTTTTTGAGATGGGCGACCACAATCTGAACACAGTAATTCATAGATGTGGCCGTACCATGGATTTATAAGAGGCAACATGATATTTTCTGTCCTATTATCTATCCCTTCTTAATTATTCCCAGCATTCTGTATGCTTTTTTGACTGCCACTGCACGTTGAGTGGATATTTCAAGAACTATCCACCATGACTCAAGATATATCTTTCTTGAGTGATACTAACAGTTAATTTAGACCCATCATTTTATATGTATAGTTAGGATTATGCTTTCCAGTGTGCATTAACTTGCATTTATCAGCATTAAATTTCATCTGCCATTTTGTTCGCCAGTCACACAGTTTTGAGAGGATCCTTTTGTAGCTCGTTGCAGTCTGCCTGGGACTGAAACTATCTCCAGTTATTTAGTATCATCTGCAAATTTTACCATTTCCCTGTTTGCCCCTTTTTCCAGATCATTTATGAATATGTTGAATAGGACTGGTCCCAGAACAGACCCTTCAAGGAACACCACTATTACCTCTCCCATTATGAAACAGACCATTTATGCTACCCTTTTTTTCCTATCTTTAACCAGTTACCAATCCATGAAAGCACCTTCCCCTCTATCCTGTGGCAGCTTATTTTGTGTAAGAGCCTTTGGTAGGGGACCTTGTCAAGGCTTTCTGAAATCTAAGTTCACTATATCCACTGGATCTTGGTCCACATGCTTGTTGACCCCCTCT
>NC_133769.1:68687290-68741027 GCF_003597395.2 Chelonoidis abingdonii | reverse complement strand
AAGAGGGGGCAGTTAGGGGACAAGGAGCATTGGGGGGTTGTATGGGTCAGTAGTTCTGAGGGGGGCAGTCAGGGGGCGGGAAGTGGGAGGGGGCAGATGGGGTGGGGGTCACAGGCTGTCTGGGGACATCCTACATGTGGATCTACAGCCTTCCCTATCCAGCCCTCCATTCAGTTTTGCAACTCCAGTGTGGCCCTCGGGCCAAAAAGTTTGCCCACCCCTGCACTAAAGGAACTCAATCTATTTAACCCTATCAAAGAGAGGGTTAAGAAGAGGCAATTTAATCATGTTTTATAATTACCTGCATAGGGAGAAGATGCTACAGAGTTCTTCACTCAAGCAGAAGAAAGCACAGGATCCAATGGTGCAAAGGTCAACTGGAAATAAAATGTAAATTTTTAAGTGAGAGTAATTAACCATTAGAAAAGCTCAACAGGCAAAGTGGTAAATTCACTATCACTTGGAGCCTGTAATTTAAGACCAGACCTCTTTCTATATGTTTTAGGTTGACAACAAGTGCTGGAATTACTGGGTGAAATTCTATGCCTGTGTTACGCAGGACATCAAAGTAGATAATCATAAACTATGAATCCACTTTCATTGTGATAAAGCTCCAGTATGTCTTTACAGACATATAGCAGTTCACTTCTCTCTAAAGTATGTATTTTAATAATAAGGACCTCAGCATGGAGCTCAGTTTGGATAGCTGGATTGAGCAAGAAACATACTCCACCCAGGTCCACAGACTAACTGGGGAGTCACTTTCTACCCATAGATGAAGTAGTCCTGGGCATCCCTAACCCAGGGCAACCATGTGTGACATAGCAGGAGGACCGCCAAACCCATGCAGCGCTGGATCCTGTGAATCCACCCCTTTCCTAGCTGACCCATGTCCTGTTCCCATCACATCCTTGTATATGCAATACATGCAGGGGATGAGGCTGTCTGTACAGCTCAGCCTTCCTTAGGTGTAATTCAAGTCATTATGCTACAATTATTGTTATTTATAGAACATTTTATTTATGTGAAACACTGCAGTATATGTGATCATCCTGGCTAATGTTGCAGAACAGTTCCATTCTAAGACTCTGCTTTCCGTTATTCAGAACTTTTCAAATGGTGAAACATTCAAGGCTTGAATCTGCCAAAAGGTGAACATTTCTGAAGTATCTGGGCAAAACTGATTTGCCATTTTTCATAAGGAGGGAGCGAAAAAAATCCACACTTTTCTCCAATTTTAAAAATGTCTTGTGTCCTTTTCTGAGCAACTATACAGCCAAAATGGCTAGGTTTTGACAGCTGAAACTTGGTGTGGAAATACGGGACAAAAACTAATTTTGGTTTGACCGAGTTATGAACCTTTAACAATCTGAATGTACGTAATTTGATTTGTACATGTTTTTGTTAGGGTTTTAAACCTAAGAAGGGCTGTACTGTATATTGATTCTGGGTAACATAGCTGTGTACTGTATTGAAGGTGCATAGGGACTGAGGCAAGAACCCTGCAGACCCCTTGTATATATTTATGTAAAAAGTGGTGGAGACCAAGTATTAGCCTGCAAATGTTTAATGTATATGTTTTTCATAGATATCACCCAGGATTTGATGCATTTTACCAAACTATTAAATAAATACAATCACACTCACAAAAATCTAATGAAACGTCAGCTGCCATTATTAGATGACTAACCATATCGTAGTCAGCATTTTTACATTCCCAGCAATACCTGAAAGATCCCATTGCTTACGCAGATTTCCTGACAAGTTACCAGTGTTACCCTCAGCATAGTCAGTAAACTGTGATGTAGAATCTATCCATGAGGGGAAGAAAAAAAAAATAGAATGTGGCCTGATAGTATGGGCTTCTAGTCTGGTTATATTTAGGAAGGTCAGCACTATTGAAAACGGTGGCTCTGATCCTGAAAATACTTAACTTCGCACTTGTGAACAACCTCACTGAAGTCCATAACTACTCACATGCATACAGTTAAGCAGATGTGTAAGCATTTTCAGGATTGGCACCTGCATAAGGAAAGCTATCCAATTCCAAACAAATGTTTAATTCATATAAATGTTTTTAAACATTAAAAAAAAATTGCCACTTGCAAGCAGTGCTGTTTATGTTTTGATTATGTTAAATTCTGGTAATTAATTATTGATGTTGTTATTTTCCATATTTGTTTTGCCCACCTGTTGTTTTCTTATCTTATGAATAGGTCAATAAGCTGTTTGGGGCGGAGACTTGATGCCATGCTCAAAGAAGCAGAAACAAATTATTTCCGCTAAATTCTTTGGCTTTTTAAATGTTATTTCATGTTCATTTGCTCGTTAATTATTTTTTTTTTTGAGTTTTAAGGATTTTCAGAATACCTAAATCAGTATATTCTCAAGCACCCACCCAAGGCATCTCAACTTCAGTAGTTAAGATCTCTGAAAAGACAAGAAGTGTAACTTATAAAATGTATTCACAGGCTGCCCACAGTAGCTTTTCAATAGGCAGTCTTATTTCCTGTCACATCAAGAGGAAACACATCATGGCTTCACAGTGTCACTTTAGTTTATTGCTCGGCATCTAGAAACTAAAGTTGTTGCACATTTCTGGTTTGCATTTAAAATTCAAACCTGAACTGGAAATTCTTTGGAAGTCAAATTTTCATTAACAAGCCCAGTTTAAGGTAAACTGGCATCTGTGGCTGGATTGATATACAACAGATTTTCTCACCCACTCATAATGATCCCGAGGCAGGACAGAGGAGGTAAGTCTGAATTTGCATACCTGCTTTGCCATGGGTACTCCTATTTCTGTGATTAAAGAAAAATGGTTTGCTTAGTCACCACTGTGATGAATGGCAATAAAAGAGCAGGGACGGTGAGGGGAAACCCCACCGAAAACAATATAATGGATCATTTTAAAAGAAGGGATTGCATCACACTGCAAGTAGGAAACTAGGAAACTCCCTTATACATTTCTAAATGGCTATGACAAGGAAAGTCCATTCAGGTATTTCACAAATATCTCCTAAGCTGTCCTTAATATTTATAATTAAATTACAAACAGACATACACACATACATGTGGACATTCACATTAAGTTATTATTCAGGGCCACTAATGGTACTTTTTGAAACAAGTAAAAAGACAAGATTCCTAGCTGGCAATCCAACTCATATGAGTACAATTCAACATGCATTGCTATATATTATATTTATTGGTAATTTCTCATAAAGTAAACACACGAATGATTAATGACACTCAAATCTGTACAGTTAGGGTATTTTTAACTGTGAAAGCTGAATTGTGCAAATTCACCCAGAGACTGGGATGGAGACTTTTTTAATTTAAAGAATGGAAATAAATAAAATCCAATGTGACAAAAAGCAGTGAATCATCAAACCATTAACACATGAAGAGAGTTCAATAGACTTGTCATGTTAAGAAAATGAGTGGGGCAGGCTCAACAGGGGGTGGGGGGTAGAAAAGCCTAAAAGATCAGCAGATGATATTTTTTAACCAAAATTCTATTTGAAGTAAAATCTAATGAAAAGTGCTACATTGACAGTACCGGAAACCAAGGTCGTTTGTTCAAAGTTCAGCTCTTGACTGAATTTCTAACAAAGAACTGATTACAATGGTGGTTTTTATGATGTGGACACCTGTCCAGTAGGAAGTTGACTGTATTCTCTAACTTGTTTCACATGGATCCTAAAATAAGTATCAGATGATAATGATTTTCTGTCACCAGACAGGAACCTACATGAAAAAGGTTCTGTAGTTCATTACTAAGACCTTGAGAAACTCTAGTGTATTCTTTTGTTATATCCCTTTAAAAATAATAGAATATATAAAGTGAGGATATCACACAATCTGGAAGTGGAAGTTTAGGGGGTATTTTCTTGGGAAATGGATAAGATCTTGTGAAAAAGAAAGTGAATGTTAGACACCAGAGATATCTGTGGAGGTAGCAGACAGCTGTAATGGAAAGCTAATACAAACTCATCCTTGCTTTGGATCAGGGAAAGTGGCCCTGAACTCCTGGAGGGACCTGGGCAATCTGAGACTCATGGTACTATAACAGGGCCTGATTCTGCAACTGGATCTACACAGGCAAACCTTTGCCCCTGCATGAATTCCCCATTGACTTCAGCAGAGCTCTCTGCTGGCACAGAATCTGCTTATTCAGATCTCCTTAAAGGATTTGGCTTTTACAAAGCTAGAAAGAGAAAACAAATTTAAACCACACATGTATTCATACAGACCTGCATATGTGACACAGGCATACATCTATACACACGCACACACATACAGCAAATAATGAATGATGACTGACCAATACAATATTGACCTGGGGAGGGGGAAGAATCTGTGACTGTGAATATAATGTCTGAGGCCAAAGGATTTGCATTTCATTGGTCCAGTCCTGCTCTGATTTACATGACCCATAACCCTATGGACATCAACAGAATTGAATGGAATTCAGTGAAATTGTCTGAAATGGGTGAAAAAAATGGCAGAAGTTGGCCAACGGGTGTTTATGAACATTGTTGCACTGATTTTAAATTGTACAGCGTATTGATTTTAAGGACACTTCTATGCTTCAGAGAGGGCTTTATACAACCTCTAAATATATCTCATAACCTGGGATAAAGCAAGGGACAGAAGTTAGTCAATTATCTTATTCAAATGAAATAGTGGAAAGTCTGATAGGCAAAGAGCATTAACAAAGTAGTTGTGGAATGACATCCACACAGCAAGATATTGTAGGTATTTGTAATCAAGCAACCAAATTAATTTACTTATTCTTAGACTAAACAAAATTATCCCTTTCCCTGGAGTGGCAGGGAGAATAGAGATGAGAGGAGGAGTTCTGCATTTCCAGATTTGAGCAATAGTATTTTTATTCCAAAAATCAAGTGACTGAGAAAGTCTTTGCAGTAGTTCAAACATGGACATGGGGGACGTGAATATGTAACCAGCAATAACATTACCGCTACGTGTGAACTACCTGGCCCCTATTAATATAAAAAGTAGAGCTGGTTTTGTGAATTTTCATGTTTTACTTCAGAAAGTTTAAATTTATTAGCCAGCCCTAATAAAAACTATAGTCTTAACATGGTTATTGTCTCTGAGCCACAAGGAGTGCCAAAGGAGAATTAGGGCAGAATGAATGAGGGACCCTTAAATTTCACTGACTTGGTAGGGCATAGGAGCTACTGTGAATGCAAAAACAGAATGCTAAGATGAGTCAAGGATGAAGCTGTTATTGCAGGTTATTGTTATTGCGGAGGGTCATCCTGACTTTGGCAGAAGAGCATGCAAAATCAAACAAGAAGTTCCTTGTGTTATAAACTTCATGGAGAAGTGCACAGCTGCTATAGATACTTTTGGAGACCATGCAGTGCTTAGTGACTCTCACAGATTCATTCAGACTCTGAGACAAGAACTAGTCACAAGGCTGAGAGACTCTAGTCAGGCTGGATTACAGGCGCATTAGTTACATGTTTATTTTCTAAATCATTTCTGGCTCTTAATTAAATAAATGTCTTTCTAAAACCTACGTCAGTCTTCATGGAAATACTATAGTCTTGTCCCAGTCAGAACAGTGTTAATTTGGGAAGGACTATCAGCTCATGGAGGATACTTTTTAGGGGATAACTAGTTTTAATAAGAAGCCATTCCTCTGTAGAGTACTATGCAGCCAAAAAAAAAAGCCACTAAAATCAACTCAAAACTCATTGATTAAAGCTAGCTTTAAAATTTAAAATTAAAAAATAAATTTACATCTGGGTACAGTAATGACTCTTTCAACATAATAGCAATGGGACCTTGCATGTTTTACTCGGTATTCAATAAAAGTACAGAATAAAATGTATATTTGCTCATATCACTTTATCATAACTAGGAAGACTTGCTTTTGCTAAACCAGATGAAAGCAGGAATGCCTGTATATTATTTTTCAAACCAGATTATCTAAACTAAATTCATAGGAAAATGGCTACACAATATTTTTAACCTGCTTGATAGCAAAAGCAACCGCATCAGTGCTTTCATAAAGTGCCAACTGTCAGTCATCAATGTTTCAAGTGTTGCCAACATCAAGCATTTGTGAGTTAGGCCCCCCAAAATCAAAAGATTGTCTTAAAATCATCAGATTTTAAAAAATAATAAATGTGCGGTTCTTTTTATTTGCCTTCTGATTATTAGCTTTTAGAGTTCACATTTTCAAACTTTTCTCTGCAACCACGAAGGCTAGAAAGTTACTTCTGTGTTTAATGAAAGCTGGGATTCTCATGTAATCACAGACTCCAGTGGCTGGGGATTTAAGAAAAACACCAAATATTGTGAGACTCATAATAACATTGTGAGAATGGGCAGCACTGCAACACAATATTCTGGTGCAGGAGATGTGGAACTTTCAAGATGCAGATGTCTGGAGAGTGGCAGGTGGAGTTGAGAGACTATTTGTGGAAAAATCCACTTAGGGTATGTCTACATGGGAATAAAAAACCACATGACTGGCCCAGTCAGCTGACTTGGGTTTGAGGGCTCTGACTCCAGGGCTGAAAACTTGCCATGTAGACATTCAGGCTCAGACTGGAGCCTGAGTTCTGGGACCCTGCAAGGGTGGAGGGTCCCAGAGCTTGGACTCCAGCTTGAGCCCAAACATCTACACAGTGATTTTTAGCTCTGCCTAAGCCCCAAGAGCCCAAGTCACCTGACCCAGGCCAGTCATGGACAAGCTACAGGGCTTTTATCCCTTGGTAGCCGACCCTCAGACTCTGGTTTCAGGACTTTCATTCTCAGCATGTTCTCGAAACACTGACTGTACTTGGGGTTAGCTGTTATGACTACTCTTGTGCAGTTTTTCCACTGACATCCCTTTCGTCTGAAAATTACATGGGAGTTGGGAGTTCCTTCCTTTTTCTGCATAGTAGGTTTTTCACCCCCAGGGTTAAGAATATGAGAATGGCCATACTGGGTAAGACTAATGGTCTATCTAGCCTAGTATCTGGTCTTCCAACAAGGTTGGTGCCAGATGCTTCATAGCGAATGAACAGAACAGGGCAATTTATCGAGTGAGCCACGCACTGTTGTCCAGTCCCAGCTTCTGGTAGTCAGAGGTTTATGGACACCGAGAGCATGGGATTGCATCCCTGACCATCTGGGCTAATAGCCATCAATGGATTTATAGTCCAGGAATTTACCTAATTATTTTTGTAACCCAGTTATACTTTTGGCCTTTACAGCATCCCCTGGCAACAAGTTATACAGGCTGACTGTGTGTTGTGTGAAGCAGTCCTTCCTTATGTTAGTTTTAGACCTGCTGCCTATTAATTTCATTGGGTGACCCTAATTCATGTGTTATGTGAAGTGGTAAAGAACACTTCCTTATTCACTTTCTGGGATGATAAGAACCCAGCTCTTCATAAGGGGCAGGGTCGGCTCTAGTTTTTTTGCCACCCCAGGCGAAAAAAGATTCTCCTCCCCCCACACTGCCATTTTTTTTGTCTTTTACACATTTGCAATGTTTTGTTTTGGATTGTTTAAAATAAAAAAAAATGAACACAGAATTTGTAGTTAGTGAAATAAAACAATTTCCTACTAGAGCACTCATTTACTCACTGGGCTAGTCAAGGAGTGAGCTGGGCTGTGTCTGCCTGGGCAGAGTTTTGTTGCCCCTGTGCCAGAGGCCTTGGCATAGACAGGATGTTAGCCCCAACCCCAGGGCTCGTGTGGTTCATGAGGGTCAGACCAAGTCACACTGCTGGTGGGCTACCCAGCCTGGCTGTTGCTGCCGAGTAGCCAGAGGGACCTGGAGCTGTGTGGGAGACACCGAACAGCTCTACCTCCTGTCTCTCCTTCTCCACAAAGCACGCTAGGGGCTTGAAGCTGCCCTCTGAAGCTGGGTGTCGCAGCCCCATGCCGGCAGGAGCAAGCAGCAGGCGTAGGGAGGGGACTGCCTGGTCCCTCCAGCCAGGGCACAATCACCTCTGCTCCTCCGGCACCAATCCCAGTCTGAAATGGCTGTAGCTGCCCTGCCCACGGTCCCACATCTTGCTATGCAGCACAGGGAGGGGAGGAGGCTCTGAGAGCAGGGCTGCGGCCCGGCTCCCACGCTGGCCTAGGGTTCCCGTGGCTAGAGGGGCAGCAGACCCTGGGGACCCTGGCTTGGGGCAGTCTCAGCAACACCCCAGAATCCTGGGCTGTCACCCCGTGGAATGGCTGGGGACAGAGCCAGCCGGGCAGGGGGCACCGTCTGTAGCACTCATGCAGAGCGAGCTGGGGCAGCTGTGGGGTCCAGCTGCCGGGGCCTAGGGTAGACCAGTTGGTGGCTGGTGATCGCAGGGCAGCGTGCCCGGGTCTCCTGCTCCCTGGGACCCCCGCGAGCCGGCTGTGGGCTCGGCCTGCACAACTGCATGAGTTTGGCTCAGCCCAGGCTGCCACCCCCACTCTCCTGGCAGGAAGCGGTGCAGAGAGGAGGAAGTGGAGGTGGGGACAAGCCGAGGAGGAGCCTGCAGCCAGCACTGGAGGAGCGGCTCACCCGGCCGCCATGTTCTGCCGCCACCCCCTGCGCTCCACGACTGGGGCAGGGCCACTCTACTGGCTCCTGCCTGAGGGAGGCTGTCCGCTGTCCATGGGAGTGCAGCAGGGACACATTCCCCATTGAGCCGATTCCTCTCGTCCCGCCACACAGCCCTGGTGGCACCCGGTCAGAGAACAAAGGGCGGTCAGGATCCAGCCCAGGACACTGCCTCAGGTCAGAGCTGGGGCACCACCATTATGCCACC
Source organism: Chelonoidis abingdonii (assembly GCF_003597395.2). Lineage (NCBI taxonomy): Eukaryota > Metazoa > Chordata > Testudines > Testudinidae > Chelonoidis > Chelonoidis abingdonii. Next base: position 68,732,241 of record NC_133769.1, on the reverse strand, counting down.
CCTGGTAATTTGCTGCCCCAAGCATCTGCTTGTTTTGCTGGTGCCTAGAGCCGCCCCAGACAGTGGGTCACTAATGAGATACATCAGAATATTCCAAAATGTAGAAGATCAGAGTGGTGAAGGGCAGAGGCTGGTAGTAAACATCCATATCAACCCCATAACTGCTTTCCAATGTGCTTGTGCAGAAGGACCCACTCAGCATAAATGGAAGCATGTTGGCTTTACCTCATTGCATCCATCAGTCTGGGGATGTCAGTCTTGGTCAATGAAATGCCAAGTAGTAGGCATCCAACTTAATCTTGCCTTTATGAGAGTGGGGCACATTGCGGAGGTGGCGAAGGTCTGAGCCATCCAGCCTGTAAAGGGCATGATGATCCCGGGCCAGTATGCTTCACAAGAGACATTACTCGTGCTCCATAAAAGAGCAGTATGAAGTCCACCCACGCCACTTCTCCCCACAGCATCATGTACACAGAGTAGCTGAAGGCCTAGCTTCATTTCCAAAACAGAGTGGAGCCATGGAATACCATCTATTGTAGCTTGACAGCTGGGGCTTCACCCTGGCTGTTGCACAAGGAAGCACAGAGACCTACCCTACTTCTGCACAGAAGGGAGAAAAGAGGCTCCCTACAGTCTCTTCCTCTCCTCCCTGGCCTACTGGGCATAATCCATGTATTGAACAATAGCTATTCATGATACAGGGTCTTGAACTCACTAAATTGTACATAGTATGTTTTAGGGTATTTCTATATTCTCATTTGGTGAGCTGCAGAGCAACTAATACTTAACCCCCCTTTCCACTTTGTACTTAAAATGATCAAGATTCGGTTTATCATGGTATTTAGTGGTACACTTTGAAAATAAACCCTTTCCTTTCTGCTTGCTTTAAATCATTACAAAGCTCCTAGGAAATTTAGTGAGACATGGCCAAATATTAATGTTATGCATAACATAATTCTCCATTTTAGATGAGGCCTTGGATGCCTTTTGCAATCCAACTCCATTGGAGGTTGACTCCTCACTGAGGGAATTTAAGGCCTGTCCAGCAATCACAGGGAAATTGCAGCTAAGTTCCAGCTGAAGGGGAAAGTGATTTCCTTAAGTTGCTTTTCAATGACTCTTGGCCAGCACTTGCGGAGAGGCTCTGATAAGTTTTAAGAGAGTCACATCCACCTCACCCACAAGGGAGAGTTTCCTCAAAGTGGGGCCTTTTAAAAGTGAGGGATGAATAAAAGAACAAGAGGATGGAAGGGATAATGGAATAGCTCTCAAAAAGGTCAGGCTAAATATAAATGCCTACTCAGACCGAGGCTGTGGGCACCCTGATTTTCCTTTACTCTTTATTTATTTATTTGGGAAGTATTAACAGGTTTACAAATCCTACTCATGTAAATATCAGAGCTAGAACAATGCTCATTAAAACAGTGAGCTTTTCTTTAACCAGACATTATACAATAATATAGTCATCAGCTCTTTCTGTTTAACGGAATGAGCATATTACAGAATGAGCATCTTTCCAAGGACGCCACTGGTGGAAATTGCTGTCAAGTGCTGCTTGAACAGATAAATGTGAAACCTCTACTTTTGCTTGAATGATCAGGTGACTTACAGGCAGCAAAGTGAAAAAAAATGCTTTGGTTTTTCTTCTGGCTGCTTTTGAAATAGTTAATAGCCAGCTGAAGGAGTTAATAATTAGAACTTAAATCACCTTTTGAGGCTTGACCATTCACAGCACAGATGTGGAGCATGGTTCACATGAGAGCAGGATAAGAAGTGATGAGTAGGACAGAGTGCTAGGGAGAACCTAATCTTGCATTGAGGAGAGAGGGGCTGTGTGGCTACCAAGTTATTCCAGCCTTGCAGCAGAAACAGAGTTGTGCAAACTAATTCTGGCCAAACATTTGCCGGAAAAATGTTTCCCCTTTTTCTGTTCCCTGACTGTTCATGACTAGACTTTGATTTTCACAAATGCTTGGCTATTGACAAGTATTCAATTAATGTTCTATGTTAACAACATTTCAGCAATGCTAATGCAAATCTATGGATTGTGTACATGCTGTGTTCACTGCATGGATTTGCTATTTGGTATTATTACTGTGTGGCTGCTCACCTTAATCATATCTTTCTTCTCATTTCCGAGGGGAGGAGCATCACCTGCAATAGACGGAGTGGACATGGTCAAGTTGCTGGGTCTTTGACTCTCTCAAGGAGTGTTGGAAGCAGTTTGCGGAGTTAGGAAGAGCTAGGCCAGCAGGATTTGGGAAGTTTTAGATTGTTTTACGCCGTTCCAAGTCACCTGAGCCAAACCTTGCCTGAGACACCATTGCTAGAAATATTAGGTTATTATGATATTATTGGGTGGGACAGATTTAAAGTGAATGTTCTCTTGTAATATTCACACCAAGTAATTGCAGCTGGTATATGCACATCTAGTCTCAGCTGTAAAAGGTCACATAAAACGCTGCAAAAGACAAGGATGCAATTCAGGCCATCTCATTTAACTGTGTCAATGTCAGGGTTCTGTCCTGGTGTTCTGGGACACAGGCTCCCCTGTATTGCACTGTTGGTAAACACCAAGTCTCAGCTCATTTGCAGCAATATTTCATAAATTAACCAAGTGCATTTATTGAATTATTGATCCCCAATTTCTGTTCTCTGATCTACAAATCTACAGGTTTAGTTGGGAAAGACATAGTCACATCCTTGTAATAGGCTGTGTCCTCCATGTCAGGGTTCTGGTCTGGGCTCTGAGGCACAACCACAGTGTTGTGCTGTTTCATATACACAACAGAATTCCACGTAGAATAAGGGTATTTTGTTCTTTCAATTTTTTGACTTTCATTTTTTTTTGTCATCTATCCCTTTTGGCACCTGACACACAGAAATTGCAGCATGGATACATGAATAGTCCTAGCTGGAAAGGGAGTGATTGACTATTCATAACAGCCTCCATGTCCAGGACTGGAGAAAATGTTAGAAGATCTCTCCTTCTGTTGTTGTATTTGTAAATGTTTTTCCTGCTCATCAGCACAATGGGAGTGGAAGTGGAAGGAGAAAGGGATCCAGCACAAAGACACATTTAGGCCCCATGGTATCAACTCAACTTGGATACTCCTAATAATTTGACACGATGATATTTCTGTGCAGAAGATCTGCTAGTACTAGCCAAGAGTAGTCTGTTCTGATCACTTTGTTTGGGAAAAACAGGATCCCGGGGATTGCAGGCCCCAGTTGAGTTAAGAGAATGTATTGCAGGCAGTTGTCCAACCTCAGGATGATGCAGATGAGGTCAATGTATCTAGAGAAGAGCATTGATCTGGGGATGGCCCACATCAAGGATTTTGTTATCAAAGAAAGAAAGATGCTAATACTGATAGTGGTCTGGTGCCATTTACTTACAGGAGATAGATAACGTAAAGGGACTCTGACCATAAATAATATGTACTCCATTCACAATACCCACAGCAATTGTCTTATTTACCTGGGAAACATGCTGCCTTTTTTCTGGAGAGCATTTAATAATTGAATTGATAATTGAAAGCCCAAAGAGAGGGGGAGAGAATCTAAGTAAGCCTGAGACTTCTAGCCTCAATACGCAGACATTGGCACTTGGCAGGCTGGCTGCTCAGAAGACAGTTTAACACTAGTGCTAGTCACCACAGCACATCTGTTTCCATCTCCCTCACTTTCAAATGTCTTGTTGTCACATATGATGACACAACAGGTGTATTCAGTTGTGGCTTTGTTCCTGAGCAAGATCTACTTGCTTAAGGATGAGTTGGAGTAGCCCCATTTTTCAAATTGAGTTGTCATCCTTGGTTTATATTTTATACCTTTTGCAGAACAAATGTTCTGTAGTAGAAAATCTTGCATTCACTTGAACATCTGCAGTTTGCTGTGGACATGGGAGGCATGGTTCCCTACCTTAGCAGGCTGGGTCACTGCTGCTGAGGTTAAATCGGCTGTGTGAAAAAAGCAGTGACTGGAAGGTACCTCAAGAGGTCATCTAGTCCAGTCCCCTGCACTCATGGCAGGACTAAGTATTATCTAGACTGGGGTAGGCAACCTATGGCACGCTTGCCGAAGGCGACACGCAAGCTGATTTTCAGTGGCACTCACAGTGCCCAGGTTCTGGCCACTGGTCCAGGGGACTCTCCATTTTAATTTAATTTTAAATGAAGCTTCTTAAACATTTTAAAAGCCTTATTTACTTTACATACAACAATAGTTTAGTTATATATTATGGATTTATAGAAAGAGACATTCTAAAAACATTAAAATGTACAACTGGCAAGTGAAACCTTAAATTAGAGTGAATAAATGAAGACTTGGCACACCACTTCTGAAAGGTTGCCGACCCCTGATCTAGACCATACCTGACGTATTTGTCTAACCTGCTCTTAAAAATCTCCAATGATGGAGAATCCACAGGTTCCCTAGGCAATTTATTCCACTGCTTAACTATCCTGACAGGAAGTGATTCCTCAAGTCCAACCTAAACCGCCCTTGCTGCAGTTTAAGCTCATTGCTTCTTGTCCTGTCCTCAGAGGTTAACAATTTTTCTCCCTCCTCCTTGTAACAACCTTTTTATGTACTTGAAAACTTTTATCGTGTCCCCTCTTAGTCATCATTTCTCCAGACTAAACAAACCCAATTTTTTCAATCTTCCCTCAGAGGTCATGTTTTCTAGACCTTTAATCACTTTTGTTGCTCTTTCTCTGGACTTTCTCCAAATTGTCCACATCTTTCCTGAAATGTGGCACCCAGAACAAATTTAAACGTTTATTAGAGAATATTTAAAAAAAGATGTTACAGAGAGTTTGAAGCGTCAGTTATTGGTCATCGGGGGTAACATACAGAGTATAGGGGGACACTGGTTTAATCAGCACAGAGTAGAGCGGAAGAATTATTTATCGTGTCTTACTTAACAATACTCCCGATAATACATCCCAGAATAATGTTTGCTTTTTTTTGCAACAATGTTACACTGTTGGCTCATATTTAGCTTGTGGTTCATACATGTATGTATTCCTTTCTGCAGTACTTCTTCCTAGGCGGTCATTTTCCTTTTTGTATGAATGGATCTCATTGGTTCAACCTAAATGGAGTACTTTGCATTTATCCTTATTGAATTTCATCCTATTTACTTCAGACCATATCTCCATATCATTTTGAATTTTAATGCTATCCTCCAAAGCACTTGCAACCCCTCCCAACTTGGTTTTATCAGGCAACTTTATAAGTGTACTCTCTCGGCCACTATCTCAATCATTGATTAAGGTATTGAACAGAACAGCACCAGGACTAATCCCTGTGGGACCCTGCTCAATATGCTCTTCCACCTTGACTGTGAACCACTGATAACTTCTCTCTGGGAATGGTTTTACTTAATCAAGGGCTGTAGCTCACTCCAGCAATGATCCTGCAGGGCAGTTCTGAGTGGCAAGGTGTCAATCCAATCCTCCTCAACACCTCAGGCTGAATTTTACAAAGGCTGCAATGAGCTCCTCCTCTGTAACCTCTGTGAAGCAAGCCCATACATGTGATGAGCTGGTTCTTCTTTTGACCCTGTCTCTCTTCTTTTTCCCTTATCCCCCTCCAGCAAGATCCGTCCATTCTCTCTACTGCCTACCCTGCTCCTTCCCTAAGGTGAATGCTACTCTACTTCTACCTGACACTGTTTCAGTTTCTTCACAAAACAGATTTTGCGAATAGCCTGATCCCTTTACACATGAACATCCGTCTGAAGGAAGCTTCATTCCCACAAATGGCCATGGAAAATGAGTGTGAGCCCAGCAAATCAAAATCGAGCAGATTTCCCCACTGTGCACCCTATTCTAAGCAAGAATAAGACTGGAAGTGCATAGCTCAGCACTTCTGAAGAAGATTGTGATTAGGTCCATGTCTCCTTAAATATGCTCATTCTCCACCCATGCCCAGGGGCTTTTGTGCCATACTAATTTTGTGCAAGCAAAAAGTCATACAGGGCGTGAGAATTAAGTACAGCTCAATGTCAAGCTTAACCTCACTTACACCCAACCACAGTCTCCACTTGAAGTTGTGCTGTAGCATAAACTTGCAGGCCCTGCTTTGCACAAAGAAAGAATCTGCAGAGCCAAAGACTTAATAAAATACGTCCTCGCATTGGTATCAGAATTTCATTTTCTACAGTCACTGAGGCTAGACTGGAAAAAAGAAAATATTATGAAAACATTTCTGTCTTTAAAGAAAGGTCTATTTAAGTTGCATAAAATATCACATTGAAACGATTATGTTAAATTCTTCAGAGCTCTGAAGAGTCCAACATTAATCAAAGTGGTTACTTTAAAAGCATACGACAAATGACTTGACTGTCAAACTGACCCCTTAACCACACGATATGATTTCTTTGCTTTCTGATGGTTTGCAAGAATCTTGTCTGAGCCACAGCATATACGCTTCGTAAGACTCTACTTCCCCAACTTGTACCAGAATTTCCTTTCCTGCTTGTTCCCAACCACAAACAAACCATTGAAACTTTTCAGCACACCACGTAAATTTTACCTTTAAATGGGGCTGATGAGCCATGTGGAAAATTTCCAGTGCCAGGTAGAAAATGCTTTCGAGGGATCCCTCAACGGTGGCAGGGCTGGACACGTAACCGAGCATCATATTCTGTCACATGGGAGACCTAGTCATTTAAAGGAAACTTTAAACGCTAAAGTCCCACAAACCATACCTATTAATAAAACTAATGAGCATCACATCCTATCTAACACCATCTCATCTTCTAAAACTTGTGAACAATGCGTAATTCTGATGATGAGATAAAAATATTCAACACCCAGGTATAAATACCACCAGCAAGACAGATGAAGTTCACTACTCGCCTTTCTTCTAATACCAGACCTGACTGTTAGAAGGTTGACTCCCTGCTTTAGGCCTGATAGCCACATTCAGAAACTACTTCAGCATTCTTACTTCAGTGTCTCCACAGCAATGACTCCTCAGATTTATCTCTTCATCCTTCTATCTATCAGCTCTTGTTTTGGATGTTTCTTTTGTCAATCAATTCTTCCTAAAATAGAAGAAGATATAGAAAAACTCAAAGCTGACTTCGTAAGTATAACCATCTAATAATGCATTCTTCTTCCTCTCTTACTGCTTATGCTTTAGACACCATTTGGACTTAAATATTACTGAAAGTTGGCTAGAGTTTGGTTTATGACAATCAATGTAATATAGTCCTGTTACAACATATGTAGATTTGCTTTTACAGTTAATTGTTTATTTGAATATAGTTTGATGCTAGACAATGTCACTGTGCTATTCACCTTTGTCACCAAAACTCAGGTCCTTTCAACTGAACTAATTAAAGAAATGTAGTATTTTGAATCTATCTGGAGAAAATTGATACAACTGTTTCTGCTTCATGGTGGGGAACATTCTCCCAGTTCCCTTAGCAAACATTTACATGGAACAATGCATAATGAGAAAATCTTGTAATAGTTAAGATGCAACCTCTTGGATCATCATTAGTTTTAGGGTGATAAAGTTACATTTGCCAGAGATAGGGGATTAAGTAGTAGTTAAATGTAAACAGGAACAAATGAAAATGATAGAGATGAAAGGAGATCCTTTGCTTTAGCAAATGCATCTGGTGCTTTTTTCTTGTTACATTGCACAAAGGCGGCCCCCTAGTGCTTATTCTTTAGTATTTTTGAAACATTGCTACATTAATCCTGCTTTCATACACTGAAATGATGATGTTTGCAAAAATACTAGATCTGCAACATTAGCACTTTTCATAGAGATTGTGTAAATGTTATGTTAATAAATGTATGATCGCTTAGGAGTCAGTCAGCTGGGATCACTAATGGGAGTAAGAGCTATAGGATGGGGTGGGCATTAATGGCTTTTTTTTTACATTTTAAATTCATTTTCTTAAATGAATCAAAGATGCAGAATGCTCTTGCCGCGACAGCAAAGAACTGGGGGCTAGGATCATGGGCTTCCATTCCCAGATCAGCCACTGATTTTGGGTGTTTATCTGTCAGTAGAATGAGTACAGTAATAACCATAAAGGAATGTTGTAAGGTTTGTTTAATTTTTGTCAAGTGCTTGAAGATTAAACCCAATATTGATTTTATATAATAAAATTATTGTGATTATATGTTAAATTCCTATTATAGTATATGTGACTATGTAGGGTCAGATCCTGGGAGGTGCTGAGCACTTACTGTTTTCACTGAAGTCAAGAGTTCAAGCCCACTGCAGGTGCTCAGCACTTCTCAAAATTGACAGGTAAGCCCTGATCCAGCAAAACACTTAAGTATGCAAATTATCCCATTGAAGTTGCTGTAATTACATTATTGAACAAACAAAAAATGAATGATTCACGTTGTATTGTTAGGATTATGTTTTATCAGGACTAGTAAAAATAACTAAATTTCCCCTAGAAAAATATTTTTAAAGCCCTGGATTTTCTAACCCTGCAATCATTGAGCTACAGCATACAGAACACCAGTTTTCCAGCTAGTCCACAATATCTTTGAATCCCTCAGTCTGAGAGTGGGATATCGGACTTTCCCCCAGTTTTTACAGACCTCTGATATTACAGGAGTTCTGACTCTGAAATGACAGTTTACTAGAACTGGACTCTTTGCACTTCACCCAAACAGGGAAGGTCTATGGGCACTACTTAAGCCACATTCAAACCCTTAACATGGGAATCACGTGAGCAGAGATGATATGGTGGGGGGGCATATGCGGCGTCACATGTCTCCCCCTCAGATATGATGCTTGGCGTATACTGAGCATGCTCACACAGACTGAGCATGCTCACTAACACTGCTGAAGCCAGCTGCCCTCACTTTGCTCCCCTGCTATTGGCAGGCACAGGTTGCCTCCGCATATGAGAATCACACTGAATGGGCCCTTTGCACTGTAGGCTGACCAGATGTCCCGATTTTATAGGAACAGTCCTGATATTTGGGGCTTTTTCTTATATAGGCTCCTATTACCCCCCACTCCCATTCTGATTTTTCACACTTGCTGTCTGGTCACCCTATTGCACTGGGATCTTTACTGACACAAAATTTTCACTAAGGTAAATGAATTCCCATTCCTTTGCTAAAGTCAACAGGAGATTTTCCTAAGTACTGTGAAAGGAATGAATGAAGGGTTAGGCCCACTGATTTTGCACTGCTGGCCTTAAATCCCTCAGAAAACAAGATAAAACTAGATCAGACCATTCAAAGAACAATTTGCTGTGTCTATTGGTATTTATTTTTTAGTCGTTAATGTCAGCATCCACAAAGAGCATGTAGTAACCTACACACTGTGAGTAGCTAGCTGCTTATCAGATGAACTGCAGGCGGAAAAGGTATAGGTAAGTCAACTAATGATATTTGTTGTGCAATTAACAGAATACCAGTGGGACTTGACAGTTTAGTGAATGTAGTTGTATAATTCCTCCAAGATGAAAGACTTACAACAGCTGAAAATCCTGAAAGCAAAAATAATTCTTGTATATACTTCACTATTACTCCCATCCATTTCAATGGAGGGTCCTGTTTGTTTTTCAGTAAATCTTGGTGTCTCCTAAGTCATTTCTATGTTCCATTCCAGAATTCAAGTCAGTCAGATGTAGCTGAGGGCGGATCTATTTTCACCGAAAGACTGAAAAGTTGGACAGAGGTAAGCTTACATCCTTAGAACCAGATTTTGAGCACCGGTGCAGCTGCTTTGCATTGTGCTACTTGTGCAAAATGGCTCTCAACCTGAAGTAAATGGCCACAGGAGAATCACCTCAGAGTCTGTGATCCCTTAGTAGCTTAGAACTGACATAGTGGCTCCTATGACATTCTGCTGCCTTCTCTGCTAGTGTAGGGGACATGGCTTGGAAAAAAAGTGGAGTAGCCAGGGAGCTCCTACGTATCATTGATGACTGGCTGCTGTAATGGCTCCTTGGGATTGCGGCAGCTGGCACAGGTTACAACAGCCCTCAAGATACTGTAGTTTATGCCAGGTGCTCAGCTCAAGGCCCAGCCAACGCAGAATCAAGGTTTTAGGCCATCTTTGCATTCCCCTGTCCTGAGTACTCTTTGATCACAGCAGAGGGCCTTCATTTTGATTTTCTACATTTTGCTGTTGATGGAAGTTCATTAAATGCTTTTATGTGCTGTATTTCTAACAGGCAACTGAAAAAAAAATCATACTCAGCCAGATCATTTCCATGTACTTGAAAATGTTTGATAATATTGGCCCGGCTACGAGTAAATTGCACGTCAAGAACATACACAATGCCCTGCATACATTGAACAACAGCCTAACTGAAAGCTTCAAAAAAGTAAAAGACCTAATGGAGTTGGCAAAACTTCCGGTAAGGATATTTCTTTTTTTCCTTTTGTTTTATGAAGGCAAAATCTAGAATTCATTCCCCTTTTGCGGCAACAGAGCCTCAGCTTCTTGACTTTCAGGACAAAGTCTAAGGCCCCTTTACTCTTTTAGGCTTTCGTCTAAGTGGATAGCTCTTTGAAATCATCCACTCAGTGTGCAGCAGCAGTCAAAAAAGTGAACAGAATGTTGGGAATCATCAAGAAAGGGATAGGTAATAAGACAGAAAATATCATATTGTCTCTGTATAAATCCATGGTACACCCACGTCTTGAATACTGCATGCAGATGTGGGCGCCCCATCTCAAAAAAGATAGATTGGAATTGGAAAAGGTTCAGAAAAGGACAACAAAAATGATTAGGGTATAGAACGACTTCTGTATGAGGAGAGATTAATAAGACTGGGACTTTTCATCTTGGGGTGATATTATAGAGGTGTATAAAATCATGAGTGGTATAGAGAAAGTAAATAAGAAAGTGTTATTTACTCCTTCTCATAATACAAGAACAAGGGGCCACCAAACAAAATTAATAGTTAGCAGGTTTAAAACAAACACAAGAAAGTATTTTTTCACGCAACGCACTGTCAACCTTTGGAACTCCTTGCCAGAGGGTGTTGTAAAGGCCAATACTATAACAGGGTTCAAAAGGGAGCTAGATAAATTCATGGAAGAAAGGTCCATCAATGGCTATTAGCCAGGATGGGCATAAATCGTGTTCCTAGCCTCTGTTTGCCAGAAGCTGGGATTGGGTGACAGGGCATGGATCACTTGATGATTACCTGTTCTGTTCATTCCCTTTGGGGCATCAGCCATGGGCCACTGTCGGAAGACAGGTACTAGGCTAGATGGACCTTTGGTCTGAGGCAGTATGGCTGTTCTTATGTTCTTAAGTGTTTTCTCTGTGGGGAAGACAGTCTAGTCATATCCTGCAAGGCAATTTTTTAGTTAATGTTTTTTATTTGTGTTTTTTTTAATTATGTATGTGTGCTCACAAAGTAGCTCAATTAATGCATTTTAACATCTAAAACATTTAAATCTAAAAATTAATGAATGAAAATAGAGTTAATGAGAGTAACAAACAACCTTAACCTTACGTCAGATTATTACCTAGTTAACAGCCATTTGTCTCCTAAACTGGGTTGAGGAAGTAGTAATCAGTTCATAGTTGGACCTCAAGCAGGATTAGAAGACAGCCTCCAAAAGTGACATTCTGTATCAGATTCTACTGTTAATACCAGTTTAACTCCATTGATTTCAATTACAGCCATCAGTATATGGCTCTGCTTTAATAATTTGTCCTCCAATACCACAGTAACTCAAACGTTATCTTAATATATCATAATGAGCCACAGAGTAGCTCAGTTGCATAGAATGCTGTTGACTTGTACTATGTCATAAAGCAGCTTGGAAATTGGACAACAAAATTCATTAGAAGATTGCTCTTCCTTATCTGAACTGGTTGATGGATTGATGGGTTATTGTTATTCTTCATCAATGTTTTATTTTGCCCTATCACGTAATGCCCTGTACAACATCTTAGATCATAGGTTCTCAAACTTCATTGCACCGTGACCCCTTTCTGACAACAAAAATTACTACACAACTCCAGGACGGGGGTTGAAGCCTGAGCCCTGCCACCCCAGATGGCGGGGGTGGGGAGTGGGCAAAGCCAAAGTCCGAGCCTGCTGCCTCAGGTTGGGGCCAAAGCCCAAGGGCTTCAGACCCAGGGTGGAGGGGCTTTAACCTGAACCCCGCCACCCAAAGCTAAAGCCAAAGCTCGAGGGCTTCAGCTTCAGCCCCAGGCACTGGGGCTCTGACTTCAGCTTCAGCCCCAGGCCCCAGCAAGTCTAATGCCAGCCTCGGTGAACCCATTAAAATGGGGTCGTGACCCACTTTGGGGTCCCAACCCAAAGTTTGAGAACTGCTGGCCTAGACCATAGCACATGCTAATAAAGGTACAGTACCTTTTGAAATGACTATTTCTTTTGTCCTTTAAACCAGATGAATGATAAGAAAATCCAACGCAAAGCTGTTAATGAACTTTTCCCCACCTTACAAAAACTACTGCTGGACCATCCAACTACTCACGTAAAGAGAAAAAGGAGCCAAAATCAGAAAAGAAAATGTAAATGTTGAAAGGCTTAGTTATACCTTTTGTTATTCCATTTTTATATAAATCTATTTATTAATATTTAACTATTTTTCAATCATTATTTATAAAGAAATTTATTTTGTAGAAACACCAACAAAGTATTTATAATTCCTACTGCTGCGTAAGAAATGAATATGTATAGAATTCCTATTTATCTTTTACATGTTTATTAACTGGATAATGCAGAGCTGTGCAACGTTTACCTGATATTCCCTGTGAACTTCATATAAACATACCTGTAGACCCAATACTGTATTTAACAGACTTTCTGGTACTATCTTGATAGCTAAAATTAATATGGTTATGACTGATCATTTATTTAATTGGGCTGAAAAGAGGGCACTGAATCAGAAAAGGAACTCAGGAAAGCAATGAAGAATGTCCTTAAAGTTAAGCAGATACTGAAGTCCCACTCAACTCTATGGGATTTAAGTACATGCTTTAAAATGAGCATATGTTGAAATGCTTTCCTGAACTGGGGCCTTGATGGCTGATAGATGCTAACTACTTTTTTAAATCCTGAAATTGTTAGAGGGATAAGGCAACTAAACATTGCCAGCTGTCTAACAGGAAGTGTGACTATATATTGTACATGTATTATGTCTGAATTTTGAGCCACTGATTTTTTTAATGTTTCATCTCTGTATTAGAGAATTTAAAAGGTGCCAGATATATTTATTATATAATAAGTAGCATACAAGTACTTTATCTCAGGTGAATATGCAAATAGTTGCACTACAATATTATTTAAAACTTTGATTTTACTCAAATGAAAAATAATCCCCTTATTATTTCTATATTTAATAACAAAAATGTTTGAATAAAAGTATAATTTTACATTTATTCATCCTGTGTGATGGTTCTTTGTGAAAGGTTCCCAGCTTGGGAGTGGGACCATTATTCCATATGATCCCAAGCTATGCAGTTATGCTGATATATGACGAATACATTTTATTTCACCTAGTGTCAGAGGCTTTGTACAAATACTGATAACTTTGTTTTGCTGAAGAAGCATTACCACAGGGTAACTTAGGGCCTGATTTTTCAGAGTACGTAAGGCTCCCACTAAGAGCTGGGCACAGAAAGGTAGTTGTTTCATGGAGAAATTTGATAGTTTGAAATTTATTTGGTTCAGTTCCAATTCATACCAAACCCACAACATTTCAAATTTTTCCATGAAACATTCCGTGAAAAAGGAACAGGCAGCCTGGGAAACATGCATAGTAAACAGCAAGCATTCCAAGTACCATTGCAAGGTAATAAGTTGATTCAGAACTTCACTTTTGCCATTATTTTTGTAGTGTAACAAGCCTTGGGCTAAATAGTGATTGGCCCTAGAAAAGATGCAAAGGGTTGTGTGGAGCATGCAAAGGCCTCCAATCAATTCCCCACTGTTTTCACCAGGCAAGAGACTTTGACAGTCACAGTCCTCAGGTTTGGGAAGCTTAGAGACTGCTTTCCCTTGTGCCTTTGGGAGAAAGCATATTGTCTCAAAGGGACAAGGGAGGAAGTAGAGTCATGACCTTGGTCATCCACAGTGGCATAGGGAGAAGCAAGCTGCACTACCATAAGGGATGATGCAGCCTGCGTAATCCCCCCCATACAGCGGTGAGCTATGGGGGGACAATGTTTTCCTGAGCACATACTCTTTTAGAGCTCTCCTTTCTTCCTTGCCTGTCACTCCTGTCTTCGAATATCTCTACTGCCTCCTCTTTTTCCATTCTCCCAAGCTCAAAGTTCCGGTCCTCACCTTCAAGATCCTTCATAAATCTGCTCCTCCCTACTTATCTGCTTTGGTCTTTCTTTCCATCACTCTTTTCTCCTCCTCAGTGATGGCAGCCTGGCTTGCTTGTTTGTCCACTGCTCCCACAGCTGTTTCCGCACTTAGCTCCATACTGTCCACCCATGCATCAAATAACCTCCCTGAGCTAGTCCACAAAGCCACTATCCTTCAGATCCCTGCACAAGGCCCACTTCTACCAAGATGCCTGCCAGAAATCAGCCAACTAATGAAGGCTAAACTGAAACACCTTAAACAGAGCTGAGCCCTTACGCTCTGATAATCAGGCCTCTTTAAGGGGTCTTGAGTTGTGTGCCCAAAATCACTGGTCATTTTTCAAAATGTAGGCAGTTGTGTCTTATTTGAAACTAGAATTTTAGCTCTTCAGGACGATGTCATTCTAAGTGTTTATACAGCATCTAGCACAAATGGCCCAATCCTAGGCATGACAATACTGTAAATTCTAATAGTGGCGTATTAATTCATTGGGAATTAGTGCTATACACTCAAGTTTCAGGATCTTTTTCTATGCTATAAGCTTCTGTGGGTTTTTTTTTTTAATGTTTTGGTGTTTTTTAAGAAACAAGAGCATAAGCTGCTACAGCTGGATTTGCTTCCCCGGCAGCAGGTTTTTTCATTAAGTAATCTCCCATGAAATGACACATACTCCGAATGAGAGAGAGAGAGAGTAATGTATTGTGTATGTTAAATACATACATAGGATTCTCAGGGCTAGAGTCCAAGCTATTTCAATGAAAATCACTTGTAAGGCATACATACACATCTGTGATGAGTACAATCGAGAACAGCTGTTTCCTCCAAAACTGGTTCAAGTCTCCAGGTTTACTGAGTCACTTTGTTGTGACTATAAACCAAAGGGCATGAATTTCAGAGCTGTGGCATATGCATGATTCCAGTTGCAGTCAGTGAGAGTAACGTTGATTGGAAAAAAAATTTTTGTTTCACCGAGCCAGTTCGATGTCATTGAAGGTCCAACAGAACATAGGAATGCTTCTAAACCTACTTAGTTGACTCCACAGCAGCGTGCCTGACAAGCTGGTGAGGAACCATGAACCCAGAAGCCCAGGGAACTCAGGTTTACAGTTCCTCATCAGCCTAGGCTTTCCAGGGGTCACAGCTCTGGGACAGAGACTCATACAGTTTTCCTCAGAGCAGGAAACCCCAGAGCTTCCATTGTCTATGGCTGTGGGGCAGCCAGACAAGAAGACTGCCCTGGAGCTGGGGCATGCTGGTTGTTCTGATAATTATAATATCCTCAGGCAGTGTCATAATTTGTCCTCGAGACTGAGATATGTCTTTGTCTATGTGAACCCTGCATTATGGACCCATGACAGAGTGTCAGGTTCTAGGACTCTGTAGGATAGAGATACAGGGCTCTTTCATGGATTCACTCAGACGTCAGGTGCTAGGAACCTACAAAAAGAGAGGGGAGCTATCTCACTCACAAGATCAAGTGGCTCTTGTCACCTCCAGCCTAGAAATGAAGAAGGATGTAGTCTTACTCTCTGAGGAGGGAATTATGGGGCAGGGACAAAGATGCCCAACAGATAGAAACCTGGGGAACAAGCCCAGCTCAGGAGAAAATTTAGATTGAAGCACTAATCCTTTCAATTAGAAATAAAAACAACGCCCTGGAAAGTGGGTATGGATGTTAACATAGTGTGAGCGCGCTGCACTAAGAGAGCAGTTTAGGCATCTTGCCTATTCACAGATCGCTTACTTCAGAAAACCCTTGGGTACAAGTGATCTTTTGATCCAAAATAACTTTGTGTTTAAAAAGAGACAAAATTATTGACTGCAACGTTTAAAATGTTATTTCCCTTTCATTATCCCAAAAGTAGAAGCCTACACCTAAGGTTTTCTTCATTAGAGAGTGCAAGTAATTTAATTACATTTCTGTTTCATCATTACCTAGAATAAACAGTCATCAACCTAATCCACATATATATATATAATATGCAGGCAGAATAAATTCCAGACTAGTAATATATATATACTTGGGGTTTTAATAAGGCCAATTTCACAAAACTGAAAACAATTATGAAACAAATAATCTGAAAGGAAGAATTTAATCAGAAAATACGAATGATAATTGTGAATCACTTAAGAACACCTTAGTAGATTCCTGAAAAGCCACAAACCCACAACTGAGGAAGAAGGCTGTATTGGTTAAAAAACTGACCTGGTTTAGAGGGGAAGTGAAGGCAGCCATAAATAATAATATATAACAAATGGAAGAAAGGGGAAGTTGATAGTAATGAACATAAATCAGAAGTTAGGAATTGTAGAACACTGATATGGAAAGCAAAGGGATACAGAGAGAAATCTATGGCCAGCAGAGTTAAGGGAAATGAAGAATTTTTAAAATATATGAGGAACAAAAAGAGTCCCTACAATCGTATTGGTCCATTACTAGATGGAAATGGTAGAATTAACAATAATAATGCAGAAAAGGCAGAAGTGTTCAATAAATATGTCTGTTCTGTATCTGAGGAAATAATATGGTTAACTGTAAATGTAAACATCTAGAAATAAAGAATGTAGGTCATACTTACAGGATGGGGGAGTCCATCTTGGGAAGCAGTAACTCTGAAAAAGATTCGGGGATCATGGTGGATAATCAGCTGAACATGAGCTCCCAGAGTGATACTGTGGCCAAAAGAGCTAATGTGATCCTCGGATGCAGAAGCAGGGGAATCTTGAGTCAGAGCAGAGATGGTTTACCTCTATATTTGGAACTGGTTCAACGGCTGCTGGAATACTGTGTCCAGTTCTGGTGCCCACAATTCAGGAAGGATGCTGATAAATTGGAGAGGGTCAGAGAAGAGCTAAGAGAAGGAATAAAGGATTGGAAAATATACTTTATAAAGATAGATACAGAGGGTATGTCCACACTGCATTTAAACACTAGCAGCTTGCCCATGTCAGCTGATTCAGGCTCATGGGGCTTGGGCTGTAGGGCTGTAAAACTGCAGTGCAGGTATTTGGCCTTAGGCTGAATCCCAGGCTGTGGAACTTTCCCCCTTTGCGAGGTCCCAGAGCTACATATAAACAGTTAAATATAAATACAAGTCAAAAGACGTTATCTGAATATGTGAAATTTATGGGTAGAGGCTCACAAAACATTGAAGAAATAACAAATACTGTCCAGGAAAATCAATGGAGCTTCCATATGACTTCCACAGCAGTCTGATTCTTCTCTCACAATCTTAGCAGATTTCTCTCTCTCTCTCTCAGGATCAAAGGGCAGAAAATCAAAAGTTTGCCCAGGCTAAATCCATCTGCCTCTCCTATAATGTCCTTTTCCTCCACTGCCCTGGGAACAGCCTCTTGTATTATTTCTGGTTCAACATGGGTCAGGAGTAAACAAAGAAAAAAAATACCAGTGAAGGTGCCTACTGGAAGCAGCTGCTAGTGTGATCTCGGATTAAACTTAAATCCTGTGGTTGCTCCTGCTTGCTTGTAGGAACATGGGACCATTTGTCCACGCCTCTTCTCCAGCTCCAGCCACCTCCTTTCTCCTCTTGCTGGGGATACTGATTTCCACTCATGCCAGCAAACTCCTCCTGGAAAGGAGCAGAGAGCGTGATGACTACAGCCTTGTCTATGTAAGAAGCCTGCCAAAGGATGTATGTACAATGATTTTTTTATGTGTGGCAATTTTTTATGTGTCCTTTTCATAGGTTCTTTCCCATCACGTGCAGTATTCGTGCTCCACTATTACAAAGGCCTGCAGCTGACTTTTGTCAGTACTTAAAAGGAGCAGGGGCTGTTGCAAGGGTTGCAGACCTGGCAAAAAGAATGAAAAATAGAGCTGGCTTACTGAGGGGTGCACTCTAAGAATTGTTTTCTCAAAACTGCTCCAAGATTATGACAGACTGCCCCCCTCCTGTTTCTGATCACTTTAAGCCTCGTTGTTAATATACAAGAAGGATTTTTGTTCTCTTTTCAGATAAAGACTACCACTGAGGATTGTATCCTGAATTATCACAAATATTTAAAAAAAAACTGAAGGTAAGCTCATGGATACTGCTTTGTTGTGGCTGCACAGGCAGACACACACACCACGTGCTAAGTCCTAAGGTCCTTTCTCAGGCAAAACTCCCATTGACTTTAAAGAGTCCTGAAGGATGATCAGCCTTTCCACCTTCCATTCCAGGTAAAAGGTGCACTTCTTCAACCTGGCCATTTCCAACACATAGCAGTGTGAATGTTTAATAAAAACAAACCCTACCAAAACACAACACTACACTACATACACAATTCTCCACCTGTGGGGAGGCTAAAGGGAGAACAAACCCATCCATGACAGGTGTTAGTCACGTTACTAAAGCAGTGCTGGAAGGTGCTCAGATAATACAGTGAGGAGGGGGGTACAAGAACTTACATGAATAGAATAGCCAAATGCTATGTGGTGCAGAGCACCTTCGGCTCCCATTGTCTACAGCAGGTGTTGGGGTACATCCCCAGCATCTCATAGGATCATGTTCTAAGAACTCCAGACTTTGGCTTTACCTTTATAGGCACACACATATAAGCATAGTATACATATACAGCACACACATTTTAAACATGTAGTTTCTAATCAATAGTGGCAGTGGGGAAATCAACTTTATTTGTAAGTAGCTGTGGGGTGATCTCTCCAGACGACATTCTATTTATCCTGGGATAGATACTCATAGTGACTTCAAAGGGAGTTAAGGGCACCCAGTATCTCTCAGGAATTGTTCATTACCTCACAGGATTGGAGCCTATATTTATAAAATCAGACGTAGCAGGACTTTGTACTTACACATTTCAATAAAGAAATGTTTTCATAAAGTATAGATTAGCTCTCACATAGGCACCCACTCTGTGCTCCAAGGGCAATTATACTTCAGAAGTCCTCCTAGAAGACATAATTTTACATTATCCACAGAGGTATTAACTTCACCAGAGCTAGGGAAATTCCTTCCCAGACACCTATTCTATGTCCCACTTAAGGTCAAACACTGGATGCTACCCTGACTGACAAACCGCAAGAAATTCAGGATAAGGCATATACTCTGTCCATAGCTCATTCATTTGGCCACCTGCCTTAATAATGAGAGTTACAGTATGGCTGTAGAGATTGTAGTATCCTTGGATATTCTGTGTTTTATTAATTTATATTGCTAACAGAATGTCCATGTTGTTTTTATGTAATAGGACATGTTTTAAAGATAAAATATTTTCACATTAATTTTAAATTAATGCGAGCGCCTGAAATGAAGAGGCTTCCTTCCTACTTACACAGATGAAAGGTAATGCTGTTCAGTTCAGTCGTGCAATTCCAGTGATTAATGTGTGCATGAGTTGAAAATTTAGTAGCTATAGCCAGGTTATTGTAGTGCCCATACCTAACTCTTACATTTAGAATTAAGGTTGCTTAATTTTTAGACTGTAATTCTTCATAACAACAAAAAGACTACAAAGTAAGTATGCACTAAATCCATGCAAACCCCACTAAAAGTACTGGGTGAGTTAAGACAGCATTCACACTCAACATAATGTCACCCTCGAGCACTAGTCCACTGCTATCCCATAATATTAGACCATAGCATCACACTAATGCACTCCTGTAAAGATCCACTTTCAAAACAAAAATATTATGATATCAAAGAACATAAATCACACTCTCATGGTATCAGGAGAAGGAAGGGAGTTAAGATTGTATAAAAGGAATTTCTTTACTGCTTTTGGATGTCTTAACTTTAGTGTCTCTGGTTTTATTCTTCTTCTTTCAAATGCCTGTTTATTTACAGTGTTATTTAGTGATTCTTCTGCAAGGATTTTTATTCCTAACAGAACCATCCCTTTTCTAACTCAAGCAGAAAGCCTGCCTTTTGAAGAAGATGTTTAACTTGGCTTCAACAAAAGTTCAGAAAACAGCAATATCAAGGCTCACATATTATCTGCAGTGGCCTTCTGACTCTTGCATACATTGTATAAGTTAAATATCAGTGCTACCTAAATAAAGTCATTTTCTAAAACTATTTTTAATTAAACCCTACTGTTTAGTAGAATATAGTAATGCTAAATAGAAAACAAATAATCCAGGAACGACTAATGAATAGGAGGTAACGTAAATCCTCAACAGGCAAATACTATGTGTGACGGGTTCTGTCACAGAGACCCCCTTTGGGACTGTTACCTGATATGCTGAGACTACCTCTGAGCCGGTTTTCTCTGGAAGTTTGGGACTTCAGAATCCTGTTCTGTTGAGCCAGGTATGTTAAACTGCTGCAACACAGACCCAGGGTCTGACCCATACCCCCAAGGCTGCAGACTTAACTGGAAGCAGATTAGAAAGTGCTCCTGTCTCTAGCACCCAGATACCCAGTTCCCAATGGGATCCAAACCCCAAATAAATCCGTTTTACTCTGTATAAAGCTTGTACAGAGTAAACTCATAAATTGTCCTCACTCTATCACACTGATAGAGATGCACAGCTATTTGCTCCCCTAGGAGTACTTGCTTACTCTGGGTCAATTAATAAGCAAAAAGTGATTTTATTAAGCATAAAAAGATTTAAGTGGTTTCAAGTAATAACAGACAGAACAAAGTAAGTTACCAAAAAAATAAAGCAAAACACGCAAGTCTAAACCTAATATATTAAGAAACTGATTACAGATGAAATCTCACCCCCAGAGACGTTCCAATAAGCTTCTTTCACAGACTGGACTCCTTCTTAGTCTGGGTCCAGCAATCACTCACAGCCCCACAGTTACTGTCCTTTGTTCCAGTTTCCTTCAGGCATCTCTTTGAGGTGAAGAGGTCATCTCTTGAGCCAGCGGAAGACAAAATGGAGAGGCTTCCAGGGCCTTTTATATTATTTCTCATGGGTGGAAACCCCTTTCTTCTTCTGTGTAAAGTCACAGCAACAAGATGGAGATGGAGCCATCAGGGCAAGTCACTGTCTATGAATGATTCATCTTTTTGCAGGCCTGATGCCATTGTTTACATGTTAGTTTGAATATTCCCAGGAAAGCTCAGATGTGGATTGACGTCTCCCAAAGTCCATTGTCAGTTAAGTATTTCTTGATTGGGCACTTATTGAGAATAGTCTTACTTATTGAGAATAGGCTACTTAGAATCAAATACATTGAGATACAAGTACATAGCCAATATTCATAACTTCAAATACAAAAATGATACATATAGACAGACAGCATAATCATAACCAGCAAACTACAACCTTTCCATAGGCATCCCATTTGACCTCCTCTGTACAAGACCTGTTGCAATCATAGGACCCTGGTTGCAACAATGATCTATACGGTCACAGTACATGTCAATAACGTCATGCATGACTTAAACTTTCGACTAAAAGATAAATACTTTAATACAGGGGTCTCAAACTCCCAACCTGTGGGCTATCTGCATCCTGCAAACCTCCCCAGTGTGGCCTATGGGGCTCCAGCCATTTTGGGGCTGGGTCTCTCCCTTTGGTCCCACCTGTCACCCCCAGGCACTTCCCCCTACAGGTGATTTACAATGGCCCAGGGCCCCAGCAATGCAGCAGAGCTGAGCGGCATCTTCCTGCATGCTCCATGTGTCTACCGGCCCCTCCCTGCCCCAAGCAACCCTGCAGCCAATGGGAAGCTTCAGGGGTGATGCCTGGGGCAGCAGCATGCAGAGGCCCCCTGGCCCGCCTCACCTTGGAGCCCCAGGTAAGTGCAGTACCCTCCATCCTCCCTAGAGCCCGCCCGCCCTCTCCCTTCCCATTCACTCCTCCCACTCCCAAACTCCCTCCCAGAGCCTGCCCCCTCCCCCTTCCCCCACACCCCCTCCTGCCCCAAACTTCATCCCAGACCTGCACCCCTCCCTCCTCCTCCCTCTCAGACCCTGCACCCGACCCCCTTCCTCACCCAAAATCCGTCCCAGAGCGCAACCTCTCACCCCTTCTGCACCCAAACTTCCTTCCAGATCCTGCACCCCAATCTCCTACCCCAGACCTCCTCCCACACCCAAACTTTTTCCCAGAGCCTTAGGCAGATGCGGAACAGAGTTTTGGGGGCGGGTTCTGGGTGGTATGAGTGACAGTACTGGCCTGCTGGGAGGATTTGAGGACTGGTACTGGCCCTAAGGTAAATTGAGTTTGAGACCCCCGCTTAATAGGTCCTGTTGACAAGATCCATTTCATATATAAGAAGCACAGTCATTCTTTTTTTAGTACCTTGGTGCCAATTAAGCTGCAGGGGCAATCCAGTGTTCAGTTCTGGAATCAAATTTTTAAAAAATACAGGCAAATTGGAGAGGTGTTTTTTTTTAAGAACAAATATGATGAAGGGTTCACTAAAGAAGACCTATGAGGAAAGGTGAAGAGAACTGAGCATGTTCCATTTAGTTAACCACCACTAAGAAGAGATATATCTGGTTATAACTGGGTTTCCCAAATGCTTTCTTGACAGGAGCCTCTGTTTACCAGCTTAGAACCTTCTTATCCCCTTAATGACTCTCACAATACTTGTAGCTAAAAATTTCAAATCATTCGGTCAAATTAAGGAAATCTGTTGCAGGGAGGTGGGAAGTAAGATGACTCCCTGTGCCAGCTAAGTCTATAGTGCAAGGGAAGGCTCCCTCAGTGCAGGACGACCCACATTCTGATGGTATTTCTCTTCCCTTCCCCGCCCTGCTCTGATAGGTTTATCATTATTTTGGAAGTCTCTCTATAACCAGTTTGATTTGTCAGGGGCACCACACACCAAAATAAACTCAGCAGAAAGGAGATGTGGTAGGGAGGGGACGGAGGTTGTGGTTACAAATATAGAAAAACCCAGCCCTTATTTTAGGGCTGACAAACCAGAGCTCTTGCAATGTTAACATCATGGTCCCCACTTAGATCTAACATCCTCTTAACAAAAGCAGAGCTCCCTATATCCCCCACATGCACTACGCAAAGTCCTCAGGACTGTTCTTGTAGAACAAGGGATGCAATGGTTGCCTTTAAATACTCAACGCATATGGAAAGTTACTCATGTGGTATTGGGAACTGTGCCTTTAAGCGTCCCAGCTTCCCTTCAAGATACAGTCCCCATACCACCCCGCACAGTTGTATCTGAGATCCATCTGCACAGAACAGGAATTATCCTATTCCAATAACTGTTGGCTGACTTTTTAATGGCAACCACCTGATATTTTGTCTTCAGTTAGTGTTAGGTTTCTGATTATTTGTGAAAATGAAAATTTGACATTATAAAATGTTAATAGGTAAACTCTAAAACTTCCCACTGGGGAGACCCAGCATGACTTCCCAAGTTGTTCTGACCCAGAGTTTGGAAAATGACAGTGAAATGCTGTATGACTGAAATATGACTTTGTGTATCATTAATATTGCCACTGTTAGACAATTGCAACAAATCTTGTATGAAGTATGTAGTGTAAGGGGTTAATGTGGATAAATGTAAAGTAATGCACATTGGGAAAAATAACCCCAACTACACATACAATATGATGGGGGCTAATTGAGCTACAACAAATCAGGAAAAAGCTCTTGGAGTCATCGTGGCAGTCAAAAAAGCAAACAGGATGTTACGAATCATTAAGAAGGGGATAGAGAATAAGACAGAGAATATCTTATTGCCCTTATATAAATCCACGGTATGCCCCTTGAATACCGTGTACAGATGTGGTCTCCTCATCTCAAAAAAAATATACTGGCATTAGATAAGGTTAAGAGAAGGGCAATTAAAATGATTAGGGGGTTGGAACAGGTCCCATATGAGGAGAGATTAAGGAGGCTAGCACTTTTCAGCTTGGAAAAGAGGAGGTATATAAAATCATGCGTGATGTGGAGAAAGTGAATAAGGAAAAGTTATTTACTTGTTCCCATAATATAACAACTAGGGGCCATCAAATGAAATTAATAGGCAGCAGGTTTAAAACAAATAAAAGGAAGTTCTTCTTCACACAGTGCACAGTCAACTTGTGGAACTCCTTGCCTGAGGAGGTTGTGAAGGCTAGGACTATAACAGGGTTCAAAAGAGAATTGGATAAATTATGAGGTTAAGTCCATAAATGCTATTAGCCAGGAAGGTTAAGAATGGTGTCCTTAGCCTCTGTTTGTCAGAGGGTGGTGATGGACAGCAGGAGAGAGATCACTTATCATTACCTGTTCACTCCCTTTGCACCTGGCATTGGCCACTGTCGATAGACAAATACTGGGCTGGATGGACCTTTGAGCGACCAGATACAGCCATTCTATGTTCAATGGAAAATTATGATTTGCTAAATATGACTATTCTGTGTAATCCATGTATCATCACTGTATGAAGTTATGAATATTGGCTATATATTTGTATCCCAAATGTGTTTGTTCCTGGGGGTAACACCAGTCAGGTAAAATCTACATTGAAGCCAGACTGCCATGTTTTGATGACCCATTAAAGACACATTACTCTCACAATGGCCATAGACCAACAAGTTCTCCTGTGGATGCCTTAGCACAGATATGACACTGGCTGCCACTATGAGTCAGCAAGCATGTAAGACATGTGATATGCTCATATGACCCTAGACTCCATCTTGTGCCAGTAACTTTCTACGACAGGGGCTGTGGGCTTGGTTAGGGACAGTAAAAATTCCAGGCACATGGCAGAGGATATAAAAGACCCTTGAAACATCTCCATGTTGCCCCTTCCTGCTCTAATTCTCTGACTGTGGATTTACAACTAAAAGGAGCATATTGAACTATGGCCTGAGGACCTTCTCTTCTTTTGGAAGTTACCGAGACTTTACAAGCCAGCAGTCTATAACATAAACTGCTACAAACCTGCTATAAGAACATTACCACTTGTGATACAGCATGGCCAGAGGGCAGCATGAGAGTGTAGCAGGGGGCCTATTCCCTGCCAGGGAGAAGGTTTGCTTAGATTAACTAGAAACCTGACTCCAATTAGAGCACCTTACTCAGTCATGTGATAAAAACCCCTGCTTCAGTCAGACTGTGGGAGTTGAAGGAGGAAGTTTGATTGGAGCAGAGTTTGATAAGAGAGAAATAGAAAGTTTGGAGGAGTGCTGTGGTGGATTGTGAATCCAGAAGAAACCCAGTAGGGCACCAGGCTTGTTAGAAGGGAGCAAGAAGCCCTTCACAAGCTGAAGGGTAAGAGAAGTAACCACTAGTTCAAGTGGTCACCACAACCCTCAGGGCCCCTGGGTTGGGACCTGGAGTAGAGGGTGGGCCCAGGTCCCTCCCTCTCCACTCCCCTCCCCTCGTCCAAGGACACTAGTGGAGTAATTAAGAACTGGTTCAGAGGCAAGCAATAGCGCCCTGAACCTACCCCAGAGAAGAGAAAGCGTGAGACCCAGCAGAACAGTACTGGCAATTTGCCACACTCTATTGTATGTATATGATCTATTAACCATTTTAACTCTCTTCTTCTTTTTGCTTATAAATAAGCCTTTAGATTTTAGTTACAAAAGATTGGCAGTGGTATGCTTACTGGGTAATATCTGTGTTATATATTGACCTGCCTATGTGGCTGATTTCTTGAGAGCAGAAGAACCTATTGTTTGATTAAACTGGGTTTCAATAACCACTTCATAAAATCTAGTGCAGTGGCTCTCAACCTTTCCAGACTACTGTACCCCTTTTGGGGGTCTTTGTCTTGCTTCACCTAATTTAAAAATGACTTGCTTACAAAACCAGACATCAAAACACAAAAATGTCACAGCATACTGTTACTGAAAAATTGCTGACTTTCTGATTTTTACCATATAATTATAAAATAAATCAATTGGAATATAAATATTGTACTTACATTTCAGTGTATAGTAGATAGAGTAGTATAAACAAGTCACTGTCAGTATGAAATTTTAGTTTGTCCTGACTTTGCTAGTGCTTTTTATGTAGCCTGTTGTAAAACTAGGCAAATATCTACATGTACCCCTGGTTGAGAAACACTAGTCTAGTGTCTGGATGGTTAAATAAGGGCTAGAATGCCTAATCTCATCTTTGACTTCTTGTTAATCAGTGTGGGGAGACAGAAGTTTCCTTTACTACTGGCTTGGTATATCCACCAGGTTGGGTGAGTCTGCCCTATTTCTCAGCAGTTTGTCCTGAATCTGGTATTCTCAGCTGTGACCCACTGAGGCATGGTGACAGACAGTCTACAGATAGATGAAATGATGTATACATACAAAGAGAGGTCATTGCAGTCAACTGTAAGTAAGAGCAATCCTGAGGCTGGTCTAATTTCTGCTATGGTCCTGGGCCTGGCTGAGGCCTCCTGGCCCAAAGTCCAAAGAAGGCAAAATGATATTTGTCCTTCCTTCCTCCACTGTTCTTGTACCCAGAATAACTCCAATGGAATTGGGGATGTAACTGTTTGCAAGATCAGCCTTTTAAGTTGTAATTAACATAACCTCAAAGGGGCCAACAGCAAGACAGATATTGCCAGACACCCCAGTGGGGATCTAGGTACCTGGAGCAGATTGCATGAAAATTAGAGAAGCTTTTGTTATAGGCTTGTTTCCTTACATCAGTTTTATCTGGTGACAATTTTCAGTAATTTTTTTTCACTTAAAAACTGCAGATGGGACAAAGTTATGAGCTTTTCCTCTAATCACAAGTGTGTACTGCCATGGTGTGTAAAGGAGTGGGAGTGCTCCTAAAGAAAAACATTCTGATAAAATCCACATCCACGGTATTTTGGATGTGATGTAAAGGAACACCCTCCCTTTTTCCTTACTCCTGTGATTTCATATTATTTATTTCTATTCTGGTAGTGGTCACCTTGTGCTAGGTACTAGACACTCAGGCCTGGTCTACACTGGGAGGGAGGGAAATCCATCTAAGTTAAGCAACTCCAGCTACATGAATAACATAGCTGAAGTTGATGTACTTAGATCGACTTACTGTCACTCCCCCGTCAACTCTGCTTGTGCCTCTTGCTGAGCTGGAGTACAGGAGTCAATGGGAGAGCACTGGGGGGTCGATTTATCGCATTGAGTCCCACTGGATCAATGCTGCCCACCGATCTGGCGGGTAGTGTAGACATACCCTCAGAAAGACAGTCCCTGCTCTTAAGACCCTTATGATCTAAGAAATAGGTTATTAATTCTAGATCAGTCAAAGCTTAATTGATAATAAATCCAGAATAGAACTTTTCAGCTGTTCACTCTTCAGAAAGAACATAACAAAACTAAAAGTAATCAGGTAAGTTTTCTGTATACAAACCAGGTTGACAAAAGTGCTTTACAGACAGGCTTGCGCAGCAGCAAAAGTAGTAGCTGTCCATTAATCTCAGCTCTCCGTGGATCTCAAGAATTAAGGATGGCTCCCCGTAATTGCAAAGGGACAGATGGTTTTGTATTTAAAAGAATGAAGCATATATGAAATAAACTTGTGCTCTTAATCTAGAAAAGTAATAGACTCTGCCATCTTCATCTGTAAACTTTCTCCTGGATGGGGAAGAGGGAGGATTTAATTTCAAAGTAGAGTGTAACTAGGAAAGGCTAGATCTATGTCAGTTACTTTTTGATTTGTAAAATAACTTGTTTTGGTAAAATATTATTCTCCCAATTTCCGCCCTCAGTCTATTCCACCCTGCTTGGTGGAAAAAAGTTACTTCAGAGGGTTTATCTCCCTAAATATGCACTGCAACTCCTTAAATCCCAACAGATACACAGCTGGAGAAACGGAAGGTGGTCTGAACACCTGTCACCGAAATCCTTACAGAACAGAAGTGATAATCCTGAAGACCTGAGCTTGTATTCCTGGTTTACCCAAATCATCTGCTGCCTGTGGGAGTTTTGGATGCACAAGAAATCCAGGATGGGACCTTGAACATTTACCATAATTACAGATCAGATTCTATTCCACAGGAACTGCTTATTGTAAATGTCCATGAGCTTGGCTTTTATTTTATTCTTGAACAAAAAACTGCGTGTCCTCTTTGATTCCATTTAAAATTTCTGCAGTATGAAAGTTCTCTGAGTGGAGGGGCCATAATAAATGATTAGTTGCAGAATCTCAAACCTGCACAAAAAGAGGTAATTTGTAACTGAAATTGATATCAGTGTTTTATCAAATATTTGAAGAATAAGATACCACGCCGTTAATCATATGTTGTTGAGGAAAAATTGTCACTTAAGCTGCAGACAGAGCAGAAGTTCAAGAAAAAATATTTGAACTTTCGGGTTTCTTAACCAAGACAAACAATGATGAAAATCCATGGACACTATCCAACTGCTGAAGCTTATGTAACTACTGACTCTACTTTTCCAAAGAATTTCAAAAAAAAAAAATTTTTTTTGCGCATTGTAGAAAACTTCTTGGTATGTTTTTTGAGACTGTACAAATCAATGGATTTAAAAACAGAAATGATTAATTTAAAAACTTTGTATTAATCTTTCTATTGATTACTGATGACATGACTTCAGATATTGTTACTAATGTCTTTTCATTATGTATGAATGAATTACAGATTTTATATTCAATAGCAACTCCAGAAGAAAAATCCAAGTGTCAGTCTGTATCTCAGATAGAAAGAGCCCACATCTTATGGGATTAAAGAGGAACTTTTAACCTACATGTAGAGGACCAGAATCTCTAGCAAAAATTAGTCTTATAGACTCATAGGGTACATTCGCGTTGCAACAAAAGACCCATGGCACGGCCACAGGTAGCCCAGGTCAGGTGTAGGGGGAGAGTCTCAGAGACTTGTCTCCAGCCTGAGCCCAAAACACCTATACTGCAATATTTAGTCCCCATAGCCTGAGCTCTGCGAGTCCAAGTCAATTGACCCAGGTTCTGAGAATTGCTGATGCAAATTTTCTATTGCAGTGTATATGTATACATGGACTTTAAGGCCAGAAGAGACCATTATGATCAGCTAGTCTGACCTCCTGCACATTGCAGGCCACAGAACCTCACCCACCCGCTCCTGTAATAGATTTATAATCTCTGGCTGAGTTACTGAAGTCCTCATGGTGACACTGCACTCTACATGATTTTATGAAAATATGCTAATGAGTGAGAATATAACGTAACTGGAATATGCTTCATGCAAAAGGTCTCTTGTAAGGTATCATTACAAAGCTTATAATCTACTGAGTGTGGTCATTCTATTTGTATAAATATATCACTCTTGTATCTGAAACTAGAAATATGAAATATAACTCTGAGGGCCTATGGTAGTTATGCAAAATGTGGGCCATTAATGGTGGTTTGGAATCTTGATGTCTCCCATCAAGCAAGACAACTGACTGTGGATGGCTCTGTTTGCAGGCAAGTCTTCCTGTGACACAGATTGGGAGGAATGAAGACTTGGAGTCTTACAGTGACATGTGATCATGTTACCTGAACTGGAATCCATCTTTAACCTGCTGTCTTTCCATTGAAAAGGGGTGGGAACCCAGAGATAGACAAAGGATTCCCACCTTGTGCAAAAGATATATAAATGAGTGGAACAGAACAATGGGGGGGAGCCATCATGAAGAATCCCCTAGCTACCACCTGAGCTGGAACACGAGCTGTACCAGGGGAAAGAATTGTGACCAGGCCTGGAAGGTGTCCAGTCTGAGGGGAAAAACTTACTGAAGCATCTCTAAGGGTGAGATTATCTGTATTTAGTTTGATTAGACATAGATTTGTGCATTTTATTTTATTTTGCTTGGTGACTTACTTTGTTCTGTCTGTCACTACTTGGAACCACTTAAATCCTACTTTCTGTATTTAATAAAAACATTTTTACTTATTAATTAACCCAGAGTATGTATTAATACCTGGGGGTGGGGCAAACAACTGTGTGTACCTCTCTATCAGTGTTACAGAGGGCAAACAATCTGAGTTTACCCTGTATGAACTTTAAACATTTTAACATTAAAGCGCTGCAGGGCCACCAATGGGGGGGAAGGGGCAGTGCTTTAAGGACAGTCCTTTGCCATGGCAGCGCTTTGAAGATCCTTAAAGCTGCCACAGCAAAGGAGCTTTAAAGTTGCTGCCCCTTCCCCGCCCCCTGTTGGGAGCCCTGCCGGTACGGACCCTACCGGGAGGGCTGCCAACAGGGGAGGCAAAAGGAGCAGGAACATTAAAGAGCTGCTGTGGCAGTGCTTTAATATGAGCTGGGTATGGGCTGGTGCGGGTTCTTACCGGTATGCAGTACCGGCCCATACTGGCTCACTTTCACCCCTGTCTGTGTCCCATGCTGCAGAGAAAGGTAAAAAACCTCCAGGATCTCTACCAGTCTGACTTGGGGGAAAATTTCTGCCCAACCCCAAATATGGCAATTTCAGACACTTAGCATTATAGGCCTGGGAACTAAGGATGTGAGGAGTGCTGTAGCACCTTCAGGTTTTGTGTGGGGTCCTGGGCACTGGCCCTGCACCCAGGGTCTCAGCTCTGCTGCTCGTCCCGGGGCTCCGCACCCAACCCTAGCCTTACTCCTATCTGCATCCCCACCTCCAGGAGCCACAGCTCTGCCCCAGCCCCAGCTCTAGGGGGCAGTGAGGGGCACAGACAGGAGTAAGGGGGTGTACAGCTCAGCATCCCACTCTAAAAACTGTTCCAGTGCCACTGCTTCACATGTGGCCGAGATCCACCAAGCAGACACTTCAGAAAGAATTCTTTGTAGTAACTCAGAATCCTCCCCCTCTAGTGCCCCATCACCAGCTATTAGAGAGATTTGCTAATAGCAACCATGGATGGGTCGTATGCCATTTTAGGCAACCTCATCATACCATCCCCTCCAGGAACTTATCAAACTCAGTTTTGAAACAGGTTAGGTTTTTTTGCCCCCACTGCTCCTGTTGGAAGGCAATTCCAGAACTTCACTCCTCTGATGGTTAGAAACCTTCTTCTGACTTCAAGCCTAAACTTGTTGATGGCCAGTTTATAGCCAGTCATTCTTGTGTCAACATTAGCTCCTCCTCTCCCTTCTGGTGTTTATATCTCTAATGTATTTATAGAAAGCACTCATATCTCCCCCCAACCTTCATTTGGTTCGGCTAAACAAGCCATGCTCCTTAAAGTCTCCTCTCGTAAGGTAGATTTTCCATTCCTCTAATTATCCTCGTAGCCCTTCTCTGCATATGTTCCAGTTTGAATTCATCTTTTTTTAAACATGGGAGACCAGAAATGCACACAGTATTCCCGATGTACCAGTGCTTTGTACAATGGTAATAACACTTCTCTGTCTCTACTAGAAATATCTCACCTAATGCATCCTAAGAGTGCATTAGCCATTTTCATGGCCATTTAAACCAATTTACCTCTATCCACTAATAAACACTGTTTCCAACTAGATGCTTTTCACAGTAGTTCTGCACTTTCGTTCAAATTTTTGAACATTTGTGCATGTAAGTGTACTTGCATTGACATGTTTGATAGGAACATGAGGAGAAAAATTCCCATAGTGGACCAGATATGAGGTTCATGCAGTCTAGTATGCTGTCTCAGACAGAGGCCAGTACCAGTATTAGATCTCATCCTACTCTCTAATAGTTAAAAGTTGGCTTAAGCACTGAAGAAGCATGAAGTTCAAGATCACTTCCATAATTTCTGATATAACACCAACTCTGGATATTCTTATTATCCATGTAAGTGTCCATTCCCCTTTTGAATCTTGCTAAATTACTGGCCTCAACAAAGTTCTGATGGCAGTGAGTTCCACAGTACTTATTTCATACAACATTTACAAAGATTTCCTATTAATTTTGAAGAATTTGCAGCTTTTAATTTCATTGACTGTCACCCTGTTCTTGTGATTCTAAGGCATAAGAATGCAGGTGTGGGCAGGGGAAGGGAGGAGACTTCAGGATGGAGCATACCCATTGGAGTGTGTTGCTGAACTCCATCTCCCAACCTCCATGAAGAACCTTATCATTCACTTGCCCTAAATGTTTAGCCATTGAACAAGTGCCGATGTACTTTAACATTAATAATTTAGGAGGTACGGAAACTGGACTGTTTGAAATTGGTACTTTGCTGACATAGAGATACTGTGGGGACATGACCAACAGACGATAGCAGCAAAAGCACTTCATCCATTGAATGAGCAAAATCAAGAACTCATTAATGAAGCTTCGTTAACTGTATGTATAATATATGTGATGTTGTAATTGCTTTTAAGTACAGAATTAAGTCAATGTGTTCTAATAAGAACAGCATGCATTGTATGTGAGGGGTACATGCTATACAAAGTAAAAGTGGCCTTTAGAGAGATGGAGCAAGGGAACTTCACCTCTTGTATCACCAAAGAAAAGTTACAAATTTGGCAAAAAAGAGGTGACACTAGTTGGTGCAGGAGAAGAAAATTAACAAGGGTCCAATATCATGAAGTTAAATGTCAAACCACTGCAGCCCTACGGTGAGGAAGAAGTTTGTTTTGCCTTCTCAAATACCGTTGCAAGAGAATGCAAAGGTCTGGAAAGCCCCACACTTGTTCTGCTGTTTGCAGGTGGGAGACACTTATATGAGCAAGTAAAATGTCTTACAGACAGCTTTGCTGACATGCTAATTCATTCTGGGGGAACAGTCTCCAAATTGCACAGTATGGTTGGGATGCTGGTGAAGTAAAAACTGCCTATACTGGGGATAACAAGTATTGTGTGGTGGCTGCAGAGAATCACTTCTGGTATGGACCCAGAAAATGTTATTTTAATTGTCTTATGTTCTGTTTCACACCTAAATTTCCTGTGGTAATAAATGGAAAGTTTTTTTTTATTTTGTACCACTTGTTTATAATTAAAATAAAAACAAAATTAAAATTACTCAAGGATGCTTTAAAGGCAGAGGAAGCTTATAATGTGGGATTACACCCTAGTATGGGAGGAGGTGAGCTAGTACCCCCTGGATCATACCTTGAGTCAAGCATTAATGGTGATTCAAATGATTACAACTACTGTGGTCTTGGGAATGTATTGCTGGATAGTAAACTTAAAAAAAAGCCCAGAAAGTAAAAAACTATAAAGAAAATAAAACAAACACTAATATAAAAGAGAAAAGCGAAAGCAGCGGCATGTAGACCTGGCTTGACACGAGAAATCGGACATGGGGGAAGCCTCTTTTCTTGGGAGACATGATTAGGGAGGTAAATGGAGCCATTGGCTGGAAACAGAATGTACTAGCTAAGATAAGGGGGAACACCTAGGGAACCATTTACAATGGGCAAGAAAACAATGGATAAAATAAGCCTGGAATATAAGATGAGGTAAAGAGTAAGTCGTGCATGGACAGTGCATGCCACACAGCAATTGGTTCCTACAAAGTGACCAAGCCAAATCCAAAGCATGTGATGCAATGTATAGTAAATGCAATACAATGTGTATATGTATATAAAGGAAGAGGTTTGCTATGTAACTTTGGATGCGTATTATGCCATATACTGATGCTTGAGTCTGATCAACTCAGCATAGTTTTGCTGTATGCCAAACAAAAGAACCCGAGTGATGAGACTGGAGTCAAAGTGAATTCTTGGGGAACTGAGTGGAAGAAGTCTTAGGGGAACTCCAACAAATTTAAACTTATTTGAGGCCTTTCATCTTGAAGGATCTCAAGTGCTCTCCTAGCTGCATGCACATAGCGGTCACTCACCAGTCACTGGAATCAAGTTGCCCCTGAGAGAAAGACAGCAGTCGCACATGATATATTCTAGAAGGTGAAGGAAAATATGACTTCTCCAGCTTAAAAGGACAGACAACATCCACTCAAATTTGAATTTAGCTAGGAGACTCAGATTCACCCTACCCCTAGCTTCTGCAAAAAGGGCCACTGAATCTTCCAAATATTGCAGTGGGTCAAGGCTTCAGTATTATGCCTCAGCTGAAAGGGTTCATCTCCAGGAGCTCCATGCCTCCTGGAACCACAATGGGGCATTGATTCAGAGGCCAGTTGCTGTTCAGTGAATCATTGCTTTCAGATTTGCATATGGAGCTTGTTGCTTTTTAATCTGATGTTGGGTAGAATCCTGGTTTAAAAAATGAAAAGAAAAAGAAAATATCTTTGCAATAGTATGTTGGAGGAGATTTACATGCCAGTAGTCAGATGGACTTTTCCACCTAACACAGTGATAACTATAAAAAAAAGGGGGTACTAAAGCATTTGCCAGTTTGAGACTGCTTTTCCCAGAGAATTCTCAAAATCATTGCAAATGTAAATCAAAGTGACTACCAGTTCCCAACCAGCATTTTAATCAGTTTGACATTAAGCGCAGGACTTATTTCTGTCACCCTCTGAAGTCTTTCTCAGTACGCTGTGGCATTTTATGGACAATCTGCTTAGGTCTCTCACTCGGTCACACTGTTTCCCATAGAACAATGGGTGGATGTGTCAGGACCCATTTAAGTTCTAAATCAGGCTCTGTTTGAATTAGACGATGCCTCATGACCAAATGAGACATCAGGCCAATGACCCCCTCCCCCACTATAACCATAAGTAATGTTTCATTTCTTATGGCTGCCTTAACTCTGCAGTGTGGACATACTATCAGATTGAGAAGGTTAGGGTGGAACTTCTCTGTACTGCTTCCGAATGGAGATCACGCCTGTTTGAACTGCCTGTCTTTGGAATGATTCTAACCCTGAGTCTTCTTTATGTGCTTCCTTCTCTACTTTTGAACTCTGGTCAACTTCTTTTGTCTTCTTTGTGAATACTTTTACTTTCTCCATCACTGCTGCAGTAGCTGTGTTTATCCATTTTTATCTCTTATCTTATTGTCCTCTAATCCTCCTCTGCCAGTGGTGTCCTCCTTTCTCCTTTCTGTTTTCTCCCAAAAGAGGTCTCTGCTTTGTCCCATGCTTCATCTTTCACATGGAATACTCTTCCTGAACAGATCCATAAGGGCAGTACCCTTGTCTTCTTGCAGATCCCATCTCGTTTCTGCTGTGATGTCTACACAACATCAGCCAAGTAATGCTGGATAGTTGAGGGGCAGGCAGTATTATCTGAGGATTTTTTTTCCCTACTCTTAGCCTGCTTTCTCCTTCCTTATTCTCATTCTCCTCTTCTTTCCTATTGCTGTACTTGCTTGCTACATATTGACTTAAATCAGACTACAAGCTCTTCAACGCATAGACTGTGTCTCCCTATGTGTTTGTGCAGCCTAGTATAATGAGGCTCCAATCTTGAGTGGAGTCTTGTAGGTTTTTCTGCAATACAAATAATTATCAAGCATGTCACTCATTTAATCTAGTATGCTGCTGCTGTTTTCTGGATTTGTCTTTTCTGGTTTCTGTGGTACTCATGAAATTGAGAGAACCTTCCTCACCCACGTAAGAAGTAATGAGTTGAATGCCAACTGGGATAAGGTGACATTGCTGTGGGTTCTCTGTGCCTGTGGCTAATATGCTTTTTTAATGGAAATTTTGTGGTCTTTGAGCGGATTTTTTTTAATTGGTTGTTTTTCCTTGGTCATCATTTGCTCCTTTCTGTATGATGGGACTTTCAACCCCTCCGTTTTAACACTTTTCCTCCCACAGGAAAACATTAAGACACATACAATGAAGTCAGTGTCCATGTATTTTTGTATACATTTTGCTTTAAGTCTTCTAAACTATTGACGGCTGCACATCTCTTTCCTGCCACCTCCAAAAAGCATAGTTTGTGGCTGATCATATGTGTTAGACTTAGCCTAAGAGGCAGCTGAATTCCTTCTTCTCCGTAACCCCACTGCACCTTCATACATACTTAAGTAGAACATTTGATCTTGCCAAGGGGCACTCTTTGTTTGCATAAAATATTTCTTGATTGTTGCCTAATTCAGCAATCCTATTTAGGACTAAAATACATAAATAAGTGAATTTTTCCTATCCTATTATACAAAACAACAGAGAAGGAAATTTTCACTTTCATCTTTTTGGGGGGAAAATCTGTAATGAAATGCACAGAGTTTCAGTACAAAAGAATCACTTGCTATTTGGCAAGATTTTGTATTGCCTCATCTCAGTTCATTCAAGATGTGTAAAACATTTGAACACAGTGCAATTTTCTTTCTTTCTTCTCATCAGAGACATAGCATAAAATGGCTGAACTGATCTGGCTCTCAGTTTGAAATCAAGGATGGGAAATTTCACACTTAGCAGAATTTGTTTTAGAAAATTATCAGTAACTGAAGAAAGACGACTATAACTGAATATGGACCCGACCCTTGCCTCCAGCATGCACTCCCTGTGGCTACTATAACAACTGAAAAACTGCGGTGCTCATGAAATGGAGGGATTGCTGCCACTGGTTAGAGTAAGGCACGGTTCAGGCAGGCACTGCCTCCTCACTGAGCTTGAACAAACAACTATAGCATTACATACCTGCTATTTCTGGGCCTCTTGCAAGCAGAGATGGTCAAATCAACTGTGACAAATTATAAACTGGACAAATTTGTATTAGGGAATGAGAGTAATCCCTTCCCACTCATTTTCACTTGTTATCAAAGCTAAGAAGAAATGCTAGAGCACAAATGCAGGGTACTACTGTAGCACCTAAACAATCTTAATTACGTGTTCCTAATTTAGCTCTGCTTACAGAAAAGCGCACACAATTAGTCACAGATCTATTGTGCAAGATGCATGGCTGACTCATAAGAGTAAAATGACTAGTGTACAACTGATAAGCATACGGGGGCTAAGAGTGATCAGTGGCTAATTTTCCAGGACATTAGAGAATGCCAGTGAATGGGAGTGGCTTTTGTTGAAGTCAAAGATGACTATTGTTAAACATGACATGAAGTATTTCTACATGTGACTGAAAAATGATCTACAAGAAAAAATTAGCTATTCATATTGCATTTAGACCTCTAAATAAAATTAGGATTATATTTAATTTGCATTAAAATGACAATCACACACTAGAATTTCAATTTTCCCAAAACATTTTACAATAGTCAGAAAGCTGTAGGTACAAGATGGGCCAAAACAAAACAAAACTGGTCTGCAAGGACGTACCACCACCTGAAAAATAAAAAAAGGGAAAAAAACGAGCTTGAGCAGAGGTGGAAATGTTGCAGGACCTAAGTGTACTTACTACCTGACCGGGAGAGAAGATGTAGCCTGCAATAGTTAAATGCAAAAAGACTCCCTTAGGGCTGTGGTTGTTTGCTTTTCACCAGATTTAAAGGACCATGTTGGGAAAGACTCCTGTAAGAGGATGAACCCACACTAGAGAGGTGAAGTGCTCTTAGAAAAAGGGGCTGAATTCCCGTCTTTGGGAGACCAGGAATTTGGAGGGAAGACCTTCAGCAGTTTTTCAGAGCTGGAGTCTGGTGTATTGGAGATAATTATGTCCTTCGTCTTCCTGTGGGCCAGTTGGTGTAAACTGGCACAGCTCCATTGACTTCATTGCAGTTACGCTGATTTACACCAACTGAGGATCTGGCCTTATGCTTCTGTACTAAATAGCCAGATCTTTTTTCTTTTCTCTTTTTTTTTTTTTTTACATCATTGCTAGCCTGTGCTCAAAGTTTACCTTTGTCATGGAAAAGTTTACTAATTCATGGAATATTCCTGTGTACTTTCCCATCTCCTTTCCCCCACATTTTTTCTAAGGAAGATTAAATTGCTCCAAACTTAGAAAAACTACAAAAATTCTTTCCCCTTGTTAACACTTTAGATTAATAAAAACAAACAATCTAGTAAATCGAAATTACTTTTTACATTTCAGCTTGAACAATGAAAATAGATGAATCATTTTCATACCAGTTGGCAATCCATTTTATTTTCACGTTCTCATGCATGAGTAAGAGTAACAGTAATGTCTGGGTTTCAAACTCTGAAGAATATAGGATTAAACAGCTGAACTATTCCCAAATGGGTTTGTCAGAGGTTGTGCAACTATTTCCATTGGTCTTAGATTTTGTAAAGTTTTATTTGTTTGTATTTTATAAAAAAACCTAAAGTTTGGGCCAAATTTGACCTGATAAAACTCCATCTTACTATTTCTGATGCAGCTTTATTTGTGATCCTCGCCTCTCTGCCTGCCTGAGACCTTGGCACATATTTTTGTAATTCTGTATCATAATTGGACGGGAGAGAAAGTGAAAGGTTTTTCTCTCCCCTTTTCCCCTCCCATGTTGTTTACAAAGTATTGTGTGTTATGCTTTCTATTTCAGTCATTTTCATATTAAGATACTTACAAATAATTTTCTTTTAAACAAAGCACTTACAAGAGCAGCTTATGGCTAAAGCAGTAACTTGGTTTAGGATTTTGGATTCCATTTCTTCTCCAGTTTCTTAATAAGAAAAACAGAAAATAAAGGAGTCTGCTATGTTGATTGCCTCTGTTTTGTCAGAAAAATACAGTTTCCTGGGGCCTTCCTCTGACATCAGGAGGCAGGTCACAGGGCTGCCCAGAGGATCCAGGGGGCCTGGGGCAAAGCAATTTTGGGGGCCCTTTCCATAAAAAAAGTTGCAATACTATAGAATACTGTATTCTTGTGGGGGCCCCTGCAGGGTCTGGGGCCTGGGGCAAATTGCTCTACTTCCATCTCCGCCTCTTCCCCCTCCTCCCGGGCAGCCCTGACAGGTCATCTGATGAAACATTCCCCAATTTCACAGACACAAACACCACCAGATGTGGCACTTTCCAACTGACAGCTAGTTGCAGTTAGCTTCCCCCCATAATGTTGAGAAATATAATTTGCGTGTGCCATGTGAGGCTAACCCACTAAACTGAACTGCAGGGACAACAGCCCTGTGACAGGTCTGTCAGAGAAAATCTCTAATAAAAGCATAAGCCTGCTTCTCAGGCCTTTTGTGTTCTGACAACATGACTACATACAGGGGTGGTGGGGAGGGAAAGAAGCTATGGTGCTGCTCAGGACTGGAGTGAGCAGTGTTGAAAATATTTTTGTCTGTGATGATGTGTAAGATAAATTCACCTCTTTGCCATGGTGGGCAAGTACTGCTGCCAGTAGTTTTAGACAAATACAGTTCTAGAGATAGG
This sequence comes from Chelonoidis abingdonii, assembly GCF_003597395.2. Classification (NCBI taxonomy): domain Eukaryota; kingdom Metazoa; phylum Chordata; order Testudines; family Testudinidae; genus Chelonoidis; species Chelonoidis abingdonii. The sequence continues at coordinate 68,693,017 of NC_133769.1, read as the reverse complement.
AAAGTTAAGAATAAAATATTAGTCCCTTTCCACTTTCAATAACATTGGCAGCAGGCACGATAGGCATGGTTCAACTGCCAGCTGTTGAGGACCCTCAAAAAAATTTACTGCTGTTTAGCAAAAAATACAATAATTAGCTCTAATGTTATTATAGTAACAATTTCAAATAACTCATATAACAAATAAACAGCACCCAGAACAAAGCACGGCAACAGGTTGTAGCCATAACCACTCAGCACTCTGTTCCCTAGGGCTACATTTATTTGTTTCGCTAAGTAAAAAGTTGGGGCATCACTTAGCTGTCAACACACATTACTTATGTTAGTATAGCGCCTTTTTCCTTTGGCTGGGCTGGTTGGTTTTTACCAAATCCAAGTTTGTCTAGTTTCTGCCAGTGACACTAACACTACAATCTTGTCTAGACGGACAGCACGTGGCAAGCTGGGTGTAAATCTACAGCATGCTAGCAGACCGCACACTAACTGTCCACCTGGATCTCGTGGCGCTCACTTTGCAGTGCACTTTGATCTGCTCTGCCCTAAAACAGGAGTAGGTCAATGCACACTAGGGAACTTTTAGCAAATGATGACTGGGTCCACAAGGACAGTTAGTGCATGGCCGGCCAGCGCGCTGTAGATTCGTACCTGAGCCTGCTGCACGGTATCTGTTCAGCTAGCCTAGCCCTACATACAGGCACAAGCAAGAGCAATGGGAACTGACAGACTTAATCAGTGCCATAGAAACTGATCACCAGTGCTCCAGCCAAAATAAAGAGAAAACTTTTTGCAGAGAAATCCTTATTTTGACCTCCATGGCAGCCAAAAATGTCTCTCTTTCTCCATTCCTTGTCAGGACTGTGAGCGCTGTTGATTATACACATACAGATTTTCACAACTTGTTAAAGGGTAGGGCAACAAGAAGAATGTACCTGTTGCTCTTCCACGCCTCCTTCTTGTGTAACATATTGGTAGGTTTCACTTTGGCAGAGTGAGAAGCAGTCCTCTCGGCAAAACCCATTTTTGTTTCAGCTAATGAATGAAATGGCACCAATGAGTAGGGACTTTTTGTTATTGTTTGCGTAACTTGGCAAATAGCTCAGGGTTTTTTTTGCTGTGCTAAATGCACAAATGTAGTTGCAGAATTTTGCTACTAACCACAGAGCTTCTGAAGCTGGGTAGTTCCTATTAGAAACTATGGGTGATTAGAATGTGTTGTCCTTCCTAGTCAGGGAGAAAGAACCTCAGAAAGCCTGATTCGCCACTGCCTTAAGCTCATCTAAAGTAGGTTTAAAGGTTCCCTTACTCTGAATGGTAGAGTTTTAACTCACTTTGTGCCACTTAAATGACACAAGGTGCAAGAGGCAGTGGTGAATCTGTCTTATCATCACAGCTGTATCTAAAGTTACTCACTGTTTTGTTCCTAGAGTCTATCTCAGATATATTTTCTCATTGTGTGTTTATGTAATGCTGACAGATCCCAGTTGTCAGCAGGCAGGATCAAACCTAGGACCACTGGAGCTTAGTTCATGAGCCTCTCCTGCATGAGCTAAAAGCCAACTGGTTGTAGAGCAAACTCATTAATCTCTCTCTTTAAATGGTCTCAATGCCACTAAAAAGGACAGAACCACTCCAAGGAGGCATGTGGGTTACATAATTCCCCTAGCTGAGGAAGCACGTCTCGAACTTCAGATACTTCCCAGCTTGTAACACTGACAGAACCTGGTTGTTGGCAGGCAAGATCGAACCTGGGACCTCAGTGCATGAGCCTCTACCACATGAGCTAAAAGCTAACTGACTGCTAGCTAAGGCTGTAGAGCAAACTCATTAATCTCTCTCTCTAAGTGGTCTCAGTGCCACTAGATGGGACAGAACCCCACACTCAGGAGGTGTGTGGGTTACATTTAGATTTAGCTACTTTATGTTACCTAACATTTGTGATCTACTATGATGCCTTGACTTCAGTGGAGTTCCTCCAGGGATGAATTCAACCCTTTGCATTCCCTGACTGTTTAACTGAGCTCTTTAAACCAATGTTCTGAGTTGGCTCTGCTTAATGTGCGGAGAACAAAGGAGACAAGTTTAAGTATGTTTGGTCTGAAGATAGAGAACTCATGTATAAGTAAGAATTTGATGACAGAGGACATTGAAAAACCTGCAGATGTGGAATATTGACAACTTCGAAAAGTCAAATTCAGGATTCTAATGGACTGATTATCCTGTCAGTTACACTAGTGTAAAAGAGGAGTAACACACTGAAGTCACCAGAGTAATCTTGGTATCAAACCACTTCATGAATAGAACCACCTTTTCTGCTTTCCACCCCAATATGTGTATTAACTTAGTCCCTCTAAACTTAGTTTCAATTATTTCTCGTATTATTTAAACCAATGTAAATCAGGAGTCAGCCTGCTGAACTAAATCGCATTACACCCTGTCACGGGGCATGGCTGCCACACCCCCACCTCTTCAACTAACACTTGTTGCTCTGAGCTTGTAAACACCACCCTGTAGTTTATATACAGTGTTTTAAAACCTCAACCCATCCATATCAGTGTCTCCACACCTTTACACTGTATCTCAACTTTCTAACCCCTTCTCTTACATGTACATTTCACCTTCTTTATGTGGTGTTAGTTTGGAATGTTTACAGCCACTTGGGGGCATATTCCAAGGAGGTAAGGGTCTCTATCTTGCATTCACCCCAACCACAGTGTCCTGCATCTATAATCTCTACATTTTACACCTCATTTCTGAATGTGGCCTGCTGTGTCTATTTAAGTATGTATAAGGGATGTTATAGTGAAATTCCATGCTGAGGGGTCAAAAGAGAGGTGTGTAGCAGAAAAAGCTTGTAACAGAAAGTTGTAAGAATGACATTACCTTTGGCTTTGGCCCTAAGATCATGTATAAATCTCAAGGAAGAATACTATGTACTAGAGGCCAAAATTACGAAGTTATCTGTATTGTTAGGCACCTCATGGGACTTTTCAAAAGTGCCTCTCACAGTTCCTGAGTTAACTACACCTCTGACTCCTCTCATCAAGGGCACCCCACATTATCATTTTCAGCCATCATCTTCTTCAGTGCAGAATCCTGTGATTCTTTCCCTCCAGATTGGAGCCTTAGGTTTCAGATCTGTGCGGGTATATCTACACTGCAATATAAGCGTTGGCTCAGACTCTGGCTTGAGCCCAGAACTCCCTTCTGTCTACACACAAATCTCTCAGACTTGGACAGCTGTGGGTGTGGAGGCTTTGAGCCCAAGCCAAGCTAGGAGTCAGGGTATGAGCCCTATTGTTTGGAGGGTAGATGCAGTCCCCTGACTTAGGTCCTGGGAGTCTGCCAAAAGTATCCCACGAGCCAACTTCCTTTGTCCACTCTACCCCATCAAATCTTCAGTCATCTCCAGGGACACGGAAGCAGCCCCCTCCTTGGCATAGTGCAGCAGCTTGGTGAGTCAGTGTTTAACCCTTCCATTGTCGTCTTCTGACCATTGAGCTGCAAACACTTTCCAAGAGCCTTCTGTGTTTGCAGTGGAAACTGAACAAAAGAAGCTTTTTGCAAAGCGTGCTGCTTCATGGCCACAGGAGCACAGCCAGATTTTGGTACATCTCTGACCTCATCAGCAGGCAGGGCAACTTTGCCCCAAGTAGCCCTCCATAACGGCCCCTTCCCTGTGCACTCCCTTCCCCACTGCATGGCAAATGGGAAAAAAGGGGAAAGGAGAATCGGGGCTAGAGGACATGCAACTGAAGCGGGGGTTCTGTCTTACATGATTTTATTGTTTGCACTTGTTCAATGCCCTTTGGTTTCTGAAGGGTCTGTTCTTGCTGGTGTTTTGGTGTGGTAATGGAAGCTGGCTTGCCTGGCAATGGGCGAATGTTGTACTTTTCTAATACATATTTATAAATAAAGCTTTTTATTTCATCAAGAAAGAGTAATGCTATAACTGTGTCACACCATACAATGTGTATTCAAAATAATAAAGGTAAACACACAATCAGGGATAATTAGGACTTTGTATGCAAACACTGTTCCTCAATAAAGTTTATACCTATTCTACTTCATTCACTTCCTTACATCAATACATACTGTGAATAAACTCCCACTCTCCTTTGATATGTGGTCATGTTAGTCATTCATAAGTAGATTGCACGGCAACCAACCTCCCCATCCCTCCCTAAGCGCTGAAACCTCCACAATCAATGAGCCCCTTCTTCCCCATCCTACAAACACATTCATAAAGGTACTATTTCTTCCACCCTACTGGACCATGCAAGTCCACAATGTGGGAGCACAAAGCAACCCTGACTTCTGTTGCTAGATGCATCCAGCTCCAGCTGGGATAGGTGCACTTTCTGGTTGAGCATACCAATTCAGTGGCCCCTGGCTGTATAGATCCATTCAGCGGGGAAATAGCTCACCTTTGGCTTCACAAAGATTGTGACAAGCACAGTAAGCCACAGTAATACAGGAAGCGTTGATGACACTGATATCAACACGGGTCTGGAAATATCTCCAATGAGATTTCAATCACCAAAAGCACAATCAACAACTATTCTACATCCTCGGAGAGTGTAATTAAACTGTCTTTTCTCCAGTGCTTCTGAATTCTGGGCATGGTTTCATAAGCCAAGGCCAAAGGGGATTTCTGGAGTCCACCAGAATAAAGATGGGGACAGTAACTCCATTTATGACAATGTCATTTGTTGGGAATAATGTCCCAGCCTGTCTATGAACATAGGCTCCTGAATGGTGAAAAATCCTCGCATCATAAACTTTCCCAGTGCCGCCCACCTTGACATTCATAAATCACCATCTGTGGTCCACAAGGGCCTGCGTAACAATGGAGTACTTCCCTTTGCACTTTATGTGTTCATGTGCTCCTTGAGGAGGGCAAACTACATGGCTCCACCACAGTTTGGAAACCCCTTTCTCCCAAAGCCAACAATTACTTCAGGAATCTCTTTTATGCTTGCCACCTTGGGGGTAAACGACACACTGGATTGCCTAAGAAACCTCCATTACCACTTTACCATTGACATTCAAGCCTAATCTGGTTGGTAATGGACCTGTAGCAGTCTGGGATAGCCAGCTTCCAGACAGTTATAGCAACCTGTTTTTGTATCAGGATGGCCACCCTCATGTATGTGTCTTTACGTTGGAGGGTTGGGGGAAGCTATTCACAAAATCTCCAGATATGAAGCTTTCTTTATGCAAAAGTTATGGACCCACTACTGGACATCCTAGGTCTGCATGACCACATGATCCCACCAGTCTGTGCTTGTGGCCTTGAACTGATCTATATAGAGGCATTAATGGCTATAATGAGTGTCATGGGCAGTATTAGCCAGTGTGAGTCTGCCATGGCTGTGTCCTCCTTGTCGCCCTCCTCCTGCTCCATCATAAACTCTGTCAGGCTTCTTCAAGGGATCAGAAAATGCCCTGAAATGTCCACCAGCATCTCACGGAATCCCTGCCCATTTCCCAAGACAGGAGTGAAAGCACAAGCAAGAGAAGGTCTTCAAAAGGCACCTTCTCCATGCTGCTGGCTCCTGTAGCCGAGAGCGCACTGACCAAAATGACTGATCAGCAGGATGTGTTGGTGGCTGTTGTGATACAGCATGGCCAGAGAGCAGCATAAGAGTGTTAGCAGGGGGCCTTATTCCCTGCCAAGGGAGGAAGGTTTGCTTTAGATTAACTAGAACAGCTGTGGCCAATTAGAGCA
>NC_133769.1:68576410-68677229 GCF_003597395.2 Chelonoidis abingdonii | reverse complement strand
AAGGACACTAGGGGAGTGATTAAGAACTGGTTCAGAGGCAAGCAATATCGCCCTGAACCTACCCCAGAGAAGAGAAAGCGCGAGACCCAGAGAACAGTACCGGCAATTTGCCACACTACCCCAGAGAAGAGAAAGCGCGAGACCCAGAGAACAGTACCGGCAATTTGCCACACTGTTCAGACTTCCTGTAACGTGCAGAATGAACAGTCAAGTTCTTCCACAGTTCACCATGGTCAAAGGGCTAAAGGGACCTGTGATGGGGTGCGACTCACCTCTGCGTCACCCCCTGCTGGATGTCCTGGGGATCAGCACTGCTAGTCAGTGTGACCTTTTCCGATGGCATCTTGCTGCCATCACTTCTGTTCCAGGGACCCACGTCACTCCCACGACTGCGGCATCCTCTTTTTGATACAGCCCTCCAGCTGTGCCGCACTCTGTGCTCCCCCCTTCCAGGGAACAGTATCGCAGTCCCTCAGTCCAGCCACTGCCTCAGGAGCTAGTGGGGTGGTGGGGACCCAGACCTGCCTACTACTCTGGGTCCCAGGCCAGTGACCCTTTAGATGGCTGCTACTTGCTGTGTCCACTCTGACTCCTCTGTAGATCTCCCTGGGACACTTCTCCATGACCTCAGCACCCTCTTTGCCCTTGCTTCAGGGCCTCAGACTGCAGATCCCTGCAGCCTGCCAAGAGCTGCCTTTAGCTTCCCAGGTCTCTACCTGCAGCACTGCTCTGTCCAGGGTGCTTGCTGCTTTCAGCCTGAAAAGCAGCCAGTCCTTCTCCCTCCTCAAGCTCCAGGGAGTGACTGAAGATGCTCTGCTCTGCATGCCTTCTTATATGGCCCTACCAGGCCCTGATTGGCTGCTTCTCACAGCCTCTCTCTGATTGGCTAACTCCTGCGCAGCCTCCCAAGGGCTCTATTAACCCCTTAGAGCTCAGTGTGGGGCAGGTGCCCAATCACAGAGCCACATTTCAGGAGGGTTCTAGGGTGTCTGGGATATGTCTGGTTTGACTCAGGTCTGCGTGCTACAGGTGGATACCAGAGCGCCAGATGTGAGTCCAGGTTAGAAAATTCTCAGTGTAGACACTCAAGACATGGGTTCTCTAACCAAAGGTCAGCTGACTCGAGTCCCACTAATCCTAGGCTTACATTGCAGTGTAGACATATCCTGCAATTCATTGTGATCACCTCAACAGGTCTGACTTCAGTTCAGCATGTGCATTTCTGTTCTCTAAGAGGAAATTATCTATCCAGCTTTCATAAGTCAAGGTATTATTTATTCAGAAAGGTAGCATTTCAGAGAAAACATATCTTGTGAGAAGAAATTGGAAGAGCTTGGCTCCTTTGGTCTAGCAAAACGAAGGCTGGCAGGGGATATAATTGCTCTCTATAAATACATTGGTGCGGGTGGGGGAATACCAGGGAAGGTGAATAGCTATTTAAGCTAATGATAATGTTAGCACAAGAATAAATGGGTATAAACTGGCCATGAACAAACTGAGGCTGGAAATTAGAAGGTTTCTAACCACCAGAGAAGTGCAGTTCTGAAACAACTTACTGTTAGGAGTTATGGGGGCAAACGACTTAATTAGTTTTCAGAGAATGCTGCACATATTTATGAGTGGGATTGTATGACAGGGTTACATGTGATCATGGGGGTCAGGGCTCAGCAACTGGCGCTCACTTCTAGTTTATGTCTTATATTCCTAAAAGCTCATGCTTCAAGCTTTCTCCTGGTCATCTGCAGGCAGAGAATATGCCCTCTCCATCTATTTTTTTAAAAATCTCCTTCCACTGAAGCATCTGGGATGGTGACAGCTGGAGATGGGACACTGGACAGGGAGGATCCAGACCTCTGAAGTGGTACCAAGCATTGTCTCTGTTAGGTGCTTGGCTGGCTGGTTCTTGCTCCCATATTCAGGGTCTAATTGATCACCACATGTGAGGTCAGGCAGGAATTTCCCCCCAGTAATACTGGCAGCGACCTTGGGTTTTGTTTTGTTTTTTGCCTTCCTCTGCAGCAGGTGGGTGCAGGTCACTTAATTGTTTCCCTGCTACTGCAGAGGGTTCAGGCATTTGTGCACCTCAATGCCTCCTATTCTCTGCCTGTAGCACAGGGCTTGGCTACACTTGCAAGTTGCAGCGCTGGTGAGGGGGTTACAGCGCTGCAGCTTACCAGGTGTCCACACTTACAGAGCTCAGCCAGCGCTGCAACTCCCTTCCTGCAGCGCTGGCTGTACACCTGGTCTGCTATGGGTATAGCGAATCCAGCGCTGCTGATGCAGCGCTGCTCATCAGGTGTGGACACTCCCAGCGCTGTTATTTGGCCTCCAGGGTATTCGGAGGTATCCCACACTTCCTGTATACAACAACCGGAGGTACTCCCCGGAGCTACTTATTCTAAAACAAACACCTGCTCTTTGCTGCAGCGAACGTGAGCGAGGCCAAGCTTTGGAATGTTCACAAGCTGTTTGCATTGAGGAGACAAACAGCATGGCGGGGGGGTGGGAGGGGAGGGGAGGGGAGTCCACGGAGAAGCTGCCTTATCTGGTCTGTAAGCCTTTTTAATTAAGAGGTGATTGAGAGAGGGTGAGGGGAAAGGCCAGAATTTGCAGGGCAGGGAGCTGTCACACAAGTGTTCTGGCTCCGAAAATTCTTACTCTCTCTGTCTCCCCAACGCTCCCTGTCACACTCCACCCCACCCCCCTCTTTGAACTTGCAGGAGGCAGGAGCTGTTCACGTGTCTGCTCCAAAAATCCACTCTCTCTGTCTCCGCAAGCTCCTGTTCACACTCCACCCCCCCTCTTTTTGAAAGCACGGCAGCCCTGAATGCTGGATAGCTGCCCACATGCCCCTCCTTACGCGCTGCAAATGCTGCAAATGTGGCCACACTGCAGCGCTGGTCGCTGTCAGTGTGGACACACTGCAGCGCTGGCCCTACACAGCTGTACAACCACAGCTGTAACTACCAGCGCTGCAAAAATGTAAGTGTAGCCATGCCCACATAATAGTCTCCTGTGAACTGAAATACTTTGGTCTAATTTCAATTGCTGGGTTTTGATGCTGGGTGGTTTTGGTGGCCTGTGATATACAGGCGGTCAGACTGGATGACCTGGGGGTCCCTTCTGGCCTTCATCTCTATGACTCTATATGACAAAGAATAAGCAGCTTATATGTATGTCTACCTTATTGGGCAATCTCCCATCTCCCACATGGAGACAATGGTAGGTCTAAAATATTTCAGCTTATTGTGATCCAGGAACCCCTTGGTGCCAGCTGGCAGAGGGCACAGAGGAGGCAAGGGCATTTACAGGGATATCCTAGGTCGGATTTATGCATACTAGTTTACTAAAGATAGAAAACATAATATTTAAGAATTTGTGTATCTAAGGTCTTGGAGTTAAGGCAGACCACCAGGAGGTGACGATTCTCTGAACAACACACTGAAAGAGCTATTCGAGAGCTATGAGAAGAATCAGGAGAGGAACGAGTCATAAAAAGCAAGGGAGGACAAGATATCAAGAAGAAGAGGGTAGTCCACAATAGTGAAAGTGTCCAATGGGTCAAGGAGGATGAGGACAGACTATGAGTTCTGTGCTTTGGCCAGAAGGAGATCATTAGACTTTGGTGAGAACCATTTCAGGGCACACTGGGACAAAATATGACACAATACAGACGAGGTTTTCAAAACAGGCTAGGCAATTTATATACATGTGGTATCTTCCCTCAAATTCCCTAGTCTGCTTTGAAAGTCTTAATCCAAGTAAATCAATCAACAAGGAAAGTCAATAAAGTGATATTAAGCAGCACACAGAGCATGACTAAACGACTATCAGATAAAGGGAAGCTGAGAATGAATGACAACAATCTCCTGAGTTCAGAGTGAAAATGAAAGTTCAATGGGGAGGGACAAAGCCATTGACATTCAGAATGGCTATAATCGGATAGGCTGTCTTATTTCTTAACTCTTGCTCACAAGGGGTAAGTCCTGAAATTGCACACTGGCCTTTGGTATAGAACCTACCGTGGTTCTGGGTCAAGTCCTTTTAAAGCATTATTTTAAATCCCCAATTTAAACGTAAACATTCTTTGAGTTAACAAGCTTCAAAGTGTGTGGGCTGTTTACAGAGCATGAGCCAAAGTGCACAACAGCACAGCATTAGTTTGAAACAATGCTTCTGTAAGATTCTGCATAGTGCAATGCAAATCACCTGTGCTCGTCACAATTTGTCGCTCTACCAATCAGAGACGGCTCTAGACATTTCGCCGCCCAAAGCATGGCGTCATGCCACGGGGGGCGCTCTGCCACTCGCTGGTCCTGCTTAGGTGGAGCCACGGGACCTGTGGACCCTCCACAGGGATGCCTGCGGGAGATCCACCAGAACCACAGGACCAGCGGACCCTCCACAGGCAAGCTGCCGAAGGCAGCCTGCCTGCCGCCCTCCTGGCGACCGGCAGAGCACCCCCCGCAGCATGCCGCCCCAAGCACGCGCTTGGTGTGCTGGGGCCTGGAGCTGCCCCTGCTACCAATCTAAAGTAAATGACTTTGATGTTACATCTTTATTTAATATATTGGGGGAAAGAACAAAGAAGGCTTCAAGTATGCTATAATTAATCACAGGAATATACAAGAACTATGTAGATAGTGATCACAGGGGCCAAGGATGGGAGAGCCAAAAGAGATTAGGGATACATTCTAATCTGAGTTACAGAGGAGTAAACCTGGCTTCAGTGGAGTTACTCTGAATCTATGCTGAGCTTGGAATCTGGTTCTGTCCAGGCTATAGTACTGACTCCCCTCACCATAGTACTAAAGCATCTCCCAAATTAGAATGACAACAATTACCTCTTTCTTTTTTACCTCCTGCTGGTCAGGTGCAGGCTTGGTGCATGGGCTTCCTTTCCCTAATAAACAGCCCCACTTTAAAATGCATGGAAGGAAATAAATTGATCAAAAATCTCTGCTGATTTGTCAGTTGGCCTGTCTTCTCCATGCACTATGGGACTGAAGGGGCTGTGACATTGGTAGGTATGTGGCAAAAAAAAAAAAAGCTCATTCAATAACTGAGTAAAAACAAAACACCTCCCACCCCAAAACCAGCAGAGACCATGGATTCCTAGCTTTGTTGCCACAATTACCTGTTCAGATGAGTGGAATGTCTTTCTCTCCATACACTGCTCATTTCCAACTCCTCCATAGGATGGCAGCACCTCTAAATTGCATGCCATGCTGACAGCAATCTGTGTCTGTCATTCTGCAACCCTTCCAGTGGACTTCGGCTGAATTTAACTTTCCTGTAAACATTTCTTTAGATACAGATCACTCTCACAAAAAATCTATTCACTATTCCAATTTACTGTATTACTTTGTATTCCTTTACTCCACAGTAAAGAAATATGCCTCATTAGTCTGTCTAAACTCCTAACACAAGTAACAAAAGTGGTGCTTTGCAGCAAATGGCCACGTCTTTTTAGAAAAATCCCTAAAACTCTTCAGTTTTGCAAAGAAGAAAATAGTGTACAGCCCATTATTTTATATGTGACTAGTGCTTTACTTTAACAATATTGGGACAATTACCACCTCACTAAGATCGTAAGTGATCTCAGCTGTAGACTTTGGTTTCTCTGCCAGAGTGAGGTACCTCACATATACCATAAATACCTGTTGAGTTCCCACTGAAGTTGTGTAGCAGAAAAGGAGGGAAGTCTGTAGTTGTGCTGAGTTCCCAATGAAGTTGTGTAATTCAGATTTTACAGGATCTTGACTGGAATTTTGTCAAAATTCAGCATTAATTATATTATTAAACAGCCATCTTCATTTTTCCATTTGAAATTTTACAAACAAGTTTTAAATATTTACTGAAATGTATAGAGAGCTGCATAGGCGAAAACTGCGTATTCAGTAGAGCATGGGTAGCAGTACGAACAGCTTCATAAAGAATGAGGAAGACTGCTCCCTAGTGGTGGTGCCCAGGTCATCAATAGCAGCATATTTTCTTTTCTTAGTTTGTTAAGCAGCTGTATACTACTACGGTGACTGGCAACAAATACCAGACTGTGTGTATTACTCTATGGTCAGACCTTGAAAGGTGTTGATCACTTGCTGCTTCCACTGATGACAGTGGGATCTGTGGATGTGTAGCACATCTGAAAATCAGGGCTCTTTTGGATTTTTAGCCAAACTATATGTACTCGATATTCTTTTTTCGAACGCAGGCCGATTTATCCACTTGTAACATTTTTTGTTTAGTGGCTAGGAATCCTGTTCCAGGGAAATTTCATGAAGGTTTCCTTGATGCCACTCTCACTGGCTGAGTTATGAATCCACATTGATCAGGAGCCACATCTAATACTACTTCCAATACGGAACAACTGCAGATGAAGACTTTGATATGTTACTGACCTCATCCCATCCTGGAATACGAATCCTGATTTACCATAGCCAAAGTTCTCTGTATTGCAGTTACTTTGGGATGCTGGGTTAAATCATCTTCTCACAATAAAGCTTCTCACCGCTATCTATGCCTTCAAAGCCAAAGAGACAGTTATTTAGACATTGTTGGATGGGAATTAAGCCTTTAGGGCAGACCATCAGTTAGTGTAATTCAGCATAGCTCCACTGACTTTAAGAGCATGTTAATCTACATCAGCACTCTGACCCCTAATGGTCTAACTATGTTCATGCTTGCTGGCTGGTACTGCCTATATTTCTGGCTGTCTCTTCAGATGGCATTCACCATATATTATGCCAGTTTCAGTAAGGCTTGTGTTATACAGGAGGTTAGTCCAGATCATAATAATGGTTCCTTCTGCTCTTAAAATGTATGAATCTAACCAAATGTAAGAATAGCTGGCAGAGTGCATCAATGGCATCTCTTTGGTAAGCAGTGCCAAATGAAAGCCACACCATATACGGGGAAATTTGCATGTAAGCTTCTGTCGTCTATCACTGAGCATTTTGATAATATAATAGCACTTGTGCTATACCTAACTAAGCAATCCTTCATTGAGCGATCCTTAAAACACCCCCTGCAAAGTAGGAAATGTGCACACAGGGCCGGCTCCAGGGTTTTTTCCGCCCCATGCAGTAGGGAAAAAAAAAAAAAGCCATGATCGCAACTGGCAGCAGCTCCACCGTGCTGCTTTCTTCTTCGGCAGCAATTCAGCAGCAGGTCCTTCCCTCCGAGAGGGACTGAGGGACCCGCTGCCGAATTGCCACCGAAGAGCCTGACATGCTGCCCCTTCTCCTTGTTCGCCCCAAGCACCTGCTTGCTGAGCTGGTACCTGGAGCCGGCCCTGTGTGCACACACCAGAATGGGCATTTTCACTAGCTGCCATAAAAATTAACAAGTTAGGTCATAGTTGAATTGTCTCAATTTCCAATGAACATTCTTTATAGGAAATTGCCTAGGAAATTAACTTCCCTACTACACCATTCTTATGATCCAATATTAAAGTATTTCTGTGTTCTTCCACATTAATTATTATTCAGTGCATTGTGCACATTTACGTTATAGTGTAAGCACTTCAAGGCAGAGAGCTTGTCTTTTTAGATGATCTAAAACACCTCTTCTACCACATACATATATGCTTATAGCACTCTATCACAAGGGTGGGCAAACTACGGCCTGTGGGCTGGACGTGGCTTGTGAGTCATCTTAAGATGGCCTGGGGAGCAGGGTCTGGGGCTTGTCCTGCTGTGGTACTCCATCTGGGTCGCTGGGTCGGGGGCTGCTTCGGTGCTCCAGCCAGGTCTCTGTGTTGGGGGCCACACAGCATGGCTCAGCCTCACTCTGGCACTCCAGCTGGGTGGCTGGGTCAGGGGCTGCTTCGGCACTCCAGCCGGGTTGCCGGGTCTAGGACCACACCACACGACTCATCCCTGCTCCGGCGCTCCAGCAGGGGTGCTGGCTGCACCACGTGGCTCCCGGAAGCAGCTGAATGGCCCCACTCCAAGGGTCAGGGGCTCCTCCATGTGTAGGAGCCAGAGAAGAGACATACCACTGCTTCTGGGAGCCGCTTCACATAAGTGCTGCTCAGAACCTGCAGCACTGAGCCTCTCCCCACACCCCAGACCCCTGCCCCAGTGCTGATCCCCCTCTTGCTCTCCAAACCCCTTGATCCCAGCACAGAGCCCTCTCCTGCACTCCTCATCCCCAGCCCCTCCTCCCCCCTGAGCCCTCAACCCCTCCTGCACCCCAACCCCAATTTTGTGAGCATTCATGGTCCACCATACAATTTCTATTCCTCGATGTAGCCCTCAGGCCAAAATGTTTTCCCCCCTCTGCTCTATCACATATAGCTTTTAGTTTAAGTAAGCTAAATGTCAAAGGTAAGATTAAACAAGATTCTTCTGTATCTCTATGTAAATGGGTGACGTATCATCGTCTTCATTTAGCTTCATTACGCTTTCATTTAGGGTATGCCTGGACATACCCAATCTCATCTTATCACTCAGAAGGATAAGCTCACAAGCAGTGTGCCTCTGAATAAGGGCTCCGTCATATGTTCCAAGGTCTATTTTTTTAGCCATTGCCTGTGTTGGAAGTGGTGTAGACACTCTGTTCCATCCTGAAGTCTCCGGGACATTGTGCCTCAGGGAAGCACAATGCCTCCTAGAACTTAGGAAAAGGTAACCCATTGCTACAACCTGTAAGTGGGCGCAGCACATGCTCTCTCCTACGCAGGTAGCCAGCTTTCCTGGGTGGCATGGACAAGAACATTGCAATCACCTCTCCTAGTTCTGTATGTCCATTTCTTTGGGGTTGCCTGTTGCCCAGGTGGGCACTAGCATGGAACAGTCACTGCACTTAACAGAGGGCAAGGACTGCAGTTATGACTTGCCTCTGGATAGGGGCATAAAGCGGAGGAAAATCCTTGCAACTTCTCTCTCACATACCCACATGGTGACTTGCCACAGTTTGGTCCTACATTTGGCCAGCCCGTTAGAATGCTTCCCTTGAATACATCACTGTCCCAGTGGCACATGTGTTCACTTGAGACCCTAACATAGCATACATATAACTCACCTGTCATATATGGATGTACAGTGGAAAGAAGTGTGTTCTCATCTTCCAGAGCAGCCCTGGCCAAAGCCAGAACTAAGATATCCAAAGTTAAGGAAGAGGCTTTTTTTTTCATTTTTTTTTAAATGTACTCCAATGGGGCCAGGCTGTGAAGACTGTATATATGACAATGATAAATTTTTACCCCTCCCAATGGATCAGCATCTATAGTCTCAGTTACCATTTATCTGCTGGGGACTGTGATTAGTGAAAAGCTGGATGTCAAAAAGTCAGGATGGAAATATTAAACACAAATCAATAGCACAGTACAGTAGAACAGATATATCACATGCCTTCTGATGAAAAATACATTCTGTGGGTTTTGTTTGCCACCCTTAGGTTTGCTTAAAAAGGTCAGTGTCTAATAATGTACACATCATGTCATTTCCTGTTACCCTAAGTTGCAGAAACGTCACTCCATACAGGCAACATCTGACGATCCAAGGCACATTTGCACTGCAAGACTCATATCAGCTTAGGTCTGTTTTTCTAAGCAGAAGCAAACTTGTTCAGTAGAGGTTCAGGGCCCAACTATGCACTGCCTGCATCTCATGTCATCATTTACACCTCTGCAATAGGAGTACAAAATGCAGGTAGCATGTTACCAGATTGGAATGGTAGTATTTTGCGACCACTTTGCACAAGTGTAATGGTGACAAAAGAAGCAGAGCAGTATGGAATCAGGCCCTCAACTTCCATTAAACTAGCTGACACCAAAAGCGACTGACCACAAATGCTCTGTCTGGATATTGCAATACATATAGTACAGGCTGTATGTCCGTTCTGTAATTCTGCAGCTGCAGATTGCATCCCTGTTTTCGTACAATTTGCCTCCATCACTGAATCCCACAACTAGTTGCTATCTTACTGTGCTTGGTCATCTAAAAGTCAAGTGGGAATGGAGGGGGAAGTGTTAGTGCTGCATGTAGTCTGCGAAGAACAACTCTTTGAACACTTCCTGCCTTGGCGACACAGTGGATAAGGGCTTGGCTACACTGGAGAGTTGCAGCGCTGTAAACTCACCACCAGCACTGCAATTTACTCACCGTCCACACTTACAAGGTACATACAGCGCTGCATCTCCCTGGCATCCTCCAGAGCTTGTACTCCTGCTCTGCCTCGGGTATAAGGATTGCAGCGCTGGTGATGCAGCGCTGCTCCGCAAGTGTGGCCACCAAAAGCGCTGTAATTGGCCTCCGAGGTATTCGGAGGTATCCCAGAATGCCTGTTCAGCCACTCTGCTCATCAGTTCGCACTCCACTGCCCTGGCCTCAGGTGACCCGCCCTTTAAATGCCCCAGGAATTTTAAAAATCCCCTTCCTGTTTGCTCAGCCAGGTGTGGAGTGCAATCAGTTCAGTGAATCTTTCCAGGTGACCATGCCTCCACGACGCCAAACGAGCCCCAGCATGGAGCAATGGCGAGTTGATGGACCTCATCAGTGTTTGGGGGAGGAAGCTGTGCAGTCACAGCTGCGCTCCAGCCGTAGGAATTATGATACCTATGGGCAGATCTCAAGGCCATGCTGGAAAGGGGCCATGACCGGGACGCGGTGCAGTGCAGGGTTAAAGTGAAGGAGCTGCGGAGTGCCTATTGCAAAGCCCGCGAGGGAAAACCGCTGCTCAGGTGCTGCCCCCACGACCTGCCGTTTTTACAAGGAGCTGGACGCGATACTTGGGGGTGACCCCACTGCCAATCGAGAACCACGATGGACAGTTCAGAGCGGGGAGAGGAGAGGAGGGAGGGAGGGGGGGGAAACCGAGAGTGAGGGTACTGGGTGGGGGAGACACCCCGGAGTCCCAGGAGGCATGCAGCCAGGAGCTCTTCTCAAGCCAGGAGGAAGGTAGCCAGTCGCAGCAGCTGAAACTTGTGGTGAAGAAGAAGCAGAGGAGCGGGTTCCCGGTAAGCAGCTTTTATTTTCAGGATGGAAATGTTTGGGAGAGGAGGAGGGTTATGGCTGCATGCATGCATGCCTAGATGTGAATAGCCCATTGATGTGGTCTATCACGTCGCGGTAATTGGCCTCGGTAATCTCTTCAAAAGTTTCTGCCAGAGTGTGGGCAATGCGCTTGCACAAGTTTATAGGGAGAGCCATTTTGGTCCTTGTCCCAGTCAGGCTAACGCGTCCACAACACTGTGCGGCGAGGGATGGGGGGACCATTGCTGCACACAAGCAAGCTGCATAGGTGCCAGGGCGGAATCTGCATTGCTGTAGAAGACCCTCCCTTGCTTCCCAGGTGACCCGCAGCAGCGAGATATCTTCCAGGATAAACTCCTGTGGAAAATGTTGGGATAGTGTTCAGTGTAGGTCCCTGCAGCTGTTTGCTTTCCCTAATGCACAGAAACCCCAGTACAGCCCTGAACCAATCAGTCCCCCTTCCCAGGTGACCCACAGCAGCGAGATATCTTCCAGGATTAATTAACTCCTGCACTCATTCCCCCTTACTCACCATTTCTTCACTGCTGTGGGTTCTGTGTGCTCTATTTGGTATGTGGAAAGTATGCTAAAGTGAGACTGTAAACTCCTTCACTGTGATTATACACAATGCTGCCTCTCTGTTAAATGTTGCAATTTTTGTCTTTCTAATAACAGTGTCCTTGAATACTCAACTGGCCATATCAAAGACTGCTGAGAGGCTACAAAACCTGAGGAAGAAGCCATGAAAAAGCAAAGAAGACATGGTGAAAGCAGTTATGAATCAGTCTGTCAGAAAGAGTAAAAAACTGCAGGACTGGAGGGAAAAAATGCAGCACTGGAGGGAAAGAGAAAGCAGGAGAAAGGCAGTGACTAAGAAGAAAAGCACAAAGCAGCTGATAAGCATCCTGGCGCGCCAAACAGACTGTATCCAGTCACTGGTAGCCATGCAGGCAGAGCACTACTGTGCCGCCCACCCCCCAGTCCCAAAGCTCTTTCCTTTGTACCCCAAAGTCAGCTCAACCCCTTCTCCAGCATCCAGGTTCTTACCACCACCAGCTGCCCCCAACACCTGTACGTTCACCTACCAGCCCTGAGAACTACAACCCTTACCCTCTGCACTCAACCCCCATCACCATGCAGTATTTTCATCCTGAAGCGCAGCAGTCATTGCACAGCACTCCAGGCAGGACATATTCAAACCTCTGACTGTACAGTTCACTACCCCATCCCCCTGCCCTTTTAGTTATTTTCTTTTCAATAAATGAATTCTTGGCTTTTAAAACAGTTTTTTTTATTGCAGAAAGTGAAAGATACTGTAGCCCAGGAAAAAAACAGGCACTGCAAATCATTGTAACCACTGCACTTCACTCCCCCTTCACAAATATATGGAGGTACAGCACGCGGATTATACAGAGGAGGCTGCTTTCCCCCAAGTCTAGCTTCCCATACAGAAGCGTCTTTTAAACGGCCAAAGCACATCCACAGTCATTCGGCACCGGCTCAGCCGGTAGTTGAACCAGTCCTTGCTCCTGTCAAGCTTCCCTGTAACGGTTTCATGAGCCAAGGCATTAACGGGTAAGCGGGCTCCAAGATCATAATGGGCATTTCGATGTCCCCTACTGTGATCTCGGTCTGGAAAAAGTCCAGCCTGCAGCTTCTGAACAGTCCACTTTCCGAAAGATGTGTGCATCACGCACCTTCCAGGCCAGCCCTGTAAATGTCAATGAATGCCCATGGTGATCCACAAGCGCTGGAGAACCATAGAGAAACACTCTTCCAATTAAGTACTCGAGGCTAGTGATCTGGTGCCAGATAGGAATGAGTCCCATCTATCGCCTCCACAGTTAGGGAAATCATTTGTGCAAAGCCATCCAGAATGTCCGCACGTTCCCCAGAGTCACGGTCTCTTAGCAGAATCGATTAATGGCCCGCAAAACTTGCATCAACAGTCCAACGGTTGACTTTCCCACTCCAAACTGGTTCGCGACTGATCGGTAGCTGTCTGGAGTTGTCAGCTTCCAGATTGCATAGCCAACTGTCTTCTTCAGTGGCAGGCAGCTCTCAATCTTGTTCCTGCGCTGCAGATGGGGGCGAGCTCCTACACAGTCCAGTAAAGTGGCTTTTCTCATGCGAAAGTTCTGCAGCCACTGCTCGTCATCCCAGACTTGCAGGATGATGTGATCCCACCACTCAGTGTTTGTTTCCCGAGCCCAAAAGCAGTGTTCCACGGTGCTGAGCATGTCCGTTAATGCCACAAGTAATTTAGTGTCACATGCGTCAGGCGACTCGATATCATCGTCGGACTCCTCACTGTCACTTTGGAGCTGAAGGAATAGCTCAACTGCCAAACGTGATGTGCTGGCGACACTCATCAGCAAAGTTCTCAGCAGCTCGGGCTCCATTTCCCACAGAAATCGCGCTGCACAGAAACCGTTGGGAGACTCACAATGGCGCCAAACGTGGACGGAAAAACGACGACTGCTGGGATGTGAAGTGATGCACCACGGGGCGTTGGGACAGGAAGCGGATTGACCTGCACCCTTCCGTCCCCTTCCCACAACCCATAGCACCAAAATGGGATGATGTGCTCTGTGGGATAGCTGCCCACAATGCACCACTCCCAACAGCACTGCAAATGCTGCAAATGTGGCCACACTGCAGCGCTGGTAGCTGTCAGTGTGGCCACACTGCAGCATTTTCCCTACACAGCTGTATGAAGACAGCTGTAACTCCCAGCTCTGCACATCTGCAAGTGTAGACAAGCCCTAAGAGAGTAAAAATGTGAAAGCCTCTCCCTCAGCTGGATCACGTAGGGGGAATAGAGGGGAAAGTATTAATGTCCAAATGGGATTCAGCAATATGGTTGTCCTTCATAGATTCATAGATTCTAAGGCCAAAAGGAACCAATGACTAGTCCAGGGGTGGGCAAACTTTTTGGCCTGAGGGCCACATCGGGGAATAGAAATTGTATGGCGGGCCATGAATATTCACAAAATTGGGATTAGGGTTCAGGGGGCATGAGGGCTCTGGGATGCGGCTGGGGATAAGGAGTTTGGGGTATAGGAGGGTGCTCTTGGCTGGGACCAAGGGGTTTGGAGGACAAGAGGGGGATTGGGGCTGGGGCCTGGGTGCGGGAAAGAGTGTAGGTTCCAGCTTGGGGTGCAGACTCTGGGGTGGGGCTGGGGATGTAGTTTTGGGGTGCAGGAGGGTGCTCCATGCTGGGATCAAGGGGTTTGGAGGGCAGGAGGGGATCAGAGCTGAGGCAGGGGGTTGGGGCACGAGGAGAGGCTCAATGCTGCAGGCTCTGAGCAGCGCTTACGTCAAGTGACTTCCGGAAGCAGTGGCACGTCCCTTCTCCGGCTCCTATGCGTGGAGCGGTCCCTAACCCTCGGGGTGGGCCCATGCGGCTGCTTCTGGGAGCAACGTGGTGTGGCCTGTGCCCCGGCTGGAGCAGGCCGAGCTGCATGGTGTGGCTCCTGACCCGGCGACCCGGCTGGAGCGCTGCAGCGGGGCAAGTCCCAGACCCCGCTTCCCAGCGGGAGCTCACAGGCCAGCTTAAAATGGCTCGCAGGCCGACTGCGGCCCGTGTGCCGTAGTTTGCCCAACCCTGGTCTAGTCTATCATCTAGTCTGACACGCTGTATAACAAAGGCCATAGAACATCCCCAAAATAATTCCTAGAGCACATCTTTTAGAAAAACATCCAATCTTGATTTTAAAAATGTCACTGATGGTAAATCCTCCACAACACTTGACAAATTGTTCCAAGGGTTAATTACTCTCACCATTAAACATTTATACTGTTTCCACTCTGAATTTTGGCTAGCTTCAACTTCCAACCACCGGACTGAACAGCCCATTATTAAATATGGTTATCCATGTAGATACTTATAGACTGTAATCAAGTCAACCCTTATCTTTCTCTTAAACCAAACAAATTGAGCTCTTGGAGTCTATCACTATAAGGCATGTGTTATAACCCTTAATCGTTCTTGTGGTTCTTCTCTAAACCTTCTCCGATTTAGCTACACCCTTCTTGAAATGTGGATCCCAGAACTGGACACACTATTCCAGCAGCAGTCTCACCAGTGCCAAATATAGAGGCAAAATAACCAACCTACGCCTACATTAATTCCTATCCCCTCCCTCTTCCCCACAGAAGAGAAGGAAAATGCCCACTGGGGTTCCTTCTCCACCAGTATTATTTACACTAGCATAATACTAGTATTATGGTAGCTCCAAGAAGCCCTGATCAGGGTGAGGCCCCACTGTGCAAGGCACCAAACACACAGATTAGAAGTCCCTGCCTCAAAGATATCTTTCTACAAAATATAACGAGTGGGTTTAGGTTGAGCACCACAGACACCTATACTTAATTAACACACATATCAAAACAAGTTCTATTGAATTCATGCAACACCGTGTAGAACTGGCTCCATAGAGCCCATCACATTTAGTTGCTTGATGACAGAACAAGAGGTATCTAAAAAAGTAATTACAATATACCCTTTTCACGCTTGCTAAAGCCTGCGGGCGTTAGTCAGCAGTCAATCCAACTGCTGCAAAGTAAAAGATCATTCTCATCTTTTAGAAGCTGTCTAATTGGTTTCATTTTGTATTGCTAGCCCACAAAAGGTTTACAGGAAATTTAAACTGGTAAATAGTAAAATTTACGGTAATTGGGTATTAGCATCACATGCAGCTGACCACAGACTCAGTTCAGAAAAAAAAAAAAAGTTGTTCATACTAGCCGGGCAGTAAATGACAGGAAACAAACCTGTCTGATTATACCACAGGGTTTTAAGTCTGTGACTCTGAGAAAATCCTATACTGTACCCCCAAAGAGTAGTCTGCAGTTGAACGACATTCGCACACGAAAAAATGCTCATGCTAGAGAGATGCATTGCAGGAAGCAATGGTGCTTTTCTATTAACCTTCCGTGGTTGAAGCAAATAATCTTACTGGCATACAAGTAAAGAGATGCATAAAGGGAAATCCCCAGCTGCAGGTGTTCAGAGGTGCTGTTACCTATTTCAAATACATCCATAGATTGAATAAGCTCCGTTAACATGGGTGAGCAATGACATGCAGGAGAACCAAGTTCTGTTGTAGAGGTAGGCCTGAAACAAAGCCTTGGATCCAAAACCTATTTTCTAATTTTGGGGTTGGAATAGAAACCTGGGTCCAGATTCAGATCTTATGGGTGCTCCTCTTTAATGTCCATAATGGGCTAAACAAAACCCAAGATCTAAATAGCTCTGACCTTAAGGAAGTTGAAATCCAGATCTAACACTGCATTTCAGGCTTGTCTCATGCTGCTGGTAAGAAGTATCCTACTCCACCACCTCAATGATTCTGTCCCTCCTTACCTGGATCTGTACTGCCTCCTGTGCTCTGAACCACATTCAGACTCTCCATTGTTGCCTTCAAGGCTCTTTAATGATTCTGCCTCCAGTAAGTCGAGCTCATTCTTATACGTGTCATTTTTCATTGTTTGTTCAGAGCCTCCCTTTTAGTCAAGTAATCTAATTCAGCTTGAAAAATCAGAGAGGAATTTTAGGTGGGAGTGCCCCTTCATGGACTGCAGCTATGAGCAAGTATGGACGGCAGGCACCAGAGACCAGAAATGGAGTCTGGCCAAGATGCTTCTGTCAGTATGAGTCAATGGTGCCAAAGTGACAGGCCCGGTAGATTCTGGGTGTAGCCAGACCATCATACAGGAAAGCTTGGTAGAGTGCCCTGACACAATGTAGACCCTGATCTACCTCTAGTGCATCCATGGGAACGTGCACAGCTCAGTTCTGTATAGACTTCAGAAAGGTCAATGCGATATTATGCTTTGATGCTTACCAAATACTCCGGGAGAAGGGGGGGACGACCTATTAGCAACAGAGAGATAACTAGTTCCTTTTGTTTGAGGTTTTTATCCCCCTCCTGCCATGTCAGCAAACTCAGCTGATGGGAAGAGTTCACTTGCATGACTCATCTTCACAGGGAGCAGAGCAGAACAATAAGGGGATATCTACACTTAACACAGCAGTTAAAAAGGCATGGCTGGCTCAGTCTCAGTCTGAAGAACGATTTAATTGTGGTATAGTTGAACAGGGCCAGGCTGGAGCCTGAGCTCTGGGACCCTCCCCAAATGGTCCCAAACCATGTCATTTAGCCCAAGCTTGAATGTCTATACCACAATTAAACAGCCCCTTAGCTCAAGTCCCATGATCCTGAGTCAGCTGGCACGGGCCAGCCAATGGTGCTTAATTTCAGTGAAGATATACCCCAAGAGTATTTCATCATTTACCTGATTTAGATAGTTTCCAATTGTAAGATGCAATCAGGGTCTGTCTGGTATCAATAGGTCCCCTCTTTTGGGAGGGACATAACAATTTCTCTAGAAGAGCAGCTCTTCACACTAATTAACATCCCTCTCCTGTATGGTGACTCATACAGTTACAGAGGCTCACAATTCTAATGCTCAAATATTACATTACGGAACACAGCTAATACAAGTAAGATTAATGCATACAGCAACTCACAAGCATTCAACTGAGTCTAAACACTAAACACTTTCTTATTCCAATACCTATTTTGTCAAATATTAACCCACAAATGAGTCAGACAGATTCGAGCTGTCAGTATCCAGTTGAAACATGGGGACCCTTGCATGAGCTGGGACCTGGCCTGACACGATCAACAGAGGAATACTGAGTAGGAGTAGGGTAGTTATATTAGTGCTGTATTTTGCATTGATGCAACTGCTACTGGAATACTATATCCAGTTCTGCTGTCAATTCAAGAAGGATATTAATAAATGGGAAAGGGTTTAGAGAAGAGCCATGAGAATGATTTAAAGATTAGGAAACATGCCTTGTAGTAAGAGACTGAGGCCTTGGCTACACTGGAGAGTTACAGCACTGTTGGTGGCTTTACAGTGCTGTAACTTACTCCCTGTCCACACTGGGAAGACACATACAGCACTGTATCTCCGTGGCTACAGCGCTGCTTGTACTCCACCTCCCCAAGAGGAATAAAGAGTATAGTGCTGCTACTGCAGCACTGGGGCACCAGTGTAGACAGGAAATAATCTTAGTACACTGTGACTGACCTCCAGAAGCTTCCCATCATCCTTTTAAGTAAAGGTTCCGCTCTTTGTTTTGTTGTGATGCCTCTCTTTGTTTTGTTGTGAACTCTGGGCTCCCGGAGCTGCTTATCAGAAAAATAAACACAGATCCTGTTTGCTGTGAATGAGCAGAGGCAGGGGACTCCCTTTGGAACGCCCACAGCTAGTGTTTGCTTGAAGAGGGGGGTGGGAGGGGGCTTGAGGAGAGAAGCAGTGTGGCGGGGGGGGGAGGGGGTTCATTTCAGGGAGGCTGCTTATTTGGTCTCTAAGGAAAAAAACAGCTGCTGTTTGCTTTCAGTGAGTGAGAGAGGGGTGGGAGAAGGGGTTGGAACTTGCAAGCCAGGGAGCTGACACAGTGTCGGCTCCAAAAATCCACTCTCTCTCTCCCTAACGCTCTCTGTCACACTCCACCTGCCCCTTCCCCCCACCCCCCGAAAAGCACAGTGCAGCCACTTGAACGCTGGGATAGCTGCCCATAATGCACCGCTTCCAATGCCGCAGCAGATGCTGCAAATGTGGCCACGACAGTGCACTGGTAGCTGTCCGTGTGGACAGATTGCAGTGCTTTCCCTACTCAGCTGTACAAAGACAGGTTTAACTCCCAGCGCTGTACAGCTTCAAGTGTAGCCATACCCTGAAGGAGTTCAGTCTGTTCAGTTTAACAAAGAGAAGGTTAAGGGTTGGGAAGGAATTCCCCCCCAGGTCAGATTGGCAGAAACCCTGGGTGGCTTTTGCCTTCCTCTGCAGCATGGGGCCTGGGTCTCTTGCAAGTTTAAACTATGTAAATAGTGGAATCTCTGTAACTTAAAGTCTTTAAATCATGAATGAGGACTTCAGTAACTCAGCCAGATGTTTGGGGTCTATTGCGTGAGTCGGTGGGCAAGGTTCTGTGGATTGCAATGTGCAGGAAGTCAGACTAGATGATCATGATGGTCCCTTCTAGCCTTAAAGTCTATGGGCCAATGAGTCTATAATTGATCGTTTCAACAACTTACCAAGGGTTGTACTGGATTCTCCATCACTGGCCATTTTAAAATCAAGACTGAAGATTCTTCTAAATTGTATGCTCAACAGAAACAGGAATTAATTCAGGGAAGTTCTATGGCCAGTACTATACAGGAGGTCAGACAAAACAATCACAGTGGTCCTTTACAACCTAGGAACCTCCATCATTCTGCCTGATCACATGTGACAGGCTCAGCCAATTAAGGACACAGGAGAAATACTAAGACTGAAATTTTCAAAAATGGGCACTGCTTTTGGAAGCTTCCTTTTTTGGTTCACCAACTGGATACTTCAGCCTTGATTTTCTAAAGTGCTCAAAACACACCTCCTATTATTATCAGTTTGGGCACTGACAATTGGAAACACTCACAGTTAATGGCCACTTTTGAAAAAATGGGTGACTTTCATCCTGTCTTGCCCCATACAACTCTTCAGAGCAAACTAGGCTCAGACCCCAAATATACAGCAAACTGCAACCTGGCACAGTTCATAGGAAGCCCAACATTCCCAAAATCATTTGTAAAAAGCTTCTTGGGACAGCTCATAAACACAAACAAAATTTGAGCCACTCACTGGTGGTTCACAGACGTGGTTTGAACTGAGTTTGAATACTTTGTAATTTCGAAACAAATAGCTCATAGGGCTCCAGTAGTGACAGTGTGCTGGACCAGCAGTGAACTCATTTTGTGCCATGTTTGTAAAGTACGGTGTAATGTACAGCATTCTATAAATAAATAGTGCCGTAGGGGAAGTGCATTTCCCATTGCTCTTCAGGTACTCTGAATGGGCAATTGGGCCGCATCAGTGGCAGTCTCCAAAGACAGTCCAGTCTATTGCGGCTGGATTTTGCAACTTACAATACGAAGACTTGTGAGAAAAGGGTTTTAAAGAGGGAGAAACCAGAGCTTCCTCTAAAGCAACCTTAGTCACAGCAGGAGTGGGTGCAGAACAACCACAAGAAAGGGTGTATGTGGGAGTTACTTAGTTTTGCTGTTTATCTTTTGCACAGGCTGGAGTTAATCTTTTATGCTTGCTAAGTCAAATGGGGCCTGATCCAAAGCCCACAGAAGCCAGGGGAAAGATCAGGCTTGTAATCAAGAGTGGGTCTACACAGCATGTCGGAGCCCACAGGAGCAAGGGTCAACAGACTCAGGATAGTGGGGCTTGCACTAGCACTCTAAAAATAGCCATATGGACAGCACTTTGAAGTGGTGGCTTGGGCTAGAGCTCGGGCTCTGAAACCCACCCTCTCCCTAGGCTTCAGAGCCTGAGCTCCAGCCTAAGCTGCAATGTCAAAGCGCTGCCCACACAGCTATTTTCAGATGCTTGGGCAAATCCCGTAGCCACGTATGTTGACCGAGGCTGAGAGGCTTGCTCCTACGCAGAGGGAATGCATAACTATTGATAGTGGGGGGACACCATTTAAAGATCCAGGGAGGAGGGTGCATGTGATTGCCCTATGCATCATCTCTGGATCTAGAACAGAGGTTTTCAAACTGTGGGGTTGCACCCCCTAAGGAGGTGCAGAGGAACATTCAGGTGGGTTGGGCCAGCCCCGCATGGTGGAGCTCAGGGAGGGAGTGCCATCTCCACCACTGACTCATTTTAGAAGCTGTTGCTGAACGGAAGGCAGGGCAAGCCCAGCTGCAGTGCGAGGGGAGCAGTTTCCCCTTGGCAGCATCCTTGCTATAGGAGTGGGAGAGCAGCTTCTGCCCTGGGAACAGGTATGGGGCATTCACCCAGGGCTCTCTGCAAAGCAGGCAGTGGGAAGCGCTGGGGCTGGAAAGGAGAAGCAGCCCTATGTAGGGGGCATGGGGTGGGGCTCAGCAGACAGCCACCCTGCTGCTTCCTCCCTCCCCATGCTGCACCAACACATGGTCACCAGGGGAAGCTGCTGCCTCCTCGCTGCTAGGAGTCCCAGAAAGGCAGCCCGAGGCCTTGCCCACCCTCATTGCCCTGTGGGGCACAGTCTGCAGCAGTCCCTCTGAATGAGTCTCTTTGGAATATTTAGCTGTTGCGAAATGGAAGGCAGAAATCTGGGGGGCACGTGACTCCGTGTGACAGCCCCCCACCCATGTGTCGCCTCTGCTCCTGTGAGCTCCAAAAATCTGTGTTGGCATGTCCTAAGATATGCAAGTGTGATGTTTCAAAGGTAACGTTTATGTGAGCAAGTGAGGTGAAACGGGAAATGGGACTTTTTGGTTTGTGTAATGCAGGAATCAGTAACCTTTGGCATGCGGCTCGCTAGGGTAAGTAGCTTGGTGGGCTGAGCCTGTTTGTTTACCTGCCACATTTGCAGGTTCAGCCGATTGCGGCTCCCATTGGCCGTGTTTCGCTGCTCCAAGCCAATGGGGGCTGTGGGAAGAGGCGCGGGCCACGGGATATGCTGGTCGCCGCTTCCCGCAGCCCCCATTGGCCTGCACACTGTAGCGCTGTAAATTCCCCCACGTGGATGCTGTCGAAATCAACTAAAAGATACCTAGCTCAGGGGTTCTCAACCTTTTTCTTTCTGAGGCCCTGCCCCCAACATGCTGTAAAAAATCCAGGTTCCAGGGGGAGGGGGGTGGGGGGGGAGGGAGAAATTTGGGGCTCTGGCTGCCAGCTGCGGGGCCCTTGGGCATAGGCATAGTTTGACTTCTATTTTTTGGGGGGGGGGGAAGCTTGGTCTTGAGCCAACTCTGCAGAGTGGGGCCAGGCCCAGGAAAAAGGTGTCACCTGCACCCCCTGACTCACCTCAGCAGACCACCCAGCCTGTCTGGGTTGTGTTGGGGTGGCAGGGGGGATGGAGGGGGCAACCAAAAATTATAACTCAAAGGACAGGGACTCAGCTCAAAAAGTTTGAAAACTGCTCGGGGTGCAGGCAAGGAGTAGACAGGGGCTGTGTGCAGTGAGGGGTGCAGGGAGAGGGCTGGCTAGGGGCTGGGTGCCAGGAGGGTTCCCCCTATGGTGGCTGCTCCCCGAGGGCTCTGCCATCCCCAGAGCTGGGTCCCCACCACCAGGGCGGCTCTTGCAGCTGCCCAAGCTGTCAAAGGGGCTGGGATCTAAGGAGCAGCCGCAACCCTGGGCACTAGCAGCAGGAGATGGGGGAGCTCTGCGGCTGCCAGCTTCACGGCACCAGCCAGAACAGCAGCCTCCCCACACTGCCTGGATTCAGCTTCCTGCCTCTGACCTGGCCAGGGGGAGGGGCCTCGAGGGGGCTGGGGGAAAGAAGGAAGTAGGGGGAGGATGTGGGTAAGGCACAGCAGTTTGGGAGGGACAACACCCACATGCTCCCAAGCTCCGCCTGTGCTCCCTCAACTCAACCTGGGGCTCCGTGCTTTAGCCCTGCAGAAAGCACTGAAGCTCAGGGCTTTAGCGCCACAGCTTTGCTCCCAGCTTCAGCCCTGGGGAGCACCAGGGCTCTAGGCTTCAGCCCTGCAGCTCCTGGCTTTAGCCCCATGGGGCACGGGGGCTTGTGGCTCTGGGCTTCAGCCACACAGCTCCTGACTGTAGCACTGGGACTCAGGATTTCAGCCCCATGGCTCCCAGCTTCACCCCACAGGGGCTGCTGGGGCTCAGGGTTTCAGCCCCACGCAAGGCACCGGGGCTCAGGGCTCCACGCTTCAGCGGTGGAGCCCCCCCAAAACAACTCACGGCCCTCCAAGGGGCCACGGACCCCCAGTTAAGAACCACTGCCCTAGTTCACGTTAACATAGTCCTGTTTGAAAGAGGACTACATTAACACGATCTAGGTACCTTTTAGTTCACGCCAGCAGCATTGATACGGGGAGGTACAGCGCAGCATGCTAGTGCACACTGCAACTCACAACCCTTTAGTCCAAACTATGGCACCACCTAGACAAACCCAGTGTTTCAGTCCCTTAAATGTTTAATGTTAGCTCTACCCTAATGAAAATCCTGCTTGAGTACAGCTCTGTGATATTGTACACGGGACAATAGGATTGCCAATTTTGGTTGGACATATTCCTGGCAGTTTCCTCACATGACATAATTTTAATTAAAGATTAATATTTAATTCCTGGGGACTTCAGGACAATCCTGGAGGGCTGGCAACGCTAGCGGCCAATCATGTGAGGACTGGACTTCCTGAGAGTTGGGAGTGCCATGGAGTGCCATTGAAGTCAATGGAAGTTGAGGACACTTAGTACATCACAGGCCTGGTCTACCCCAAAAAGTTAGGAGGACCCCTGAGTGACACAGTTATGCCACCTAACCCCTGGTGTAGGCTTCCATCAACCCAGCTGCTGCCTCTCATGGAGGTGGATTACCCCATGGACATGAGAACCTTCCATCACTGTAGGTAGTGTTTACACTGAAGTACTACAGAGATGTGCTGTAGTGGTTCAAGTGTAAACAAGCCTTCAGGTCCTAATGAGGTTATATACACAATGGTTAGAACACCCTGTGCCTGATTCCACCAGTTTTGATTGCATCATTATTGATTTCAGTGGATACTCCTCATTTACTGCCGGTGGCAATTTTGCAACAGAAAAGCTTCAAAAACAGACTCCAACGAGAAACTGCTGGGAGCTGGAATTGATATGCAAACTAGATACAATCAATTTAGGCTTAAATAGGGACTGGGAATGGCTGAGCCATTACAAACATTGAATCTATCTCCCCTTAAAAGTATTCTCACACTTCTTATCAAACTGTCTGTACTGCGCTATCGTGATTATCACTTCAAAAGTTTTTTTCTCTTACTTAATTGGCCTCTCAGAGTTGGTAAGACAACTCTCACCTTTTCATGCTCTCTGTATGTGTATATATATCTCCTCAATATATGTTCCATTCTATGCATCTGAAGAAGTGGGCTGTAGCCGATGAAAGCTTATGCTCAGATAAATGTGTTAGTCTCTAAGGTGCCACAGGTACTCCTGTTCTTTTTGTGGATACAGACTAACATGGCTGCTACTCTGAAACCTCTCATTTACACTGGAGTAAGTAAGAAGAGAAGCAGACCCTAGACAGCTATATCTATTCCAGTAGCTGAAAATGTTGCTTTTTAAAAACAAGCTTAATGAAAGACACCCGGATTGATGCTACCATCTGCAAAACACCAAGGTGTTAAATAGGAAATTACATAGAAACAAATGTGGAGGATTGCAGTCAGGATAGAGCTACATCAATCAGGTGATTGCAAGAGAAAAAAAAAACACATTTTTTAAGCTGAGGTGTGAAAATTCTCATAAACACAAGAGTAGCACATTCTGTATCCCTGAAAAGGGAAGAACTTGACTTTCTTAATCAAGAAATCAGAAGTTGTGATTGATTTACTGCCAATTCATTTCCTTCAAGGTGAACCACATAAAAATTCCCCTGAGGTTTAGCAATTCTTTATCAAACACTAAATCTATAGTTTGATTGAAATGGGTTTAGAAATAGAAATACGTTACTTACATGGCACTTGTCATCAGTAGATCTCCAATTGCTTGACAAATATTATTATTGGGGTTACTCTGTACCTGAAATCCCTAGAGTGCCCAAAATGGGAAGGTTGCAGATATCCTAGGTACAGATGCATAAACAATTACAGTTCAAGGGGATCAACAGCTATTCTTGTTAGAGTCCCTGGGGCTGTCCAATTGAGAGTCAGGGCTCTTCAGGCCTGTTACCTGGGATGCCTTCTTCAGTCCAATCTCTGTTCAAGCAAATAACCATTTGCGGGCTTCCAAGCTAGGCTAAGTTAGTGTCTTTCATTGGACCATCCTGCACTGGTTCCCTATCCAGCCACTGCTGCTCCCCTATAAGTCCCACACAGACCTGCACCTGAGGTGCTGTGGGAAGCCCCAAACCCCTCACCTTCCTTGGGCAGAGTGCCCCTAGGGGGCGGGGACACAGGCTGGGGGGCTGGTCTCAGACCCCATGACCCACCATTCAGGGCAGATAGAGGGTCTGGGGCTCCCCATGGCCACCTGGGCTACCTGAGCAGCTCCTACCACAGTCCAGCTCCAGCTTCTGGCCTGCCCAGGGGGTGGGGTCTCAGAGGGAAAAGGAGGATGGGGTGGGGCTCAGGGGAAGAGAGGGGACAGAGGCAGGGCCTTGGGAGGAATAAGAGGAGCAGAGACCGGGCCACAGAGGCAAGGACAAATTAACTCTTCTGTGGGCCTGGGTGTATTAGATTTTGTGGGGCCCCTGTATATGAGTCTTTTTCCTAATTTAAAACAAAATGATCACAATTATGTCATTGAGGCTATTAACACTATACTAAACTTGCCTTTTAATTAACATAAAGCCATTCTGTGGTTGCATTTCAGTCTTCTGTGGTTACATTTCAGACCTGGGGTAGGAGGCTGGGGTGGAGGAGGGGGTGCAAGGTGCAGGATCTGGCTGGGAGGCACTTACCACAGGCTGCTCCCAGCCAGCGGCGCAGCAAGGCTCAGGCAGGCTGCCTGCCTGCATGCTATGCTCCCATGCCGCTCCCAGAAAAGGCCAGCTGTTGGCACGTCTCTGCATATCCCTGGAAGAAAGGGGACAGCATGTCTCCATGTGCTGCCTGCGCCTGCAAGACCGCCCCCGCAACTCCCATTGGTCAGGAACTGCCTCCCCCCCCAGGGGCCACAGACAAGTGCCAGCAGTCAGCCGTTTCTAGGAGCGGTATGGGGCCATGGCATTCAGGCAGCCCGCCTGAGCCCTGCTGCACCCAGGACTGGATTAACCTTCTGTGGGCCCAGTGCCAAACATATCTGTGGTCCCCCATGGAGGAAATGGTGCATGACGTAGGGAGGTTAGTCCTCAGAACCAGGGCTGACTCCAGCTTTTTTGTGGCCCCAACTGGCAAAGAAAAAAAAGAAAACCCCAAGTTGTGCCGCTAAAGAGAGAAGAGGACAGAAGGACCCGCTGCCAAATTGCCGCCGAAGACTGAAGTGGAGCGATTGAGCTGCTGCTGAAGAGGAAGAGAGGGACTGAAGGACCTGCCGCCAAATTGCCGTCAAAGACCCGGACATGCCGCCCCAATAACATGATGTGTGCCACGCCACACAGCCCCCCCACCTAACACCCGCCCCAACTCCCTATAGCCAGAGGCCCCCCCCAGACCCACTATGCCCAGAGGCCCCCCTGACCCACCCACAAATCCACAGCCCCCTGCACAACATCACCCCTGCCCACAGCGCCACAACTGCTCAGCACCCCACACACAGAACCCCCACTCCCTAGTGCTCCATTACACACAGATCCTCCCTGCCCCTTCACAGCCTAGCACCCACTCCCCCATAGACCCACTCCCTCAAGTTCTCCCTCCTGGCAACACTCACTGGCCCTACTGGGAGGTGACTGTGTCTGCTGGGCTGAGCCCTTGGGAGTGGCTCGATCAGTCAGGCCAGGACCTACCCCAGCTGGGGCCCAGCCAAGCCCTCCACACTGTTCCCCTCCATACACACACCTGGCTGAAAGTGGCACCAGTCCCAGGCGGCTCAGCTCCGGGGAGACAGGCAGGACTCCACAGATGGTGGGAAGCAGAGACTGCCCAGAGCTGGAGATGCACTGGGGTCCAGCTAGGAGGCTGAGAGGAGCAGGGGGTGGGGCCAGCAGGTGGAGAGGAGCCCTTGGTCAGCCAGCAGG
The DNA here is from genome assembly GCF_003597395.2 of Chelonoidis abingdonii. NCBI lineage: Eukaryota > Metazoa > Chordata > Testudines > Testudinidae > Chelonoidis > Chelonoidis abingdonii. The sequence goes on along the minus strand of NC_133769.1, from coordinate 68,650,563 downwards.
CAGGCTGAGAGAAGCAAGTTGTTGGCGAGGGGAGCCAGCAGTGTTTCAGGGCACAGTGCAAGCGGAGCAGGCTGGGGCCCCTTCTGAGCATGGGCCCAGCTCCATGGAGCCACTGGAGCCATTGTAAACCTGGCATTGGCTGCACCACTGGTCTTTTAGCGGCTCAGAGATTGCAGTCGACTGGCAGAAGCTCCAGGATTGAGAGCAATCGATGGGTTGGTGACCACTGAATTGTATATAATTATGGATTTATTTTTGCGGGGCCTCCCTTAGCCTGCGGCCCTGGGCTGCAGCCCTGTGTTAATCTGGCCCTGCACAGAGGGGGTGGGCTCCTGCATGTGTCACACTTTTGCCTTTTGAAAAGGTGGTGGCCAAGTCTAGAGAGATACTGACAAGGAGCCCCCCTTCCTTCCCCTCAGAAAGTCTTTTTAACTCTTTAGTGTCCTAGCCCTGGGGAAACCATGTTTGTAGCCTTTTGGAGATGGGATTCTTGAAACCAACAGCTTGTCCATTGTCTTTCAAGCATGTACCTAGATGCATTTATCAGAGAATCCTTCGAGTTGCTTCCTTGTTTGCTCTTCTAATCCCTTGTTGAATTCAAGCATGATGGCATTTCATAAACATCCCCAATACAAGTTACGGTCTCTCTCAATAACTAGGGAGCATATCAATAGTCTTAGGTTCTTACATAGCAGCTCCTACCATATTCATAATCTTATTACATAACAGCTCCACTTCTGTCACAATAAACCCAGGAAACAGGAAACAGATGCTGTCTACCTCCCTCCTTAGGTGAAAATGGAGGGGCTTTCCTACCTGTTGCCAGGTTACTTTCCATTTGAAGCTCTCTGGCTCCCCCATGGGTAAAAAGGGAAAATTGAGGGGCTTTCTATCTGCTGCCAAGTGTAATTTGCATATACTTCAGTGGAGTTCCATAAAATGCTCACATTTGTGTTACTCTGAGTTTCTTCATGTTAAAATAGTTTACTGTAGATTTATTTAGAAAATAAAGCTATATCATAAAACCCAAAAGTAAATAGACTTACTGACTTTGAAAAGTACTGAAATAGCAGCAGACTGCTCCATCATCTTCTCCTCCAGCATTAGAGAAATCTGTTAAGAGAGCCAGTAGCTCTGGACCTTTTTCATTTATCTACAGCATACTCATAGTTTTGGGTATCAAGAGCTAGTTGATGTTGCTTTAGGTTTTTGTGCAAAAAAGGAGTAAAACCCCAGTTCAGCACTGAGATGTAGGGAACCCCTGCACCTACACAGAACCTTATTGACTTCAGCAGGCCAACTGCAGGATGAAGGCCTCTGTGTGTCCAAAGCAGCCTGGTCCAAACCACGCTGGGATCAAAGGTAAAAAACCTCCAACTGATTTAAATGGTCATTGGATCAGGCTCAGAGTAAACAAGCTGGAGGAATATTTGCTGTAGGCTGCTTCAGTCAGCAGCAGTGGTGGAGATGGAATCCATTTCTTACTGTGGGGGGGCAACATGGGGGAGCACGTTACCTCCTCACGTGACCCTCCACGTGACTCCTCCCATCCCACCCTCAGTCTGGGGCCTCCACACTCTCCTTATCCCCTCTTACCTGGGGAGAGCTCTGACCTCCTCCCACTGCCCTGGAGACTTTGGAACTGCAGCAGTGAAAGGAGCAGAGCATGGGGGTCACTGGGAGACCCCACACCCACACCCTCAGCTCTTCCAGCGCAGCTCTATGGTCCCAGCCCTTCCATGAAGGGTCTTCTCCATCCATACAGCTACCCCGCTGGAGGACAGGACTGGGGACGGTACAGCTGCGCCGGAGGAGCTGCGGACATGGGACCGCCTGGAGGGCCCCATATTCTGCACTTCAGGACTCTCCCAGGAACCACAGCAGGGAAAGAAGCAGAACTCCAGCCCTGCTCCTTGCTCTTTCATGGAGCTGCGTCTCCTCCAGCTCCGTCTGTACAGCGGCAGCCCCGCCAGAGGACAGGGTTGGGGGCAGTACAGCTGCCAGAGGAGTTGCTGGCATTCTGCTCCTTTCCCCACTGCGGTTCCCTGAACCGCAGGGCTCTCCTGGAAATCACAGCGGAGAAAAGAGCAGAATGTGGGACCACCGGGAGGCTGTAACCCCTCAGCCCCATCCCCAGTCTCATCCTTTAGCAGGGCTGCTGTCAGATGGAGGAAACCCTGTGTGGAAGGGCTGGGGACGGTGTAGTACAGCTGCGCCGGAGGGAGGAGCTGCTGGCACATTCTCCACTTGTTTCTTTCCGGCACGCCGTACCAGCTATAAATATCTTGCTGGTATGGCATACTGGTCCAGACCTCCCTACTTGCACTGCTGGTCAGCAGTCTTATTTTTCCTTTAAAAACTATTATTAAAAAATTGAATTAAAAATCTTTTCCCCCCAGTGCTTGTCAATATTCTTTTGAAAGTTGGCAAATTTTTTCTTTTCTACAAAAAGGCGCTGAAGTATTGTCATGGATAGAAATTTAAATTTTAACTGCCAGTTAACATACAAAAAAAAGTACATATGCCTTTTATAATCACTGATACCTGATTAGGATTTCTTATATCTGCTTTATTGTAAAATAGGATCTACTGTGAGAAGGATGGCTCATGCCTTCAGTTTCTCTTACAGTGTGTCCCTTATTGGTAGAAGAATTCAGTCTTAGTAGTAAAAGGTTTGGTTACATTTCTTTCAAAGAGAGAGCTTTTAACATGAAATGATGCACATGCTTCCTGTGGTTGTGGATTTGTCTTCTTTGAGAAATGCAGCTAAGTCATTTTTACTTTGGTCAGGGGTGTTTCCTTGAAAACTGTTGCTTTCAGCTTACTCATCATCGGCTTGTATGAAAATTAGCTGCTGCTAAATCATCATAATAAAATTACCCGTGAAAACTTTAAACAAAGGCTTTTTGGATTAAAAACTACCCAGTGGTTAATCCTTGAGAAAGCAAATAATATTATGGTCCTTGCCAATGAGGTGCCCAGGTAATTAAATGACATGTTGAAAAATAAATTACTTCTATTCTTTTTTTTTTTAAAAATTGAAGAGATCTGAGGACTCTTGCATTAAATTTAACAAATCCAAGGCTTTCCTCCATTGATAACAGAACTGTCTACTCTCTTACACTGCCTTTATTTATTAGTAAAGTCAGGTGATCTTGTGTCTCCGTTAGGAGAATGCTTCCATCAAGTAGTGAGTTAGTCCCTTAAAGGTGATGAAATTCAGCCAAATTTCTGTGTGGAACCCTGTTCCACAAATATAGGCTGTCCATCAATAGGACTCTATCCCCCTGTGAGAAGTGCCTGATTTCTAACATGACGTGTCCCAACTGAGGCCCCCATTGGCTTTAATGGGACTTAAGCACGTGTGTACGTGCTATCCTGAACTGAGGCCTGAATGGAGGTGCAGAGGGAGGTATAGTATCTGAAACAGGAGGGCTCAGCACATTTAATGCTTTGTAATGAGGAGCAGGACCTTGAATGAGTCTCAGAAGTGGCTAGACAGCATGAAAGACTGGTGTGATATGTTCCCAATGATCTGCCTGACTTAGTAGGTGGCCTGCTGCATGATGAACCAGGGTTAGGTGTTGGTGAGTTGGGACTTAGATGTATAGTGCATGTTGAACTAGAAAAGCAAAATCCCATTCTGGCATTAGACTACAGCCTTGCTGGATATCCTCTGGGCTAGTTCCAGGGCAGTTTAAGTACATGGCCTATGTGCAGGGGACCACTGCATGAAGGAGTGGAATCCCTTCCACAGGCCACCCAGTGGCAACAAAGATGCACTACAGCCACCACTGTTTAGGGAAATGGGGGCAGATGACCACTAGGTTCTAAGTCATGGGTCCTCCAATCACATCTCTCTGTTGCCCTGCCCCACAGCTTTCCAGTGTGAAAGAGCTGCCTCCCCTCCTATTAGGATGCTATTGGATCCCTGGGAGCACCACTCCATCAGAGAGATGCTACCTGGCACTATTTCCTCACTATGGCAGCTCCCCAGGGACACGAGGGCTAGGGTGCTGTAAAGAAGTAATCTAGCCTGAGACTATATTGACTTCTGTGGGTAAATTCTGTGGGGTTACGGGCAGATAATTTGCATTTCCTTAGAACCTCCTCCCACTTAGTTTGCCCAGTTTTAGTCTCCCGCCCCCGCTTCCCCTCGACAGCTTTACTGGGTCTTGGGGGAGGGGGATGGGAAATGGTAGCATGAAAGTGCTTAAGCCCCATCCTTTGTGAAAGGGAATGCTAATCCTAGATGAAGGATCTCTCAATACGTGGATCAAGGTGCGGTATGAGCTGGCCAATGGAATTTAAGATGCATCATTGCTCTCTCGTCTCTAACGGACTATTACAGAAATGAATATCAGAATTTTCAAAATGCATGATATTTACAAAACAGGTCTAATGGGAGGAAAGATTAAAATGTACACTAAAATGAATATTATTTAGCAAGGAGATTATAATGGTTCCAATACTTGGCACATAATAAATGTCCTTTTATTTTTAGAAAAAAGTGACTGTACAAAAACAGGTGATTTTTAGAATGTAGTATCCTTGTTTAGTTTATTTTTCAAAATTAACTATTACGTAGTAATCTTGTGTCAAACTTTATATTTCACAATAACCATTTTGAAGTCAGCGAGCTCTATAAAACATTAAAAAACTGGACTTTATTGTAAACACATAAACCTTTTAGTGAGGATTGTGGCTCTTTAAAGATCAGTTCGTGAACTTCATCCAAACTAGCATTTTCTACACCTATAGTCAATTCCTGCAGCTGAGTTTCAACACATTCCAAATAATAATAATAATCATTATCATCATAATAATCTGCACTGATTTGCCACACACACAACGCTACTAAAATATGCTCATTAGGAAGTAGTGCTAACATGGTGTTCAGTAAAATCATGCAAAGAGGTTGCGTGTGCCTAAATCAGGCTCAACATGGCCCTGTATTTTCCTGTCATTTAATATTTATGGGATGTTATTACTCCTGAAAGACAGGATTTTGTAAAACTGCTGCAGGCAGGCACTGTGCAAGTTGTCCCATCTCTGGAACATATGACTCACCTGTAACTAGAGCTGGACAAAAAATGGACTTTGCCACAAAAAAATTAGCAAGGAACTTTGTTTGTTTTCATTGACACTTTTTGGAAATATTGAAAACCCACAAACAGAAGTTGTTGGTTTCTTGATGAAAACGCCCATAATGATGAAGATGGAAATGCTTGTTGAAAAGTTGTGTTTAATCAAAGAGCCATTTTTCAAAGAAAAAAGTTTTGATTGACGTGGTCAACCAGCTCTGTTTGTAACACTAATTGATCTAGATTCACAGGAAATAAGACATACATTGCGGGAACGAGTTTAATGCAGCAACTACACCAAACCAATCCCAAATCTGTGGTGACCCCCCCAAATCCCTTAATTACCAGGCAATTATTTTGATCAAGTGCAGGAAGACTAACCAATTTAACCAAGAGAGGGAGTAAAGAGAGCATTCAGCCATGTCTCCAATAAACCTCAAGCAGGAATTCAGCAAGTGCTAGAATCCCTTGCATCCTCTGCCCATGTTGAAGATGAGGTTATCTATGAATATGATATACAATACATGTGACTTAAGATCACTTCTGTCCTGTAACCGTCAGAGCTGATGCTAGTAACTTCCTGGGTCCCATGCTTAGGTTTACCAAAGGAGGCAGTCAACCACACTGGGACGGGGTCTGTTTACCCCACACTAGACCAGACAGGGTTAAGCCCATGTTATTGACAGCGGAAGTCCCACGTCCCTGGCAAGACTGGGCATACTCCAAGTGCTCTAGTAGTATAAAGGGAGGGAGCCCAGCTCATTCTGGGCTGGAGGCCGCAGGGGAAGGACCTGCCTGGGAAGCTCCTGCCGAGAGCCAGCCACAGCCCCCTGGCTGCACTGGGAATCGAAGTGGTCCATGGCCTGCCTGCACCCCGGTGACTGGAGGAACTCTTGGAGATGATTGGCCCTGCTGAACACAGAGGACCTGACATCTTATGGGACACCCCAACACAGACTCTGGTATGAAGTGACCCAGGGAGGGTGATGAAGTGGTACCTTTCCCACCCCGGGAAACTCGGTGTGTTTTGGTAGGACCCCCCCGCTGAGTCAGTGGCAAGCCGCTACGCCACTGTTAGAGCCCTGGGTTGGGGCCCAGTGGAGTTGGATGGACTTGGGCTCCTCTACTGGGGCTGCCACACCCCATAAGGGGTGCCCCAATGCTATAGACTCTGACCGCTAGGCCACACTGCCCTGCACCGAAGGGTGGTGCTACAGACTCTGGCCACTTGGCCATGCTGCCCTGCACCAAAGGGCTGCTTTATAGACTCTGGCCATTAGGCTGCACTGCCCTGAATCTAGTTGCTAGGCTACGCTGCCCTGGACTGAAGGGCTGCTTTATAGACTGTGACCGATGGGCTACGCTGCTCTGAACCTAGGGGCATGGACCGTCACACACACTATGGCTACTTGCACTGGACAGCAACTACAAATCATGCCAAAGTTTGGATGAGATGTAGGGAAAGAGTGCGAATTATCCACCAGGACCCAAGAGTCCAACCACTGAGACATTTTTCCTTTGCAGCTCCTCTTCTGAGCAGCGATGCCAGCAGTACTAAATTCTACTATTTGCACTATATATAGTGTCATGGAAAAAATGTGAATGAGGACAAGACAGCCAAATTCATTCCACTGGTGATCTGATCCGTATTCAAAATCAGATCTCTTAAGCAGCAAGACAATTACATTCACCAATTGCACTTCTGAGCCCCTCCTCCCCAATGCCTCCACTCCTAACCTTAAAAACAATACAAAATGCTGACTTGAGAGATTACTGGACTCATGGACTTTAAGGCGAGAAGGAACCATCATAATAATGTAGTCTGACCTCCTGCATATTGCAGGCCACAAACCTCACCCACCCACTCCTTTAATAGACCCATAACCTCTGGCTGAATTACTGAAGTTCACAAATCATGGTTTAAAGACTTCAAGTTAATGAGAATCCAGTATTTACACTAGTTTAAACTTGCAAGTGATCCATGCCCCATGCTGCAGAGGAAGGCAAAAGCCCCCAGAGTCTCTGCCAGTCTGACCCAGAGGAAAATTCCTTCCAGACCGCAAATATGGCGATGAGTTAGACTCTGAACATGTGGGCAAGACCCACCAACCAGACACGTGGGAAAGAATTCTGTGTAATAATTCGGACCCCTCCCCATCTAGTGTCCCATTCATGGCCATCTGAGATAGTTGCCGCTAGCAGTCGCAGATCGGCTACATGCTATTGTAGACATTCTCATCATAGCATCCCCTCTATACATTTAACAAACTCCATCTTGAAGCCAGTTAGGTTTTTTCCCCCACTTCTCCCTTTGGAACCTCTGATAGTTAGAAACCTTCATTTAATTTCAAGCCTAAACTTGTTGATGGCCAGTTTATAGCCATTTGTTGTTGTGTCCACATTGTCTTAACTTAACTCCCTAGGTATTTATAGAGAGCAATCATCAGCCTTTGTTTGGTTAGGCTAAACAAGCCAAGCTGTTTGAGTCTCCTCTCATCAGGTAGGTTTTCCACTCCTCTGATCATCCAAGTAGCCCTTCTCTGGACCTGTTCCAGTTTGAATTAACCTTTCTTAAACATGGGAGACTACAACTGCACACAGTATTACAGATGAGGTCTCACCAGTGACTTGCATAATGGCAATAACACTTCTCTATCTCTACTGGAAATTATAGAATCATAGACAATTAAGGTTTCAAGAGACCTCAGGAGGTCATCTAGTCCAATCCCCTGCTCAAAGCAGGACCAACCCCAACTAAATCATCCCAGTCAGGGCTTTATCAACCGGGCCTTAAAAACCTCTAAGGATGGAGATTCCATCACTTCCCTAGGTAACCCATTCCAGTTCTTCACTACTCTCCTAGTGAAACAGTTTTTCCTAATATCCAACCTAGACCCTCCCCACTGCAATTTGAGACCATTGCTTCTTGTTCTGTTGCTTGCCACCACTGAGAGCAGCCTAGCTCCATTCACTTTGGAAGGCTGCTATCAAGTCCCACCTCACTCTTCTCTTCTGCAGACTAAATAAGCCCAATTCCCTCAGCCTCTCCTCATAGGTCATGTGCCCCAGCCCCCTAATCATTTTTGTTGCCCTCTGCTGGACTCTCTCCAATTTGTCCACATTCTTTACCTAGTGGGGGCCCCAAAACTGGATGCAATACTCCAGATGTGGCCTCACCAGTGCTGAATAGAGGGGAATAATCACTTCCCTCAATCTGCTGGCAATACTCCTACTAATGCAGCCCAATATGCTGTTAGCCTTCTTGGCAACAAGAGCACACTGTTGACTCATATCCAGCTTCTTGTCCACTGTAATCCCTAGGTCCTTTTCTGCAGAACTGCCACTTAGCCAGTTGGTCCCCAGACTGTAGCAGTGCATGGGATTCTTCTGTCCTAAGTGCAGGACTCTGCACGTGTCCTTGTTGAACCTCATCAGATTTCTTTTGGCCCAATCCTCCAATTTGTCTAGGTCACTTTGGACCCTATTCCTACCCTCCAGCATATTTACCATTCTCCCCAGCTTGACATATCCAAGGATTGCATTAGCCTTTTTCATGGCTGCATTATATTGCTGTCTCACAGCCATCCTGTGATCAACCAATACACGCAGGTCTTTCTCTTCTCTGTCACTTCCAACTAATAACTCTCCAACTTCTAACTAAAATTCTTGTTGTTAGTCCCTAAGTGCATGACTTTTCACTTTGTACTATAAAATTTCATCTAATTTCTATTATTCCAGTTTTCAAGGTAGTCCAGATCCTCTCATATGATATTCCAGTCCTCCTCCGTATTGGCAATACCTCCCAACTTTGTGTCATCTGCACATTTTATTAGCACATTCCCACTTTTTGTGCCAAGGTCATTAATAAAAATGTTAAATAAGATTGGTCCCAAGACTGATCCCTGAGGATCTCCACTAGTAACCTCCCACCAGCCTGACAGCTTCCCTTTCAGAATGACCCATTGTAGTCTGCACTTTAACCAGTTTCTTATTCTTATTCACCTTTACTACTAGTGTTATTAACAGTTTCTGTATGAATTATAAACACTCAATGCTATGTTCCTAGTAGTACTGCTTGGTCAGAGGTCCGTGTGTAGTGTGGACCTGTGGGAGGTTTTAAATCACAGCATTACAATTCTCAATTTAGAAATAGAAGAATATCTACAGTTTCCTATTAATTGTGGTTAATAAAAATTTACATAATACCAAGGAATGGATTTTTTTGGTGTATTCTGCATGTGTTCTTATACGTTTAACAATATATCTAAGAGTCATTGGTGGCGAAATCCCCCTCCTCCCTTACAAAACCTAAATTCATTGACTGAGATTAATTCAGGGGAACTTCTTCAATACTGAATTCAGAGCATGGTGCCATTGCACAGCACTCCATGAGCACTCCTGCAGCATCTGGACAGACCCTCTGTGTCCCCATACAAAGCAATTTTGGATAGTCAATCCACAGAGCTCATGGATTCACTGGCCACATTCTTCCTCAACACAGCTTTAGTGCTGTCACATAGAGAACTACAGTGGAGCAACTTTCACAGTGACAGGTGGTGCCTCTCTACAGTCTGCCTCCCCACCCATGCAGTGGAGGTGTTGCATTGTTTGTGTAAGGAAAGAGGAGGACTGACCCCTAACTCAGGAAAGGATTGTCACCTGAGCTCTCACCTTTATCTTCCTCCAAATGACTAATTACCATGCACTCCCTGATCACCTGTGTTCCCCAAGATACATCCCCTATCAGGAAGGGTCCAAGTCAGAGTTATTGGGTTTCCTTCCTCTAAAAGAGGAAAGAATTAAACTCCCTTAATCAATATCATTCTTTAATCCCTCAGAGGGTTTGCTTTTATGTGGACATGATGTATCCCCTGGCAGTAGCAGAGTGGTTTCAGCAATCAAACCAAACATCCCATGTGGTATTGTTATTAATAATAATTGTATTACTAGGAGCCCTAGTCACAGTGCAGGACCCTGTTACACAAATACAGAACAAGAAGACATTCCCTGCCCTAAAGAGTTTACAATCTAAGTAGTGCAGGATTTTACCATTAGGCTGTGCCTCAATAATGGAGGACTTTAAATTACACACAAAAAAGTATGTTAAAAGAAAATTATTAAGGTTGTAAAGTGAAGCATTCAGAAGTTACAAAGTGCCAGAATTAAGGTTGCCTGTGTACATCTATAATACAGTTCCTACACTCATATGGAATTGTTTTATTTTTAAACAGAAAAATGACTATTCAGTTGCATATATAATTTCACTAACGTAAAAAGGATCTAGTGACATTTCTACTCTGGGAACTAGAATTTTAAGGCAAACAAGTTGCCCAATTGGATTGCTGTTTTATAATGGACAATGAACATCCAGTAGTTGGTAGAATTCACTTCTGGGTGTAGGATAACAAATAAAGTAAAAACAAGAATGATTTTTTAAAATAAAAGATGATATAGTTTGTAATTCCCAAACTCCTGCAATAGCTGCAGTTTCTTGATACTGAGAGTGTTGGTTAGGGTGTCAAAAGTGTGGGTGCGTATGTGTGAGACAGATGTTAGAACACTGGTATAAGAGGTGTGAAAATATATGAAAAGTTAAAAAGTATATATACTAAATGTAAAAGTGCTGAGTAGAAAAAAAGGCTAGTTTCACTATAGATTAATGTTTGCTTTGAACTAGCTTAATAGAGAACTACATGGTGTGCTAATGTTTTATCAGTTAAGGTTACTTACCTAGGAAACATTCAATTATGAGATGATTAATAGTGCAAGATTTATAAATGTCACTGTGCCCATTTTCATGGCGTAGGATATTTCCAGGTACAATACAGTTCTGATTTTCCATTTTGTGGGTGTTGTTCTTCAGTCTCAACCATCATCATCTGTAGGTAAATTTGTATGATAGGCTTTTTCCGAGGAGGCTTAAAGTCTTGGTGGTCAGTTATGAAACCCCCGAAAGCACTATGCTGGTAAACAAGTTATCTTTCTTTTGTACACTGTAGAAGCACTGGAAAACGTCATCGTGCTTTCAGGCAGAAGTCTGAAAAAGTCTCTCTTTCACATTAGGTCAAACAGCTCCAATACTTAGGTAACTGCTACCTTATGTTAAATAAAGGTGTTATTTCTCATTTGAAGCTGGTAACATAGTTTCACACACATGTACACTTTCAGAGAGCTACTAGCACAAAACCTAGAGCAGGGTCAGTATATGAAGCTACTAAAGTGCTTCTGGAGGAGTAATTGTACCTACTGTCAAGGTTCCTTCCCCAGTCTGAACTTTAGGGTACAGATGTGGGCACCTGCTCAGACCCTTCTAAGCTTAATTACTAGCTTAGATCTGGTATAGCTGCCACCACCCCCAAGTACCCCCTTTTTCCCTGGGTAGTCTTGAGGGACTTCACCAATTCCCTGGTGAACACAGATCCAACCCCTTGGATCTTAAAACAAGGAGAAATTAGCCATCCCCCCCTCCTTTCTCCCACTAACTCCTGGTGGATCCAGATCCAACCCCCTTGGATCTAAAAAACAGGGAAAAATCAATCAGGTATTAAGAAAGGTAAAAGAAAACCCTCTGAGAGATCAGCATACCAGCTACTCTCACAGACAACAGCTTTAAAACACAGAGGATGTTCCCCTGGGCACAAATTTAGTTACACAAAAAAATACCCCAATACCCAATTATGATAATTCCCTTAATGATACCAAGACAAGTTACAAAGAAAATAAACATAAACCTATTTATCCCTTTCTAAAACTTACTACTCTGATAAGAGGCTGGTTCCTTGATCTTTTTCACTCCGGCTGAAACTGAGACTCTAAACAAGGAAAAACTTCCCTCCTTCCTTTTGAAACATCTTGTTCCACCATTGGTTCCTCTGGTCAGGTGTTAGCTAGGCTAGGTGAACTTTTTAACCCTTAACAGGTAAAAGAGGCATTAACCCTTAACCATCTGTTTATGACACCTACAATTAAAAATACAGACCAAAATAAGAAATTGTAAGTCTCAAAACTCAGCTTCTGTGAGTTTCAAACTGTTTACATTTTTTATCCTGTTCCTGGACAGGTAAATAGTATGGATGGGATTTTCAAAAGACCTTAAAGGATTTAGGTTCTGCCAGGCTCTTTTGAAAACCCCAGTCTGTGGTAATCACAGCTGGTTAGGAACAGAGTTTCATTAGAAAATGTGAGTTCATCAGAGCTGAAAAGTTTCATGGAAACATCTTACACTGGACAAACTTTCATCAAATGACAGCTAGGGTTCTGACACATCCCTTTGTGCCAGGCAGGTTTCTTAGTAAGTTACCTGGATTTCTACAGTCTGTAGTTCTGGGGGAGCCTTACCATGTGGACTAAACCAGGCATGACTCTTATCAATTAGCCACAGTGAAACTGACAGGCATCCTGTCAATTTCAGTCAGCAGCTGTGATGCCAGGAAGCATATTTTGTGTCTGTTTCCAATATGAACGTTTCATGGAATTTCTGGCTCATGAGACATTTCTAAAAAATTAATTTTGGTCCAAATCAGAATATAACCAGATTTCCAAAGGTCAACATTTTCTGCCAACTGGAGATCCTATGTTTTGGTCGGCTCTAGTATTAATTATTCAATACTAAGGCCCATACTGCTCCCAGCCCTCGAGAAGATGTGACAGGGGAGGAAGTCTCAAGGAATCTTCTTCTCACACTTACACACATTGCACAAGGGCTGAGGAAACTTGCAGTCCCTATTTCAGAGGAACACAGGGACTGCTCCTTCTTTTTCTCTGGTGCACATGCAACCCACATACCCAGGAGGTGTGTGGTGTTCTGTCCCATCTAGTGGCACCAAGACCACTTAGAGAGAGAGATTAATAAATCTGCTCTACTGTCTTACAGCCATATGGCTTTTAGCTCATGCAGTCGAGGCTCATGCACTTAGCTCCAGAAATCCCAGGGCCAATCCCGCCCACTGCCAACCGAGGTCTGTCTGCACTGCAAGTGGGGACTCATCTGGGATTTCAACAGGGAAGTCTCTGAAGCTCAGTATGCACTTCCTCTAGGGGAAGATTGTAATCTGCACATCTTCTGGGTGTGGTGTTCTCCTCCATCTAGTGGCACTGAGACCACTTAGAGAATTAAATGAGGGTATGTCTACACTACGAAATTAGGTCGAATTTATAGAAATTGTTTTTTTAGAAATCGTTTTTATACAGTCAATTGTGTGTGTCCTCACACAAAATGCTCTAAGTACTTTAACTCAGCGGACTGCATCCACAGGACCGAGGCTAGCGTTGACTTCCAGAGCATTGCACTGTGAGTAGCTATGGGTAGCTATTCCACAGTTCCCGCAGTCTCTGCCGCCCATTGCAATTCTGGGTTGAGATCCCAATGCCTGATGAGGCAAAAACAGTGTCGCAGGTGGTTCTGGGTACACGTCATCTGGCCCTCCTCTCCCTCACTCCATGAAAGCAACGGCAGCCAATGGTTTCGCGCCTTTTTTCCTGGAGCCGACTCAGCTCACCATCACCATACATCTCCTGGGTGCTTGCAGACATGGGACTGCATTGCTACACAGGATCAGCTCATTGCCTTTTGGCAGCAGATGGTGTATTATGACTGGTAGCCATCATCGTCGTATTCCTAGGGTCCTCTTTTAGCCAACTTCGGTGAGGTTGGTCAGGGGCACCTAGGCAGACATGGGAGTGACTCAGCCAAGTCATTTCCCAGTCGTACTGCACCGTCTTCTGGCGAGCACCCAGGAGATGATGATGGCTAGCAATTGTAATGCAACGTCTTCTGCCAAGCACCCAGGAGATGACGATGGCTAGCAGTTGTATTGCACCATCTGTTGCCAGCCTAAGATGTGTAAGACAGATGGAGTGGATCAAAACAAGAGATAGACCAGATTTGTTTTGTATTCATTTGCTCCCCTCTCTCTCTGTGAAATCCAAGTAGCCAATACAATCAAAGAGCTGTTGATATCAAGAGTGGTGACTCTGGGAAATGTGCAGGCCATATTGAATGGCTTTGCTGCAATGGGATTCCCTAACTGTGGTGGGGCGATAGATGGAACCCATATCTCTATCTTGGCACTGGAGCACCAAGCCAGCGAGTACATAAATTGCAAGGGGTACTTTTCAATGGTGCTGCAAGCACTGGTGGATCACTAGGGACATTTCACCAACATCAACATGGGATGGCCAGGAAAGGTACATGACACTCACATCTTCAGGAACTCTGGTCTGTTTCAAAAGCTGCAGAAAGGGACTTTCTTCTCAGACCAGAAAATAACTGTTGGGGACATTGAAATGCCTATAGTTATCCTTGGGGACCCAGCCTACCCCTTAATGCCAGGGCTCATGAAGCTGTACACAGGCAGCCTGGACAGTAATCAGGAGCTGTTCAACTATAGGCTAAGCAAGTGCAGAATGGTGGTAGAATGTGCATTTGGATGTCTAAAAGCACGCTGGCGCAGTTTACTGACTCAGATAGACCTCAGCTAAACCAATATTCCCATTGTTATTACCGCTTGCTGTGTGCTTCACAATATCTGTGAGAGTAACGGGGAGATGTTTACTGCAGGGTGGGAGGTTGAGGCAAATTGCCTGGTCACTGATTACACACAGCCAGACACCAGGGCGATTGGAAGAGTACAGGAGGGCGTGGTGCGCATCAGAGAAGCTTTGAAAACCAGTTTCATGATGGGCCAGGCTACAGTGTGAAAGTTCTGTTTGTTTCTCCTTGATGACCCCCCCCCACTTGGTTCACTCTACTTCCCTGTAAGCTAACCACCCTCCCCTCCTCCCTTCGATCACAGCTTGCAGAGGCAATAAAGTCATTGTTGCTTCACATTCATGCATTCTTTATTAATTCATCACACAAATAGAGGGATAACTGCCAAGGTAGCCTGGGAGGGGTGGGGGAGGAGGGAAGCACTGGGTGGGGTGGAGGAGGAGGGAAGGACAAGGCCACATTGCACTTTAAGACTTAAAATCTTTAAAACTTATTGAATGCCAGCTTTCTGTTGCTTGGGCAATCCTCTGGGGTGGAGTGGCTGGGTAGCCGGAGGGCCCCCCCCCACGTTCTTGGGCATCTGGGTGAGGAGGCTATGGAACGTGGGGAGGAGGGCAGTTGGTTACAGAGGTGCTGTAGTGACGATCTGTGCTCCTGTTGCCTTTCCTGCAGCTCAACCATATGGTGGAGCATATGAATTTGATGCTCCAGCAGCCTGAGCATGGACTCCTGCCTTCCGTCAACAAGCTGACGCCACCTATCATCTTCAGCCCGCCACTTACTCTCTTCAGCCCGCCACCTCTCCTCGTATTCATATTGTGCTTTCCTGCACTCTGACATTGTCTGCCTGCACAGCAGAATGCGTCTGTCAGTGTGGGAGGACAGCATGAGCTCAGAAAACATTTCATCCTGAGTGCGTTTTTTTTCCGCCTTCTAATCTTTGCTAGCCTCTGGGTAGGAGAAACATATGCAGCTGGTGGACGAAAAAAAAAGGAGAGTGATAGTTAAAAAGACACATTTTATAGAACAATGGGTACACTCTTTCATGGTAAACCTTGCTGTTAATGTTACATAGCACATGTGCTTTCATTATAAGATCGCATTTTGATGGCTTCACCCCTCCCACCACCACATGGCTAACAGTGGGGAACATTTCTGTTCAGCCACAGGCAAACAGCCCAGCAGCAATGGACACCTCTGAATGTCTGCTTCGTAAAACCACCCTATTTCAATCAGGTGACCATGAATGATATCACTTTCCTGAGGACAACACAGAGAGATAAAGAACGGATGTTGTTTGAATGCCAGCAAACACTGGGACCATATGCTGCAATGCTTTGTTCTGCAATGATTCCCCACTATATGCTGCTCGCCTGGCATGGTAAAATGTCCTACCATGGAGGACGGAATAAGGCTGCCCACCCCAGACAGCTTTTGCAAAGGCTTTGGGAGTACATCCAGGAGCACTTTATGAAGATGTCCCTGAAGGATTTCGGCTCCATCCCTAGACACGTTAACAGACTTTTCCAGTAGCTGTACTGGCTGTGAATGCCAGGGCAAATTAATCATTAAACACACTTGCTTTTAAATCATGTCTAATATTTACAAAGTTACAGTCACCAGAGGTCCCTTCTCCGTCTTCAGGATCTCGGAAGCTGCCTTGGGTAGGTTTGGGGGTTACTGGCTCCAGGTCCAGGGTGAGAAATAGATCCTGGCTGTTGGGAAAACTGGTTTCTCCACTTCCTTGCTGTGAGCTATCTTCCTCGTTCCCAAAACCCGCTTCTGTGTTGCTGGAGTCAAAGCACAGGGTTGGGATAGTGGTGGCTGCACCCCTTAGCATGGCATGCAGCTCATCGTAGAAGCGGCATGTTTGGGGCTGTGACCTAGAGCGGTCATTTGCCTCTCTGTTTTTTTGGTAGGCTTGCCTGAGCTCCTTAATTTTCATGCGGCACTGCCACAAGTCCCTGTTTTAGCCTCTGTCCTTCATGCCCTTGGAGACTTTTTCAAATGTTTTGGCATTTTGTTTACTGGAACGGAGTTCTGATAGCATGGATTCGTCTCTCTATACAGCGATCAGATCCTGTACCTCCTATTTGGTCCATGCTGGAGCTCTTTTGCGATTCTGGGACACCATGGCGACCTCTGCTGATGAGCTCTGCATGGTCACCTGTGCTGATCAGCTCGCAATGCTGGCCAAACAGGAAATGAAATTCAAAAGTTCACGGGACTTTTCCTGTCTACCTGGCCAGTGCATCTGAGTTGAGAGTGCTGTCCAGAGCGGTCACAATGGAGCACTGTGGGATAGCTCCCGGAGGCCAATACTGTCGCATTGCGTCCACACTACCCCAAATTCTACCCGGCAAGGTCGATTTCAGCACTAATCCGCTCATCAGAGGTGGAGTAAAGAAATCAATTTTAAGAGCCCTTTAAGTCGAAAAAAAGGGCTTAATCTTGTGGATGGGTGCAGGGTTAAATCGAGGTAATGCACCTAAATTCAACCTAAATCGTCGTGTTGACCAGGCCTCAGTCTGCTCTACAGCCTTAGCTAACAGCCATATAGCTTTTAGCTCATGCAGTAGAGGCTCATGCATTTAGCTCCAGAGGTCCCAGATTCTATCCTGCCTGACAACAACTGGGGTCTGTTGGCATTACACACACATAGTCACAAAGCAAGTGGAGAGGGTGAGGGGCTATGTACAACTATCATACCACTGACCTGAAGACAGGCTGCACCATCTTAAAGAAGAGCACTATCTGGCACTTCCTACTGTGCACTGAGGATAGATTGTGCCTCATTAAAACATAATTCCTTTTTATGCTTCCCTGGGATGGTGGGCTCTGTACCATCCCTATGCAGGGATGTGGTTAGATCCACAATCTAGCCCTAAATGGCCATATTCTACTTTCATAACCATTGCCTTCAAGGGGGTGACATGGGGGCATCTGAGGCCAGAATTTGGCTGAAAGGGAGATAAAAAGAGTATGATTCACACTTCTGAGAAACTCAATTTACAAAGTTTTTTCAAGGTGGGGAAATTCTGGCTATCATAGGGGGCTAGAAAAAACAGAAGTGTCACGCCTGAAGTTTCCTTTCTATAGTCCTGTTGGGTGGTGTGTGTGTTGTGTCCTTTCCACTCTCACTTAACAGGGAAGGGCTTGGGCCTCTACACCTGTAATATCCTGTGTGGCAAACTCAGGACAGTTAGCTACCAGGAGAGGGGTAGTAATTGGTCCCGGAAGGCTTAGCCCTGGAGGAATAAGGTTCAGCTGGGACAGGGGTTAGCAGGGAACTAATCAGGTTCAGCTGGCTCCAATTGCTGGAGACCTTTTTAAAACCTCCCTGGCAGGGAAGCAAGGGGGGGGAAGAAGAGAGAAGCAGAGAAGCTGCCAGCAAGTAGGGGCAGCTAAACTCTGAGACTCTCCTTGGAAGGCAGCTTGCATTCTCCCCAGAAGGAGAGGAAACTAGAACAAGGGGCTGGCTGAGAAGGGATCAGCCAGACCCTGTGAGATTGGGAAGGGTTTTTTTTTCTGTTTTCTTTTACCAAGCCTGTATCTCCGAGGCTGAAAGGGACTGAGCAAACAAACGGAGAGGCAGGTACTTTGCCACACCTGAGATCCGCAGAAGCTGAGGCCATCTGTAATACTTCACAGCCCACACACTGCAGGTCCCAATGGTCGCCTGTCACAGAAAATGTAGATCATTTCTCTTTCTTGCTGGTCGGGTTCAAGGAACAAAAATAACGTCTGTTTCTTGTGACTGCACAAAGATAGAAGAAAGGCAGAATGTTTTCTGGAACAGTTCCTCTGATGGAAAAATACTTTAGTTAGTACAAGTGTACATCAGCTAGCTATGGGTACTGTAGTTAGTCAGATATTGCAACAGCACTGGCCACTAAAGCCATAAGAATGAGCCACAATTTTTGAAGCTCCGGTTCCCGTAGTTGCTGCTTCAGTCATCATTTTCCCTTGCAGAAATGTACTGGAGATGGGCCAGTCAAGAAGTTTGAATCCAGGTCAAAAGGTTCAAGATCTACTTCTGGCACATTTCTAATCACAGCGAACACCATTAAGGTTTTACGCCATAGATGCAGGACATTTTTTGAAAGTAGTATCATAAAGGGTTATCATATTATAAGCGGTGCAGGTAGTAATGCCTAGACTCAAGGTGGCCTGTCACTTTCCATTATAAGACCCTGTTTCAGTGGCTTATAACACTGTCAAACATTTGCTCTGAAATTTTCCGTGCTGGGTGTCTGCGTCAAAGGTGTTTTTTCTTGGTGCTGTTTTTATTTTTAATTTCTGCAAAATCAGATCAGCCATTTCTCAGAATGAGGTTAGAGAAGAAAATGTTGTTTTACACATGTTAAAAAATTCCAGAAACCATTTCAGTAAGGCCTGGTCTAAACTAGAAAATTAGATTAGTTTACGTCAGTCAGGGGTGTGAAAAATCCACACCTCTGAGAGGCATTGCTAAGATTACCTAAGTCCCTGTATAAACAGTCCTAGGTTGATTGAAGAATTCTGCCATCAACCTAGCTGCTACTTCTTGGGAGTTGGATTACTAAACCGACAGGAGAACCTTTCCTGCTGGTGTTAATGTGGCAAAGTCTAGCACTCAAAAATTAAGAATGCCAGAATTTGCTGCCCGGGCAACTTTAATTCAACCCTTTGTCTTATGCATTATATAGTCTTTAATTGCACAATCATACATTATTTTTTCTATAGGATCCCCGATTCATTCAGTGCCCAGCCAATGAGTCAGGGTTGTGTAGTTAATGAGGCTCCTGGCTGTAGGACATCTGTCTCATTTGTTGTAGAAGTTGGAAGGTGTGCAATGAATGAGGCAGGGCCTTTAGGGGGAAAAAAAGGATGGTCTTGTGGTTAAGGGAGTTGAACACCATCCTGAAAACTTTATGCAGATGAACACTCAGGGGCAAATCCTGTCCATTCCTCAATGGTCGTGGGAGGGTGTGACACAGAGACTTCTTAGCAAAGGGTCCCCTGTTCTTAGCAAACAACTCTCACCTGAGACCTAACAAACTCACCAAATACATGTATTACAGGATATATATCCATAAAGAATAATATGTAAGGTATTTACAGAAAGCTTGTAATATGTCAAGATTTATAATCATTGTGAGATATATGTACAGGTAATACTTATGGAATAATGTACATACACTGAAAGTATTCTTTATGGACTTGGAATAAAAATTAGCCCCCAGTGCTGACCCATTCAGGCAGGAGGGAGTTGTTGCCCCACCCAGTTTAGCCAGTGATGCAATGCAAGGTTCAATTGATTTGCCTTGCGCAATACTGAGAATCCCAACGGAAAGCCATCAGAGACACCTGCAAAGAAGCAAAAACTCTTAAAGGTTAAAAAAGGAATATTACAACAAGACATCGGTTCACCCTGTTTATGAATAGGAATAAAAGACTGTTTCAGTACAACACAGTGGACGGGTCCTCTGTGTTCATTCCTTGAAGAACTGCCTCATGGAGCAGGGACGTTTTCATTAACGTTTAGAGCCTGGTTCTTGTGAAACCGCTTAGCTCTGCAACTGACTGAACTTCAGGGGTAAAACCCACTTCATTGGACAGGAAAGGTCACTTTTAATAAGTGTAGACCCAGGTTTGTGTTTTATGATTTTGTTTTGTAACTACTTGTTTCCATCACTTTCGCTCATTCCTACTTAAATCTTTACCGTTTCTTAAATAAACCATCTTTTGTTTGATTATAAGTGCTCACAAGTGCTGTGTGAGTTACAGGAGTGGTGGTTTAAGGTATAACTAGTACACTGGGGTACACGGCTGGGACATTGTCTAAATAAAATATAACTGTGCAAACCATTGTTGCTACCACTGCTATATAATTGCAGCAAATCTTATGCAAAATATAACTCATGGCCAGAAAAGGTTAAACAGCTTGCAGGCTGAATGACCCCAAACCGACCTTTGAAGACATGTTAGAAATGTTAATTAGCGCCATTCCATGCTAAATAGGCTAGAACTTTGAAATGCAAACCTATGTTGTTAGAAGTTAGAGATAATATTAACTGTGTGCAGCTTTGTTGTTACCCTTGTAATTGGACAGTTCCTGTCATTATAATTATTGATTCAGAGATCAAAATGGAATATTAATATTTAGATGAATCTTTGTTAAAATAATGTCATTGTCTATATGTCTCTTTGAAGTTTGTGACTGACTGCCTAATGGATAAATTGCGCTGTGTTAATTTGTGTAACTAATTACTGGTGGTGTTTAAGCAAAAGATTACATGAAAAGCCTATTGTTTACGAACCAGGACTGCATCCTCAAGTGGATGCTAGAACACTGTATAAAAAGACCCCTGAGTCCTGATTCAACAGTCATGAACATTTACTACATACATAGAAGCAAAGGAGATTTCCTTTCCTCCTGGAACTTGATGTTGAAGATTAAACATTGGTAAAAGACATGGAGGCCCACAAAAGGGACTTTCTACCAAAAAAGCCTATCAATAGGTGAGTGGACTCTTCCCTGAAAATAAAGAAGCAGTGAGAGGCAAAATGCCATCCTTTAAAAATTAGAAGTTAAATCTTAATGAGGAAAATAGAAAGGAACATAAACTCTAGCAAATTAAGTGTAAAAATATAACTAGGAAGGCCAAAAAAGAATTTGAAGAACAGCTAGCCAGGGACTCAAAAAGTAATAGCAATTTTTTTTCAAGTACATCACAAGCAGGAAGCCTGCAAAACAATCAGTGGGGCCACTGGACGATCGAGATGCTAAAGGAGCACTCAAGGATGATAAGGCCATTGCGGAGAAACTAAATGAATTCTTTGCATTGGTCTTCATGGCTGAGGATGTAAGGGAGGTTACCAAACCTGAGCCATTCTTTTAGGTGACAAATCGGAGGAACTGTCCCAGATTGAGGTGTTATTAGAGAAGGTTTTGGAACAAATTGATAAATTAACTGTAAAAAGTCACCAGGAAAGATGGTATTCACCCAAGAGTTCTGAAGGAGCTCAAATGTAAAATTGCAGGACTACTAACTGTCATCTGTAACCTATCATTTAAATAAGTTTCTGTACCAAATGACTAGAGGATAGCTAATGTGTAGCAAATTTTTCATTAGGCCTCCAGAGGGGACCACAGCAATTACAGGCCAGTAAGCCTGCCTTCAGTACCAGGCAAACTGGCTGAAACTATAGTAAAGAACAAAATTGTCAGACACATAGATGAACATAATTTGTTGGGGAAAAGTCAACACGGTTTTTGTAAAGGGAAATCATGTCACACCAATCTACTAGAATTCTTTGAGGGGGTCAAAAAGCATGTGGACAGAGGGGATCTAGTGGATATAGTGTATTTAGATTTTCAGATAGCCTTTGACAAGGTCCCTCACCAAAGACTCTTAAGAAAAGTAAGCAGTCACGGGATAAGAGGAAAGATTCTCTCATGGATTAGTAACTGGTTAAAAGATCGAAAACAAAGGGTAGACATAAATGGTCAGTTTTCAGAATGGAGAGAGGTAAATAGTGGTGTCCCCCAAGAGTATGTACTGGGCCCAGTCCTATTCAACATATTCATAAATGATCTGGAAAAAGGGGTAAACAGTGAGGTGGCAAAACTGGCAGATGATACAAAACTACTAAAGATAGTTTAAGTTCCAGGCAGACTGCGAAGAGCTACAAAAGGATCTCTCAAAACTGAGTGACTGGGCAACAAAGTGGCAGATGAAATTCAGTGTTAATAAATGTAAAGTAATGCACATTGCAAAATATAATCCCACCTATACATATAAAACGATGGGGTCTAAATTATCTGTTACCACTCAAGAAAGAGCTCTTGGAGTCATTGTGGATAGTTCTCTGAAAACATCCACTCGATGTGCAGTGACAGTCAACAAAGGGAACAGAATGTTGGGAATCATTAAGAGAGGGATAGATAATAAGACAGAAAATATCATATTGCCTCTCTCAATAAATCCATGGTATGCCCACATCTTGACTACTGTGTGCAGATGTGGTTGCCCCATCTCAAAAAAGATATATTGGACTTGGAAAAGGTTCAGAAAAGGGCAGCAAAAATGATTATGGGTATGGAACAGCTGCTGTATGAGGAAAGATTAATAAGACTGGGACTTTTTAGCTTGGAAAAGAAACGACTAAGGGGGGATGATATGAGAACGGTCTATAAAATCATAACTGGTGTGGAGAAAGTGAATAAGAAAGTGTTATTGACTCCTTCTCATAACACAAGAAGTAAAGGCCACCAAATGAAATTAATAGGCAGCAGGTTTAAAACAAACAAAAGGAAGTCTTTTTTCACACAACGCACAGTCAACCTGTGGAACTCCATGCCAGAGGTTATTGTGAAGGCCAAGAATATAATAGGGTTCAAAAAAGAACTAGATAAATTCATGGAGAATAGGCCCATCAACGGCTATCAGCCAGGATGGGCAGGGATATTGTCCGTACCTGCTGTTTGCCAGAAGCTGGGAATGGGTGACAGGGGATGGATCTTGATCATTACCTGTTCTGTCCATTCCCTCTGGGGCACCTCACATTGGCCACTGTCGGAAGACAGGATACTGGGCTAGATGGACCTTTGGTCTGACCGAGTATGGCTGTTCTTATTGTCTTATGTCATCTCAGATCTGCTTGAGGCTTCATACAGGGGAAGCTTAAGCCGTAGGGACTGAGATCCCAGCCCTAAGCTGGAATGCCTTGAAATAATATTGGACATTGGACCTATGAACTAAATTCTAAAGGAACTCTTTGCAACTACAAAGCTCACCATCTCTGCTATGAATCTGAATCTTGAGAATTGAGCTCATATCTGTATGTATATTGATCTTTTAACCATACTCTCTCTTGTTTTTTTTTTAATAAATTTTAGTTTAGTTAATAAGAATTGACTCTATGCATGTATTTCGGTAAGATCTGAAACAGTCATTAACCTGGGAGGTAATGTGTCCAATTCTTTGGGACTGGTAGAACCTTTTCTTTTACATGATGAAATAAGATTTTCAGAAATCATCATATTTGACTTAGGTACCTGGATGGAAGCCTGAGGCTGGATCACTTTAAGGGAACTGTGTTGTTGGCTTCTGTAAGGTAATAAAGAAGCTGTTTTATGCTGGCTTGGTAAATCTAAGCATTGTAATATCCACCAGGTTTTTGGGGATCGTCTGCCCCATTCTTTGCAGTTCACCCTAACTGAGTGACCACAGCTGGCCCTCACTGGGACCCCGGTCACAACGGCTCCTTTGAGGGTAGAGGATCTGGAATTTCTGTGAGCCCAGCCAGTGCCAGGGGCTGCATATCACAGGAGAACACTTCAAAGAGTCTCAGGAATGGGGATGCACCTATGGTTAACCTGCAAGGTGAAGACAGGGCTGGGATAACCCAGAGGAGAGTGCTTGAGAAGCTGAAAGCTGGTGGTATCAGGGAGCTGACACCCAGCCAGGCACAGGCGAGACTTGCTCATGTGCGGGGGTGGGGGGGGGGTAATAAGGTGACTCATGGTGCTAGATCCCCCTGAGAACTGATGCTGTTCCACTGTTTAGGTTGGTGGAATGTCAGGAACCTGTGTGGCTGGTCTGGGCCATATGCTTTCAGAGACAGTTACAGTATGGATAGGGCAGAAGAAAAACAAGGGCTGGACTGATGGATTTGCAAATACACAGATCTACCGTCCACTCCACTAAGTAGTGAAGACACAGAAACTATATGGGCTACTCAGGGCCACTGAGAGCAGGTTCAGGCCCCAGTGAAAAAAAATTTTCAGGCCGCCCAGCAAAGGTGGACTAGCTAAACAGAGCTGATGAACCTAGGGAAACCAGGCCCCGGTAATTTGTACTGGCTTCCCCCAGCCCTCATCAGCCCTGGAGCTACTAGCCCTCAGACCATGGTGATAGCCAAGGAGTGGTTGTGTAGCCTGGGAGAACAGGATGACTTCCCACCACAGGCTGCCTGCTGAGATTAGGACTTTGGCCTTTAATATGCTCCAAAACAGAAATGAAAAAGAAGTACTGTGCTTGGACACAAAGTAACTTACAATCTTCTATAGTTTCTTTCATTTGTTAACTACTTTTTAAAAAATCTCCAATAGTGAATTTGACTGGAAGCTGGGTGAACATTTGTCAGAAAACTTCTCCATTAGTGGGCAGAAATTGAAAATCAACATTTTAATCAGCTGAATAGATTTACTTATCTGTGCAGGTTGTGAGAATTTCCTTTTGCAAGATGCCACCTGTGAAAGCTGTTTTGTAGTACAGATAGGAAAACCTCAGTACTTCCTTACTGATAAGAACTGTGTACAGTAGTGATACTCAGACTTCAGTGGTTCAGGAGCCAAATTAGTGATCAACGTTACCCAAAAGAGCCACAGTAGTGTGACTTCATTGTTTCATTTACTATATTCAACAGCTCTTCATGAGCAAGGAAACACACAGTCACAGTAAAAGCATCCTGATTGGTTAATAACTTAGATGGGTTAATAAAATTAAATCACACAGTGTTTAATATCATGTGCTGCAAAGAGCCGCAGGAGACACGTGAAAGAACCACTTGCAGCTCGCGAGCCTTGGTCTGAGTATCACTAGTGTACAGTATTTGTATTTCACCACAGAAACACTGAGGCTTTGCATTCTATCTTTTAGCATGTCTTCCACATTTCAAACAGTGGAATTCTCTATTGACTGAAATCGCCCAAACAAAGACAATACCTTGGAGTCCTTACTTAGACGTAGCTCCCACTGATCTGACAGCTTTTGGCCTTCATGCACAGAGCTCATGTTAAAAGACACCTTAAAAACGGCCCTCAGAATGGTTTAGATTAGTGACTGTGTATCTAGGGGCTGGTCAAAAATTTTCTATCCAAACTATTTTTGGAAGGAAAATGGGGTTTTGAGCAAAATGAAATTTTCCACAAAGTATTGTTTAAAACACAAATTGGCCCCAAATGTTTGGCTTTCCAGGTTTTTGATAGGTTGAAAATGTCTGCAGTGTGCAGGGTCCTCCCTTTTCTGACCAGCTCTCTCTGTATCCTTTAATCTCCTCCAGATAGTCTGCACTGGTGGGGGACGGGAGGTCTATTTAAGAATCCTAGAGCCAGAGTCACATCTAGACACTTATGAATTACTGAAAAAATGTTGAGTACCTCAGGTTGCATGAAGGTGGGGGAGGAGATAAAAAGATGTGGTACCTGAGCAGCTGTCACTGGAGGTATTACCCTGAGCAGGCCTTAGGAGGCACATGTGCCCCCATCTCCTTGCTTTAGAAAGGCAATAGCTTGCACTCTGTCCTCACCAATCTCCAGCCACTTACTGGTACTGAAGGTCAGGTTATGAATCATTCCCTCCTCCAACTATAGGAGGGTGATTATAGCACTGTCTTTCTCCTTTCCTAGCTACCTCTCGCAGGCCAGGTCTACATTACATTCTTACTATGGGATAACTATGTCATTCGGCGGTGTGAAAAATCCACACCCCTAAGTGATGGAGTTATACCAGGGGTAGGCAACCTGTGGTACACGTGCCAAAGGCGGCACATGAGCTGATTTTCAGTGGCACTCACACTGCCTGGGTCCTGGCCACCAGTCTGGGGGGCTCTGCATTTTAATTTAATTTCAAATGAAGCTTCTTAAACATTTTAAAACCCTCATTTACTTTACATACAACAAAAGTTTAGTTCTATATTATAGACTTATAGAAAGAGACCTTCTAAAAATGTTAAAATGTATTACTGGCACGCAAAACCTTAAATTAGAGTGAATAAATGAAGACTTGGCACACCACTTCTGAAAGGTTGCCGATCCCTGAGTTATACCGACCTTAAACCCCTGTGTAGACAGTACTATGTCGGCAGGAGAGCTTCTCCCATCATCAGAGCTACTGCCTTGAGAGCTCTCTCCATCAGCTTAGAATTTTTTCACCAAAAGTGCTACAGCTGTGCAGCTGCATCAGTGCAAGTTTATAGTGTAGACCTGCCCTTAGTTGAAAGCTATCCCAGGACTTGGGATTTGCTTGTTTGTGGCCAATGATGTTATTCTGTTTTATTTCATTTATTTATATTTATTTCATCTGTAGTTATTTTTGTTATCTAGACATTTATATCACGCTTATCACCATAGTATTGAAACGCCTTAAAAACGTATATTACTGCAACAGGTAGTTTAACAGGGCCCCCTCTTCGGCACACTTTATTACTCTTTCCCTGCACTGGAAGAGTTTTTGTTTGCTTGATGTTTCATGTTGTATTGTCACGATGAGAAAGCTATAGCGAAAAGCTGGGTCTTGCCTTTTGCGTTAAAGGCTGTAGTGTCATTAGTAGATCACATTTGTAAGGAGTGTCACAGCCATCGGCTCAGTGCTGAGAACGTTCCATGTCCTACTCTGTCTCGCTCTTGTTGAAGTTCCACTCTTCTTGGGGATGAGAGCTCTAAGTACAGTTTCTGTCAGAGAGGAGGAGATAATTCGCAAGAAAGCCTGAGCCCAGGCATGCAAGGGCTTTAAAGGCCAGCGCTCAGTGTGGAACAAGTGTAGGGATGGAGCACTGGAGTAATGCACTCTTGTTCACAACAAGTTTCAGTTTGCCTCTCTGAATGGACACCAGTCTGTTGTGATGGGAAGCAACCAGTGACTCCCACTTGGGAAATGATCATTAGCACTGAAATTTTCCCTACTAGGGGTCTGCCTCAGGCAGCAATGTTCTGGGAAATGTAAGAGAACAAAGCTAGCATAAAATACATTGTTTTGTCCATATTAAAAAAAAAATCCGGCAACCTTTTCTTTGAACAGCTCTAACATCCCTATACTTAGGAGAAGAGACTTGAAATTGGCGGGGGGTAAGGTGGATATTTGTGTCAAGATGTGCCTTTGTGTGTCTCTGTGAGAACAGACCCAAATTTGGCCACGTTATAAGCCTTTGAAAAACTGTAGTGTGCACATGCTAAGTAGAGGCTTGGATATTTATAGTAGCTAAACTCTCCAAAGATTCTCTCCTCACCGAGCTTGCTCAAGTATCTCGCAGCTCTGAGTGCTGGCCAGACTGTATGCGCCATCCTCACAGAGCAACTGAGCCTGCTACAGCCCAGGACTACAGAGGTGAAGCTGGCCTTTCTCTGGAGTGGTTGCCCTGGACTGGGCTGGGGGTAAGCACCAGAACTGACAGCACAGAGTCAGACTCTCCTGCGCTCTCAGTGACACTCCCATCCTGCTGGCACCCATGCAGCGTGGAGGAGGAAGGCATCTGATTCAAAAGCAGAGGGAACAAAAGCCAGACGGTGGGGAGTAAAGGAGTAGATTGGGACAAGGAGTCTGGTGAGACTGGGACTGGCTAGGGGAAAAGATTGGCGCTAGGAACTGTGGGGGGGGGAGGGGAAGGGGAGGAATGGGAGTCAGTTGGCTGGGGAGGGGGAAACACTAACACTGGATAAGCAGCTGGGTTGCAGGGGGAGAACTGGGACTGGCTGGGCCAAGAGACTGGAGCAAGGAGCCAGGGCAAGAATGAGGGAGGAGACTGATATTGGATGAGGAGCTATAGAGAGAGACTAGGATTGGGAGCCAATGAATGAGAAAAGGAGACATATCGGAGGAGGAGTCAGGAAAGATGGATTGTGACAGCTGGGTAAGGAGACTGGGGATGAGTTTTTGGGGTGGAAGGTGGGGCAGTGGAGACTAAGCCTGGAGCCCAAGCTCTGGAACTCTCCACCCTGGCCAGGCCAGCCGTGGGTGTTTTATCCCCATGTAGACATACCCTGAGAGTAGACATGTAGGCAACTACAAAGTTAGGCAGCAGGTGAGCAGGGTGCGTGTCAATGTCAGTGGTCCCTCAGTGTTGGACTTAGGTTCCTACAGTGGCAGTTAAGGGCCTAAGTCCCCCTTGTGAATCCACCCTTAGCCTCTCAGTGCCTCAGTTCCCCTTGTGTAAATGAGATAACAGTACTAGCCTGGTCACACATTTGTGTTGTGAGGGTAAATACATTATGGATTGTAAGAAGCTCAAATACTACAGTGATGGAAGCCACATAGATCTCCTGTTTAGCAGGAGAAGATTTAGCTCTGTCATTGACAGCCCTGTCTCGATCGATCATCCCGTCAGCAATTGAATAGCCCGGTTCACTGCCTTGGAGTAACCCTGAAGGTCAGTATAGCCAATACAGGGGTCTCTGTGTTACAGTATTATTGTAGTAATTTATATTGCTCTCTCTGACGGCCCATTACCTTATGGGTGGACAAAGACTGGAAGTAATCTACTGTGTCCCGAAAGTTTGGAATTCAAAGTTAGAAAACTGTGGACTGTTATCAGTAGACTAGGCCTCCCTTACTTTGATTAAAATAAATACACTAACATTTTTTGTTTTTACCTCCACTTCCTTGGTTGGAATGATTATTATTTATGCAGGATATTACCATAACACTAAATTTAATATTATTGTTCTAAGCATGCCTAAAAAGCCTAACTAAAAGCAATTTACTACATCCAAACAGTAACAAATCATTTATGGGCATTTGAGCAAGATACTTACAAATGGACTAAATCCAGAGTTGCTTAGACCCATATTGGTCAGGCAGATGTGAGCAATGAAGCCTTTAAGAGTTTACTTTTTTTCATAAACAATGATGTCATTGCCAATTTTCAGACCTTAGCTAAGGGCTGATGAAGGAATTTCTTAGAGAGACAATTATTTACTGCCCCTGTTATCCAATTAACCATGTTTTATTTCCATTAGTTCAGATCAAACCTTAAATAAGATAACACTGGTATGTCAAAGGGTCACTGAAAGTGTAACACAACTCTTCTTTCTCAAGATCTTATTATTTTTGCTTTGTGCCTATTGCTCATGCAGATATCCCAACTCAATTTAAAACCATAGTTCACCCAAACTTACTGTGGGCCTATATTCCTATACGCAGCCTCCTTTTTTTTTTTAATTTTTGATACTGAAAATGGGGAGGAGAAAGGAAAATAGAGAGAAATCGGGGAGGGGATAAAAATGGACACTTTTTCTTTTCATTTTTCACTGAAAAATTGGAAATCCTCTTTTTAAAAAAAAAAACATAGCATTTTTGACCAGCTCTAGTTATTAGCAATTTTAACAAGTAGTGTCTATGCATTGTAATGGATATAGAATTGCCAGTCAGGCTTTTGGAAGTAAGTTCTTCTGTCCTAATACTGTAAAACAGCACAGGCATCTCATTGTATAGAAATATATGTAGGAGAGGGGAAGATGAACATTTAATTTCCCTTGAAAAGGATTATATATTTTACATTAGAGTAAATTACAAAAGTGAATCTATTTTTTTCATAATCTGTCCCAGTATATGTAGCTTGAAGAAATCTAAATACATAATCCAAATGTCTATGTTTATGTCATGCTCATCACTGGTATCTGTGTACCAAAAATGGATTCAAAATAGAGAAAAAGAGACTTTGTGAGCTCAATTAAAACATGTGATCTCAAAAATAATTTGAGAGTTCAGAACTCCACTGATTCACCCATACCTTATTCATAGTGCTTTTTTTCAATCAAAACAGAAAATGAAATCAATCTCACGCTGTATATCTGATAACACTAACCTTTGTTTCACCATAATTATCTAATATCTGTGGTTACCACTATAATTTTGGGCCTCCTACTATCTTCTATTAGTAATTTGTGGCTTTCACAGTGTTTCTGTTAAGTCAAGTGTCTGCAAATTACTATGCAGTGCTGCACTGTTCTTTGTAAATGCGCATTATGGAACATATACCACTATATGGACAATATTATATATAAAAAAATTACACTAAGAAGAGCACACAGTTAGTGGCCATCTATGAAAAGTCTGGTTTATGTGGTTTGCCCAGCATCACACTGGAACTTTGTGTCAGAGGCTTGCTCAAGAGACAACGCAGGGGTGGCTCTGAGTATTTTGCCGCCCCAAGCACAGCAGTCAGGCTGCCTTCGGTGGCATGCCTGCAGGAGGTCCACCAGTCCTGTGTCTTCAGCGTACCCACCGCCGAATTGCAACCGAAACTGTGGGACCGGCAGACCTCCTGCAGGCATGCTGCCGAAGGCAGCCTGACTGCTGCCCTCACGGCGACCGGCAGGCCGCCCCCCCCATGGCTTGCCGCCCCAGGCACGCGCTTGGTGCACTGGTGCCTGGAGCCGCCCCTGAGACAACGTATTTGCATCTCTCTGGAGATTTGCACTCTGTGGCTCTTCAAACACAAATGAAGCACTATGCATCATCAATATATCATTTCCAAACCATGATCATTTTTAAAAATATGCAGACCGATGACTGTATAGACAGGCCTTTCGATACCCAGGGCTGCCCGGGGGTGGGGTGGGAGGGGCAAATGGGGCAATTTGCCGCAGGCCCCAGGCCCTGCAGGGGCCCCCACGAGAATATAGTATTCTGTAGTATTGCAACTTTTTTTTATGAAAAGCGCCCCCAAAATTGCTTTGATCCAGGTCCCCTGAATCCTCTGGGCAGCCCTGTCAATACCATAGAGGGGCCCCTGAAATCCTGCTGCCCCCTGTCCTTATGGCATCCCTAAAAGAAAGTCCTGCTGAACCAAAAAATGGCTTGGGGTTTGATGGGATGGGGAGAAGTCAAGAAAGGGAGTGCAGGGAATTAATAGGAACCTGTGTGGTTTGCACTTATCAGTTTTCCTCTTGAAAAGCTACCCAGATAGAGAACAGCTTGAGACTTTCGCCAAACTGATGGTAAATGAGTTAAGGCTAAGCCCCTGTAATAAATCCCAAGCTGAGAAAAGGGATTGATTTTGTGTGAAAACCTCAGCTTCCAGTGAATGTCCTCTTTTGTCATTCTGCCCTGACACTGCTACAAGTCAGTACCAGAAATGGACTTAGACCCCCTACAGAAAAGTGAGCATGGAAGAACTCATGGAATAAGCAGGAGGCTCAGATTGACCTCAGCAGCAATTTTCAGCAGGCCCTGATAGCATCTCAACAGCAGCAGTTGTTCCAAGAGCTACTACTGCTTCAAAAACTCATTGACAGGGCCAGACTTGCCCATCCCATCATGAGCAGTAGCAAACCCTATCTAATCTCAATGCTGAATGTGATCCATCCAGGGGCTGTTCATTGCATGTAGACAGCCATGGGATTGGACTGGAGATCAGCATATGAAATGGATTCTGGAAAGAGTGGCAGTAGATGAACCACCCTTCTCCACAGCAGGCTGCCACAGATGTTGCAAAGAATAAAGCACATTTCTGTGACAGACAATATGAATATGCGTAATATAAAATTGAAAGTAATGAAAACCAAAAAAAAAAAAAAGTCATAGGGGCACTCTCTCCAAACAGAGTTTTACATGAAAAAAGCAGCCAAATATCACTATTCTTCAGCTACTTAAAAACTAGACAGAATAAAACACCACAGTTTTGGTTCTGGATTCAAAGCCTTTGAGTAAGATGGAGCAATTTATTCATTTGTTCAATGACCCGGACTCATCTAACCCAACTCGAAATAACTATTCCCACAACCTTTACTTAGTTCTTTTCATGCTCCTTGGTCTACGAGAGCAAAAACGTTGTTAACATTCAAACCTCTTCATTATCGGCAAAACCAAACAGAAGAGCATGTGTTTACCTAGGCTCCACATAAATATAAACAAAAAATAACTGAACCAGGCCTTTCATTGCAAAATTACTTATAAAATCATGCGGAGAAAGGACTCTCTCTTCATATCAAAAGCACATATAAGAACAGACCCTTAAGCAGCCTCCCTGTAACACTACGTATGGAAGCATACTGTAAAACCAATCTCACCATTACAAAAAATGCACTGCTCCTATCTGTCCCCTCTTCTATGAGAGAGACACAGCCACACCTTGTTCCCACCTCTTTTTCCTTTAGCCACATGACAAGACAATTCCTGCCCTTCAAAATTTACCTCTGGCTTGACATTGGCACTGAACTCTCATCCTATCCTGCACTCCCATGACTCTACTGGGGTGACAAAAAGCTAAGGAGGCAGAAGTCAGAGGAACCCAACCCTACTCCTTTCAGCAGCAGTGGAGCTGACAAACACAGATGATAGTGATTTTACGACACAGGTCAGTGGAGTAATGGGGGAGGGGAACAATGGGGTCTGGCCCAGTCCTAAGGGATAGGAAGAAGGAGAGATGAGAAGAAGGAACAAGGGTCCTCGGGGAAGGATAAAAGGTGCAAATCTCATATAACTATTTAGTTGGGAGTCTCCCAGTCAAGCTTCACTGAGCGCCACTTCCCTTCTCTCCTGACCAAAAGATGCTAACTTACTACTAGAATTATGGAGAAGCCCAAAGAATTCTAGCAGAACCCCTAAGGCTAAGCCTGTAGGTCCTCGTCCCCCATTAATAGACAAGTCATATGATAAGCAGCAGCTTTGCTTAATGATCGTGCAGTTATAACCTCACACATCTTGGCAGGGCTGCAAAATATTGCTACCCGAAGCAAGCAAGCACATTTCTATTCTGAGTTTCTAAACCATATGAAAGTTTTGAGGTGGCATCATAGCAAAATGTAACCAGCAAACATTAGAAAAAAATTACAACATGCACAGCAATGAAAACCTGTATAAGTGAGGGCAGCCCGGAGTGCTAAGTTTGCTAACATAACAAATTAGCAGACAGGGGATATAAAACAAAGTGATTTGTTTGCTGTTGTAAAATTGAATAACTAAAAATGGCA
The DNA here is from genome assembly GCF_003597395.2 of Chelonoidis abingdonii. Taxonomy (NCBI): domain Eukaryota; kingdom Metazoa; phylum Chordata; order Testudines; family Testudinidae; genus Chelonoidis; species Chelonoidis abingdonii. The sequence continues at coordinate 68,617,310 of NC_133769.1, read as the reverse complement.
TATTGAGTAACACTGAGGGTTGAATCCTTATTTCACATGAATTGCATTCATTGCTCTACATCTTGCAAGAAGGCCTAACTGCATGCACAGCCCATCAACCTGCTGCCACTGCTGCTGTTCAGAGACACCCAGGGAAGTGCACCATGTATCTGTGATTAGAATCTGGCTGTGAGAAATGCATGAGATTGCTTTCAAACTAACACCAAAGTGCAACCAAATGGTTGCAGACTTATCTCATTGAGGAGTTTCATATCATGATGCTACATTCAAACCTTATCTTAAAAGATTATTTTTTTGCAAAATGTCACTAGCTTATTTTAGATGTACAGAATGGTATTTTATGCCACATGCATTTAAAGAGGGGTTTCAAGTTGCATATGGTATGGAAGATCAGAGAGATGGGATTCTTGCCTGTGATGCTATATCCTCTCATCAGAAATAAGAAAAAAGGGAGAATAAGCTTAGCTAAGCATACTTAGCAGGAAGATGCAGCCTCTAGGAAATAGAATGGCTTCCACAGAGCAGCAACTGCTTCCCTCTCCCAAATTTAAAGGACCAGCTACCAGAAAAGCAGCTTGGGGAGAGGTTTCTATATAAGAATGAACCTACAGTGGGGAGTTTATGAAAGATCAATGAATTCAGAGAAGGGATGAATTTCTGTCTCTGTGAAGGTCAGGGTGTAGACTATCCTTAGGTTTTCAAAGTTGGAGCGTGTTGTATTTGAAATAGTTCTGTCTTTGTTTTCCTTTGATGTGATGGGCCAGACCTTGGCCTTTGTGCTGATATACCTGTTCTGTCACTGAACCCACCCACCCCCGGGATCTGGGAATGAGTTCTGAAGCTTATCTTTTAGGATAGCAATCCCATCCCTTCAGTGGAACAATCAGGAAGAATCTTTGCAAAGGATTCTCAGAGTCATCCTCCTATGGCCTTGAAAACAAGGGTACGTGATCCAGCCCAATATTACTAGAACCTCTTAACAGAATTACAGTCTTATGGATAAGTCTTAGTCACCCATTGAGTTATCTGTGATTACTCCAGAATAAGATAAGGTACGTAGCCCATTGCTATGTATAGTTAAATGTCCAAAGTGTTTTTGGAGGACTTGATGGTAGTCACTTCATTCAATTTTTTTTAAGGTGGCTAAAGAAATTAGCTTCTCACAACTGGTATGTGATATATTTTATCATCACCTTTACTCCAAATTAAACTAGTGATTTAATAATAAAGCTGATTGACTATGGAATTTTCCTTCTCCGTTCTGGAATGCCATCTTGCCCCATTGATAAGTTAGTACTTTCTTCCTCAGTTCGGTGCTTCGCCCTGTGCATGTATGAATTAAGCAACACAAGGTCTAAGATACAGACTAACCAGTTGTTTATTTCTAAAAGGATAAAATGTGTGGAAAAAAGCCCACACCAGTCTAGTAACTTTGATGATAAAAATAAATAGCAAGTAATGATATATATATTTCTGTTGCTATATATTTCCAGTCTGAGCTAACTGAAGTAGCTTTTCTTAGCACACGGAAGACCTACTCATTCAACCAACAAATCAGAGTTTGTTTTGCTTTTGGAGCATTAAAAAGATGAAAACTCCAAAGAGAAGTCTAAACGTACTGCAAAATTTGAAAACTATGTATAGATGGGTGTTGATTTTGCCACTTTCCCATGACTAGTGTTGGTGAATGGGAGTTCGTTCCACACACCCAGTGGCTGCCACAGGGCTATACGAGTGTATGATATTTTTAAAGCTAATTTAATGGAAAAGAAGAGAACAGCTCAAGGTTTTCTGGCCCCTTTTTAAGTGCACCAGCTGCTGTCCACTCTACATGTCACCTAGCATTGCTCAGAAATATAAATCTGCTGTGTGTAAACAATATCCTCATCAGGTAACAGGCTTGTCTCACTCACACAGTTGGCCCCATTTTGCTGACTGTAATGGGACCCCTTGTTTGAGTTACTTGAGCTGTGTTTGTAACTGTAGCATGATTCTTAATCATTATGAAGCAAGGACGCTGTGACGTAGGGCATGTCTACACTATAAACTTAAGTCAACTTATGTTAGGTTGAAGTAATTACTGCAGTGTTTCAGGTCCACATGACCCTTCTTCTCTTGGCGGTGTGCATCCTCACTCAGAGCGCTTCCATTGACTGAAGGGGGCGGGGGAGGGAACTGAGAGCAGGGCTCCATCTCAGTGCGCAGCTGCTTGCCGGTAGTCTGGCTCCCCACTCCCCGCTGGGAACCCAGCTGCCCCCTCCCGGGCTCTTGGCTCCATGCTCTCCACTGAGAGCATGGCAGCTGACTGGACTCTGGACATGGATCTTCCCATTGGGAGCTCAATTGTTTCCACCCACCCTAGCATTCTGACTTGAAAAGTCAGTAGGCCTGAGCAGCCGTCTCTTTGTCCAAGGTTGCTCCATTTAAATGGACAATCATTGAAGTTTAATGACCCTCTATTCTTAGCCCTGTGCTAAGTGCACAAATTTCCCATCACCTTCGATAGATTTTAGCTCAATATGGAGATAAAAGACAGATTAGAAGGCAAAGGCCAGCATTACAATCAAAATGAAGTTTTCAGTCTGATGCAGATACCCAGCGAGTCCCCAATATGAGACAGCATTCATAATCTGCACACAGATTCCCAAAGCGTCACAGCTTTGCTGAATCAACGCCGAAGCCACTACTTTCATGAGCAACAGTCTGTATTCCAAAATATGTACAGAACAAACAAACCATATCCTAAAGCTGCCTACTTAAGAGAGGCATTAATTCTATGCTTTTTAGAGAAATGTATATGACCTTTGGTTAATATATTATTAAACTACCACCTACATTTTCAAGTTTGCTGTCTTCAAGGAAATACAGTACATGTCTGAACAGTTGTAGCCTATGCTATTAGTTCTAGAATGGACCACAAAAAAAAAAACACAAAGATAATTTTATAGTGGTTTTTTTAAGCAGTATAAATTCTTAGTAACCAATTTTCAAATGTTGAACCGCAACCCACAGTTTAATTAAACTAGGTCAGATATAATTGCTTTGTTTTGGTTTTTTTTTAAAAAGTATAGACAGACTGGTGAATAACCACACTTCGCTTCAGAAACCATGCCCTACTTAAGCTAAAGAAAGCAGATGTTTCATTATACAAGTATCTAGCTAGCTAGCTAAAGATTTTATAGATCTACCCATCCCTGTAGTATCTGAGGCCAATATTTTTCAAGGTATATAGGCATTGTTCCACTCAGCATTACAGTGCCTAACTTATTTCAGTGCTTAGGCCTTGTCTACATAACAAAATTATGTCTACTTAAGTTACGTTGGCATACACCTGTCACAGTAATTACATTGCTTTTGCATGTCTATGCTACACTCCATGTGTCAGTGGTGCGCATCTTCACTAGCAGTGCTTGCATTGATGCAGAAAGCAGTGCACCATGGCTAGCTATCCCACTGTGCATCCCACCACCATCTAGCGCAGGGTGTTTTGGGAAGATTTTTCAATGCCTCATGGGGCCAAACAAGTTATACAGAGTGGCTGGGAACATAATTTCATCATCCCATAATGCAGTGTTCTCCATCCCATAAATTCCTCTGCAGCCCACAATGTTTCATGTCTCTTTTCAAAATCCCTGCAAACCCATGCTCCTCCTCGCTGTCCACCATCTATGCCAGAAGCATGGATCCTGCATTGCTCTGCACTATTGTGATGAGGGTTGCATGCAGGGGGGCCCTGATCCTGCAGTATTTGCAGAGCCACCAGAGGAGCCATAGGGAACATGATGATTCCTTGGAGGCTAGATAGCTGTGGGACATGGAAAGAAATAATTCAAAATTGTAGGCAGCATTCACGGAGCATATGCAGATGGTGCAGTGCTAGTTATGGGCCCGAGAACTGAGCACTGATGGTTGGGATTGCATTGTCATGCAGGTATGAGATGATGAGCAGTAGGTGCAGATGTGCAAGGCCACCTTCCTGGATCTGTGTGCAGAGCTAACCCCTGCCTCTCAGCACAGCGACACCAAAATGAGATCTGTGCTGATGCGAGTCGCAATCGCTCGGGGGCAACTTGCAACATTTGATTGCTACTGATCAGTCGGGAATCAATTTGGAGTTGGGAAATCCACCATGGGGGTTGCTGTGATGCAAGTGAGCAGGACAATTAATTGCCTCCTGCTGTGAAGGACTATGACTCTTGGCAATATCAGGACATAGTGGATGGTTTTGCAGCAATGGGGTTCCCAGACTGCAGTGAGGCAATAGATTGCACACATATCCCTAGTTTGGCACCAGAGCACCTGGCCACAGAGCACATCAAGAGAAAGGGACATTTTGCTATAGTATTGAAAGCACTAGTGGCTCACCAGAGCTTTACCGACATCAACATGGGCTGGTCAGGGAAGGTGCATGATGTGCACGTCTTTAAGAACACAGCCTTGTTTAGAAAGCTGCAAGCAGGAACTTTCTTTCCAGACCAGAGGATTACCGTTGGGGATGTTGAAATGCCAATAGTGATCCTGGGAGACCCAGACTACTCCTGAGGCTCATGAAGTCATACACCGGGCACCTTGATAGCACCAAGAAGCATGTCAACTACAGGCTTAGCAGGCGCAGAATGACAATTGAATGTGCCTTTGGCTATTTGCAAGGTTGCTGGCACTGTCTACTCATGAGATTGGACCACAGTGAAAACAGTATCCCAATGGTTATAGGTGCCTGCTGTGTCCCGCATAATATCTGTGCAGCAAAGGGGGAAAAGTTTCTGCTGGGGTGGAGGGTAGTGGTGCAACGGCTTTCTGATGATTTTGAAAAGTTGGATACCCAGGCTATAAAAAGAGATCAACGTGGAGCTCTTTAGCTCAGGGAGGCTTTGAAAGACCATTTCAATAGCGAGTCATAGTAACGTGTGTTGCTGTAGTTCACTCTGCCCGGCATTGCTCTTTTGCACCCCGCTATTAACCTTGTAATGGGTTCTCTGTGTGTAGTAATATAACTTTGCAAATGTACCTATTACTATTATCTGTGAATGATGTCAGCCCCAGCCAGCATATGTTGGGAACTAATAAAGATGAATTAAATGTCCAAAAATAGCAGCAGAGAATCCTGTGGCACCTTATAGACTAACAGACGTTTTGGAGCGTGAGTTTTCGTGGGTGAATACCCACTTCGTCAGACGCAGGTAGTGGAAATTTCCAGGGTTAGGTATATATATTTACCAAGTGCAGGGCTGGGGGCAAGGCTGAGAAGGCCAATTCAATTAAGGTGGAAGCTGACAATTTTCAACAGTTGGCAAGAAGAGGTAAATATCAAGGAGAGCGAAAATTACTTTTTCTAGTGATCCAGCCACTCCCAGTCTTTATCCAGGCCTAATTTGATGGTGTCCAGTTTGCAAATTAATTCCAGTTCTGCAGTTTCTATTTGAAGTCTGTTTTTGAAGTTATTTTGTTGAAGAATTGCCACTTTTAAGTCTGTTAGTGAGAGTCCAGGGAGATTGAAGTGCTCTCCTACTGGATTTGAATGTTACAATTCTTGATGTCTGATTTGTGTCCATTTATTTGTTTGCATAGAGACTGTCCCATTTGGCCAATGTACATGGCAGAGGGGCATTGCTGGCACATGATGGTACATATCACATTGGTGGATGTGCAGGTGAATGAACCTAACCAGATCAGCCACACCATCACCGGTTCATGCATCTGACGAAGTGGGTATTCACCCACAAAAGCTCATGCTCCAAAACGTCTGTTGGTGCCACAGGATTCTCTGCTGCTTTTACAGATCCAGACTAACACAGCTACCCCTCTGATACTTTCCAAAAATAGACGTTTATTCCATATTCATGCAAACTGATACATTTATAACTGGATAAAGCTTAATAAATTAAGGGAAAAGAACTTTTGAAGAAAAAAAGACAGTTGTTTTCATTTTGGAAACATATGTACCAACCATGTCTTTCTCAGGTCAGTGTGCATGCAGTTGTGATTACCTGTACTCTTCTCCAGAGTCGAGTGGGACGGGTAGTGCAGCATCGCCCGATGCCATGTGGAATGTGGGGAGGGGTGAATGCAGTCCCGTATGGGTTGCAGAGGGAGGTGAGTAGTCAACTAGAGGCTTCAGCATGTCTGTGTGCTGCTTGAGAAGTGCTAGCCTCTCCTGCTGCTCATCCCTCTCCTCTTCCTGTGCCTTTCTCCTCACCGCTCTATCCCTGGCATTGTTGTCTGTGAGGGTGACCCTCCAAGCCCTTTGTTCGGTATCCAAAGCAGCAGAGGCTTGCAGGATCTTTTGGAACATATCATCCTGCATCTTCTTCCTTCTCCTCCTTATGCAGCTGAACTGCTCCGCTGCTGTGCATGGAAAGACCCTCAAGGCTACATTTCCAGCTGCAAAAGATACAGTGCACAGAGGTACTATTGTGAGTGTATTCACAAGATAAATGGAAACTTGGTATACTGAACTCACTCCTCTTGAGTTGCAAGTGCTACTTTCTCACTTCTCCTTGGGATTCCTAGAGCACGGCGGCAGTCCCAGTTATGGCGAGTACAGCCCGGAAAGAAGGGGGTGAATTTGGAAAATAAAGCGGAGAGTGGCTTACGGGGCTGAATATATGCAGATAGGGCAACTGAACTGAATACTGGCACGTTTTCCACAGGCAGTGGTGATTTTTAGCTGATATTTCACTTCTGAGGGTAACCAAGGCTGAAATGGAACAGCTCCTGCAAACATCCAGCTGCAGACCGGGTCAGTAGGCTGCTGGCCTGTGTGCTGCAAAGGTGTTTGCTGAAGTAATCACTCCACAGCATGAGAAAACGTCCTACTACAGTGGGGTAAATAAGGCAGCCCTCCACAGAAACCTTCAGCAGAGGATTGCAGACTACCTTCAGGAAAGTTTCCTCGAGATCTCTGTACAGGATTCACAGAACATCCCAGTGCACATAAACAAACTGTTCCGCAGGGCCCCATCTGCCTAACTTTGCAGGGGAATGAGAATTAGATAGTGACTCTACCTCTATTGGCTATTTCACTACTTCTTCTACCATAAGTAAAAAAAGAGTAAATCAACAGATGTGTTCTGCTACTTTGGGGGTTCCGTCCCTGCAATTTCAAAGCAAACTGCATACTTACCAGAGATTCCTTCCCTGCATCAGGCTCACTCATGTTCCACTGTAGGGACTGGATGAACTGCCCAGGAGTCAAAAACAGGTCCTGGCTCACTGAGCCACTGGATCCCCCAATCACCTGTCCCCCAGACTCCTCCTCAACTTTAACTTCCTGCTCGCTGTTCACAGAGGGGGTCTGTGGCTCATGCTCCCCTGAAGTATCCAAATGACTCTTAGGGAGGTTATGGGGTCTTGTCAAAGGATGGTTTGTAGCTCTTTGTAAAAGTGACAGGTCTGCAGCTCCACACCAGAGCGATTGTTAACCTCCCTTACCTTCTGGTATGCCTGCTGCAGTTTCTCGGCTGTCACGTGGCACTGCTGCTGGTCCCTCTTGTAGCCCTTCTCTTTCATGCCCAAGCAATCTTCTCATAGATGTCAACGTTTCTACAGCTGGCTCAGAGCTGTGCTTGCACAGGCTCTTCTCCCCCCAGACTCAAGCGATCTAATACCTCCTGAATAGTCCAGGCAGGAACACGTCTGCAGCATGGAGCTGGCATGGTCAGTTGGGCAGTTGCCAGGTGTCCTTGAGTTTCTAGATATGCTCTCCAAGCCGTGCAACCAGGAAATGGAATTTCAAAAACTTGTGGAGCTTTAAAGAGGAATGACATGTACCAATGTACCTGGCCACTGGCACCAGAGTTCAAAATGCTGACAAGAGCAGTCAAGGTGGGACATTGTGGACACCTCCTTGAGGTCATTAATGTCAATGTAAGTAATGCAGTGTCTGCATTGACATTGGGTCGACCTACCTACGTTATTAGCCTGAACACTACACGTCTCGTGGAGGTGGAGTTAGTAAGTTGGCGTAGCAGGTGAGTTACATCAGCAGGAGTGTAATTTTAGTGTAGACACTTCAGAGTTAGGGTGATGTAAGTTACCTTGTGTTGACCTAACTCTGCAGTGTAGACCAGACCTAAGTTTCATTTTCAAAAGCAACATAGGACCCTAAAGCCATCTCTACACTACTGGGAGTAGAGTAGGGGAGCTATGCTGGCATAACCCCGCAGTGTAAACACGTCCTATAGCGATGGAAGGGGTTTTCAGTTGCTGTAAGAATACTACCTACCTGAGCAACAGTAGCTCAGGTCAACAAAGCATTCTTCTGTCAACCTACTTGCATCTACACCAGGGGTTAGGTTGACATACCTACAGCGCTCAGGGGTGTGGATTTTTCATGCCTTAGGCATGGATTCACCAAGCTACTTAGATGCCTACGTCCCAGTTTTAGTCACTGCTGTGATTCACAAAACCCTGCTTGGCTGCCACCAAACCCTGTAAACACTTAAACTCACTCAGTGCCTAAATTTTCAGGGTAAAAGTTTCCTAAATTCCTACATTCCTGCCTCTCAGCATGCACACTACTGCCTCACTGTAGGCGTCTGGACACCTCTCTTTCACCAAAAACCTGGAGTGATCCACAAATGAGGGAAAGATAGGCAGAAGATCACTTGTTTCACCCATGGGCAGGCATGCTTGGAGACCCCCTACTGGATCAGGTCCCATTCAAAATCTGGCCACAACAGGAGGTGCTGCTGCTGCCACCTCTCTTATAAATTTTAGCCCTGTGGTTAGAAGATTCACCTAGGATGGAGGAGACCAAGTTCAATTCTCCCCTCTGGCAAAGGAGGAGAAAGGATTTGAACAGGGGTTTCCCACCTCTCAGGCAAGTGCTCTAACTATGGTATATTCTGATGTGAGGAATCCCTGAATATCTCTTGCTGAAGTCGTATAAATAATTAAATAGTAATTGGGACAGAGAATGAAAGAATGACTTTGTAGGCTGATGTTTAGGGCATCCATCTGGCAGGTGAGAAACTCAGGGTCCAGTCATCCTGCTCTAATGACTTTTTAATTATTTACACATTATGGAACAACTTCAACATGAGAGATAGAGAGCCTCACATCAGAATATTGTATAGCTCAGTGATTAGAAAACTCTTCTGAGGTGGAAAACCCCTGTTCACAACCATTCTCTTCCTCAGGCACAGGAAGAGATAGGATGTGGGTGAACCAGCTTCAAAGTGAGTGTTCTCACCCCCCCAGGCTACAGGTACAACATAAGCACCACCACCACCACCTCCTCTAGCCAGGTGCCTAACTCACTCTCACAAAGAAATGACTTAGGCCACCTGACTCCAAGACATGGTTTCCCAGTTGTGGATCAATTGCAGAAATTGACACCTATCTCCATGAGAGGAGAAGGGCTGAGGACATAGTCCTCTCTTGGTATCTCACTGGCTAGCTTAGATGCTCCACACTTAGTGGGCTGGCTTTTGCAGACTGCATTCTTATGCACCTCTCTCTATTCATTGTATGGGAAGCCTAGGTGTCTAACTCAGGCTTTGTGGATCACAGTGGTGGTCCTGTGATTTTCTAGAAACATAAAAGTTAGCCATTGTGATACTGAATGTCACAACACCTGTATCTCTTTGTGGATCTTGCTCTAAATGCCTAAATCTCAGTGATTTATTTAGGCTTCTAAATTAGGAGTTAGGCACTTAGGTCATTTTGACAATATCACTAGGCATCTAAATACCTTTAAAAATCTGGCCCTCTGTGCCTCAGTTCCCCATCTGTAAAATGGGGATAATTCTGCCCCATTGCCTAGGGATGTTGTGAGCATACATACATACAGCTGGTTGGAATATTTTTGTCAAAATTTTTTTTTGGTCAGAAAAAGCTGGTTCAACAAAACCAATTTTTTTCATGAGTTCATATTGATTTTGCTAAATTCTACTAAAAAAATTGAACAAAAAATGCTAGCTTAGGAAAATTTTGGATTTGTGTGTCAGAATATCAACATTTTATTTTATGGGCTTTTTCATTTTGATATTATTTTTATTGGTTATGCATTATTTCATGATGTTTCAGTAGTAGTACTGCATAATTAGGGTTGGAAGGGACCTCAGGAGGTCATCTAGTCCAACCTCCTACTTAGAGAAGGACCAATGCCTAGACAGCTTTTTGTCCCAGACCCCTAAATGGCCCCCTCAAACATTGAACTTACAACCCTGTGTTTAGCAGGCCAATGCTCAAGCCACTGAGCTATTCCCCCTCTGTCCAGTATGATGCTGACATGTCATAGTATGACATAAGATAGTTGACAGAGTCTATTAGTTTTATTTTATTTTATTTTTAAAATCATTTAGGGAAGCTGCTCTTTAGCACTTCTTGCAATGTATTATCTTCTTTTCTCGATCCAATGGTGTAATGAAACAGTTGTGTTAAAATACACAGAATAGTTTTTGTCAAAATGCCAAACCATTTCATTACAACACAAACAGCAGATACTTTGATGTTTCAACCAGTACTAAGTAGCTGCTACCTCTTATGATTTAAAAAAATATGTAACCCTTCTGCCAGGTGGAGTCAGCAGCAACCAGGGACAGGTTCAATATCTAGGAGTTCCCTTTGAACAATAAAACACAGAGCCAGCTTGATCCCCCACCCAGTAATCTGGAAACATTACACATCACCCCGGGTGCCTCTAGGAAGCAATACTTCCCCTTTTGCAAGCAGAGTCTGAGTATAAAAAAGAAACTTTTAATAAAAGGAGGCAAGTCTCTCAACATTAATTAGGGGAAATGCAGCAAACTGGATTTAATCATGAGCAAAACACTCACCCCAGTGTACTCTGGGCAGCGTCTTTTGCCCCAGGTTCTTGAGCTCTGCAACCAAAAGTTCTTTCACATGCCCATCTCTGCTCCCTCATCACACCCCATTCACACTGGTTGTCCTTGGTCAGAGAAAACCCAGAGTTCAGTGGTGCATCTGTGTGAGTTTACCTCCCACCCCAGGTGGTGGGGATAGGGGAAAAGCAGACATCTTGCTTGCTCCACCATCCAAGCACTTGCTCTGGCTTCCGGCCAGCCACTGCTCTGTTCTACTGGCCAACCTGTCAGCTGCTCGATGCTCTGCTGACTGCCCTGCCAGCTGCTCCATTGGCCACCCTGCCAGATGCTGCACTTCACACTGTCACCTTCTGCTGCCACCTTTTTCTCTACTGTGACTTCTGCAGGTTGGTCTCTTGAGGTTCCTCACAGCTTTTAATGATTTTCTGCTCTCAGTGGGAGAGTTCATTGCTGAAACAGGCTGGGCAGAAACGCTGTCCCACAAGAGGTGATTTCAGCTCTAGCGATCACTTAATGAAACAAAAGACTCATAATGGAGCCCTAATTAGCTCTATCTTTGAACCATGGGAAGGGGCAGCTTAAACCATGCCTAGGACTCTCAGGTAGAGCCCATATCTCCAAGCAGGGACATCTGTCTCCATCCCCTTTTCTTTTCACAGGGGTCTGGCATGTGAGCCACCTGCTTAGCTAGTTCATTTCAGTTGAGGGTGATGGCGACTCCTCAGTCAGGACAGCTAAGCACAGTTCTGCTGCCCTTTACTCATGCAATAAGAGTAACAACATTGATAACAACATTTTGTTACCCCTGAATTCAGTACTAAGGTCATTTGTAACCCAACACCAGCCAAGGTTGATCACTTTGGCAACACAGCTCTGCTTGCTGGAAATCTAGGCACAATGGGTGTGTTCATGTAAATACAATCTGGTCCTGAATCCTTTTCCCCTGCCCAGCTAGCTAGCAGTGGAGAGTGTATTCAGACCCTGCTTATAAAAAGAATATTTCAGCTACTACATTTCGTCATATCACATCAGTACTGATAGTTCATATTATGCACTACTACTCCTACTACTACTGACAAGTCATTAAATAATGTAAAAAATAAGTATAAAAATGAAAAAAATGAAATGAAATTTCAAAATTCTGACACAAACGTTTGAAATTTGAAAAGAAATTTTCTGAAACTCATTTTTCAGAAATTCGTTTGGTGGAAAATTTCAAAAATATTTGGTTATGTTTGTTTTGAAATATTGAAGATTCCCACAAAATGGAAATTCTGGGAGTTGATCAGTTCTATAAACATATTGGATTGCATGTCACCCACCAACTACAGCGATGGAGGCCATATACATGCCTAAAATAGGTAGGATAAGCAAAATGACCGTTATAAGATCATTAGCTGGTATCATTGTCCTTAGTTTAAGCTACAGATCGTGAATAAATCAGTTTACACTCAGGCATCTCCCTGCTGTGGTACACAAAGCTTTCCTAATTATCTTATTTCAAAATCAAACTACCCAAACTGGTGGAAACAGATGAACTCCACAGTGTCCTAAACTTACTTCGTGATTTGAACATCAATATACCCATGTAATTACTTAGAGAGGGTCTCCATTGCCATTTATTGGTACACTCTGCCCCCTGGTGGTGAATCAAGGTTTCAACACAGTTGTACTCCATGTTTTACATTTCATTGTTTTCTTGTATTTCCTGCCATACATTACAATTGCTTTTTAACATTACATTTTTATCTTTTAAGAAAAAAAAGAAAATGTGAAGTACAAATAAGACAGTCTTACTGAAAGCTTGGTTGTGTCAAGTCATTAAAGTCTTCACAGACTGTGTTAACAAAAGTACTCAAAATGTGTATCTAGCAATGATTGTGGATCAACACTTACATTTAGACGGTTGATGAAAATGTGAGTGCATAAAAAGGGATATGTCATAACATTAGAAGCAACAGACACAGTGGAGGATCATTGTACAGTGAACATGTTCAATAATAATAATAATAATAATATTGAACATGTCCTCTGTACAATAACAACAATTATTTATTATTTGTATTGCAGTAGTGGCTAGAAGCCCCAGTCATGGGCCAGAATCCCATTGTGCCAGGTGATGTATAACCACAGAACAAAAAGAGAACTTGCCCCTATGCTTTCTTGGTTACATATACAAGGAATTAGTACAAATACTTTTCTAAGACCTGTGTCTGTATAGTAAATACTGAATGTACTAACTTAGCTGCATAGATATAAAGGAAAATGTGGGTGTATTGTCTAGATTCAGGTACCAGATAAGATATGCAGAAGATATTCACTGTCTGGTTATAGTATATGTTGCCTTGCTTTATGTGATGTAATAACCTATTTTGTCAAACAGCTTGTTTTCCCATTGGTCTGTTCTGGGAATTGCTTTCATCTTCCATATTATTAGAATTAGGTGCTTGGCTACCATTGCTGCTTTAAGAATAAACAATCAATTAAACAACCCAAGTGTTTTTGTATTTTCCAAACGAAAGGACCAAATGGTAATTTTCTCATTTAATTGTCTGCTATTTGTGACCCAAATTGGGACTGGTTGCATACAATTTCAAATGACTAATCTAGTAATTAAATGCAAAGCTTGAAATGCTCTGTGAAAACACATATCCCAGGTTTTTTTTGAATGGCTTAGCTTTCAGTCAAGGATCCCGACACATCGATGGCAGTGTATACTGATTAACTTTCATAAGCTATGTAAACCCTGCCCTACACACAGTTAGGAAGAACAGAACAATTTTTGAAAAAGGAACAATGAAAACTGTAGTAATTACATCCTAAAAAACTACATTAAGGTTGCAAAGTCGAATGCTAAAAAGTTGGGAAAATTTCAGAGTTAAAATTGCCCATGCAATATCATTCAGTCCCTTTTTGTCTATGCCATAAAGGCTGTATCATAATGACATGATCACATACATTTTTCCACATTCAGTGCACTGGATGAATGGTGCTGACTGAATGGGTGGCTGTTCAATAATTCTTTTTATCCTCCCCATTCAATGTGTGGCATCAGGCATTATTTACCACACACCCACCAGATCCTGCACTAAATATAGAATTTGTTTCCTTAAGAGCTTTTCTATGGTGCAGTCATCATACTATCTTCCTTCATTACAAAGGTTAATGAATGTATCTTCACCCCTGTGAGGTCAAGTAGTATTGTTATCCCCATTTTACACTTGTTGAACTGAGTCACAGAGATTACAGTCAAAGGAGTCAACTAATTTTGGGAACCCAATTTAAGAAGCCTAAGGCCCTGGTTATAGCCCTGGATATGTTCAAAGCAGAGTTCCCATTAATCAGTTACAACTGTGGGCACTCAGCATTTCTGAAAATTAGATCCCAGGTGCCACAAACTAGGCATGCAGAAAATGAAGAATACATTAAAAAAAATGGAGATATACCTATCTCCTAGAACTGAAGGGACCTCAAAAAGTCATTGAGTCCAGCTCCCTGCCTTCACTAGCAGAACCAAATACTGATTTTTACCCTAGACCCCTAAGCAGCTCCCTCAAGGATTGAGCTCACAAGCCTGTGTTTAGCAGGCCAATGCTCAAACCACTGAGCTATCCCTCCTGCACAGTAGTCAATGGTGAACATTTAGGTTTAAGCAACTTGCCCAGCATCAGACAGGAATTTTATGATAGAGACATAGATAGAATCCAATTCCCCAAGATGGCAATTACCTTAGCCTTGAGACCACAAAATCCTAGAAGTGTATGATTGGAAGGTACCTCAAGAGGTCGTCTAGTCCAATCCCCTGCACTGAAGGCAGGACTAAGTATTTTTTAGACCATTCCTGACAGGTGTTTACCTAACCTGCTCTTTAAAACCTCCAATGATAGAGATTCCACAACCTCCCTAGGCAATTTATTCCAGTGTTTAACCACACTAATAGTTAGGAATTTTTCCCTAATGTCAACCTAAACCTCTCTTGCTGCAATTTAAGACCATTGCTTCTTGTCCTATCCTCAGAGGTTAATGAGAACAATTGTTCTCCCTTCTTCTTGTAACAACCTTTATGTACTTGAAAACTATTATCATGTCCCCTCTCAGTCTTCCCTTCTCCAGATTAAACCATCCCATTTTTTTTATATTTCCTCAGAGGTCATGTTTTCTAGACCTGTAATCATTTTTGTTATTCTCCTCTGGACTTTCTCATCCTCCTCTTCCTGCAGTTCCCTGCTTCATTCATCTCTCACCTTCCCATTTCCTTCAGAAAATAGCCTCATTCCCAATACAATCCTGCTTCATTCCCAAAGTCCATCCTGTGCACTGAATGAGACAGGGATCCTGTTGAAAAAATAGCATATGATCGTATAATTTAAGATTGTATCATTATATGGACAAGAGGGCCAAATTAAGGTGGCACAGGCAAACTTAATTCTGGATTTCCTAACTTGAGTGCTTGACTTTTCAACCTTAATACTGTTCTTTTAACACTGGTTTTTCTTTCTTTTTTTCTTTCAATGTAATTTTCTAAGTTTTTTAAAAACTTAAAAATTGAAAAAATATTTATCATGTGGAACTACACACATGGGTCAAGCAAAGTTAGGCTCTGTAGCTCCACAGTGTAGGCCTCTAACACTTGAGCTAACAGAGTGACTGGCAGCAGTGCCAAGCTGTTGTTTGCTATGTGGGGCCATTACTCGAGGGGGACGTGTTCCCAGCTATTTGCTAGAGAGCAAAGGAAAGTTGTGATTCAGGAGTAATGAGTTCAATCCAAGATCTGTAGGGGAGGATGGTCTAGTCATTACAGACCCTCCTGCCCCTGTCACCCCAGCCTCTCCCTGTCTCTTTCTGCTCCTATCCCCTCACGCCCAGCTCTTGCCCTGTACTCTTCCCTGCTGCTATCTACCTGGCTCTTACCTGTCTCCTCCCATCCTACCCCATCTCCTACCCCTGCCCTCATCCCCCTCCCTCTGCTCCTGTTCCCTACCTCACCTTACCCACCAGAACTCCTGCCCTTTCCCCACCCTCTGCTTCTGCCCCTCCCCCATCCTGCCAGCTCCTGCACCAACCTCCCCGTCCCCTGGAGCACCTATCCCTGTCCCTCTGCTCTACAGCTCTTCCGCTCCCCCACTGCATCCCTCTTTGCATTCTAGTCAGATTGCTTCCTCCTTCTTCTCCATCAGCCTCCTGGGGACCTGCAGGGGGAGAAACAGTCTTCTTGATATCAGTTCCAGTGGCTTGCACCACAATGACTTTCAACAGCTGGGAGCAGGGGCGGTTCTATGTATTTTGCCACGCCAAGCACAGCAGATAGGTGGCTTTTGGCGGCATGCCTGTTGGAGGTCTGCTGGTAACGCGGATTTGGTGGCATGCCTGCGAGAGGTCTGCTGGTTCTGCGTCTTCAGCGTACCCGCCGCCAAATTGCTGCCAAAATCGTGGGACTGGCGGGCCTCCCGCAGGCATGCTGCTGAAGGCAGCCTGACTGCCATCATCACAGAGACCGGCAGGCCACCCCCCACGGCTTTCTGCCCCAGGCACGTGCTTGGTGCGCTGGTGCCTGGAGCCACCCCTGGAGGAATTATTGCAGGGAAAGCCCTGCTTAGCCCTGCAATCCAGGGTATTCAGTCACTCTGTGGCGATGGCATGCATGCAGTCCAGTCAGCACATATGAGCTGGGAGGAGATGGTGCATGCTCAGTGCAGATGGAATAATCAGAGAATTTAGAAGCCAAAGTCTAACAAGTCTCTACTGAGAATGTGCAAACAGAGATTTTTCGAAGAATTATAATTTGGCGAAATTTAGGCAGATTTTCACTGGGACAGCAAAGGGCACATCCTTGACACAAGGGCCACCTTCTGCCAAATTTCAAGTCCTTAACTCCAAAGCATGGGGTACTAGACCTCTCTAAGGAAAAGACTGCCAGAATTTTTTAATACAGACAAAATGATGTCTTTTTTTCCTTAGCCTCCTTTTCAAAAATATTGAAACATTTTAGCTGAAACGTCTTTAAAAAATAATCCAACCTGAGGCAGACACCCAGACGGAAAATTTCAGCCCAAGCAGTTAAGGTTTGGTAAAGTTATAAGCCACTGAAAACATGGTCTTAAAGTGGGAAGTGTTGTGCCACCCCAGCTGTAGGTATCACTACCTGTGCCACCTATAATAAGCATTGATTAATGTGTTGAGGGTTTTCTTGGGGGGGGAGGTGTTTGAGCGGGAGGGGGGAAGAATGTGCAACTAGCAGGGCCATGTGAGAGTTGCTGATTTCAAGCCCTAAATAACCGCAACTTCAGCATTTGTGTTCTGAGAACTTTGCAAATATCCTCTTCCTTAGTCGTTTCCTCAGAAGAATGGAACATTCTGTTATATAAAGATACTACCGCACACCCTACCTACATTACATACTGTGTATTGTAAAGGGGAGAATTTCTAAACAGTTAAAAGAACAAAATAACAAATACTCATCAGAGCTATAAAAACCTAGTGATGAGCGAATGTCAGAAGGTGTGGAAGTTCAGATCAGACAAGCATTCAATAGTTTAGATGCTTATTTGAACCTTATCTGAACTTTCCAAACTTCCTACTGCTGAGTTTGCAAGGCTGCCTGAAACCCAGAGACTGGAATTTTGAACAGGTAGTCTTGGAAGGTGGGCAACTGACTCCTGGGCAGCTGAATCTCCAGGCTCCCTGATTCCTGGGGCAGTGGCTGCCCTGGGAGCCAGCTGCCCCATGAGTTGGGGAGCACAGGGAGCCAGCTGTCCTGGGAGCTGACGAGCCTGGAAGCCATGGGAATCCCACCTCTCCAGCAGCCTGCCAGATGGGCTGCTGAGCAGCTGAACCGTTCACTTTGATTTTTCCAACAGAAAATTTCAATCTCAAAGAAACTTCATCCCCTGCAACTACTTGCCTTCTTCCAAAACTACTTTCCAACTCCTGCTGCACTATATGGTCCAACTCCATGGATTCCCAGACCATACAATTTCTGATCAAGACCCACAGTTCATTTATTACTTTTGATGTGAAGTATTCGGACTACTGGACATCCACTTATCCACCTCCATCGCATACCACCCGCAAACAGATGGACAAACTGAACAGGTGAACCAAGTACTGAAGCAATACTTGAGATCCTTCATAAATTACCACCAAGATAACTGGTCCGCACTCATGCCATATGCAGAGTTTTCACACAACAGTGCCAACCATGCCTCCATGGGTCAGAGCTCCTTTTTCGCCAGTCATGGGTTCCACTCCCATTTCCAATTGGTGCTACCAGCAGCCTCCCTGAGTCCTGTCACCACTGACTGGGTTTAACAGATCTATCATATTCAGGAAGAACTCAGGAACCACCTAGAAGAGGTGAAGAAGGCCTACAAGAGACATGTGGACCATTGGCAACAAAAAGCTCCAATGTTCATGGTAGGCCAGAAGGTGTGGCTTGCCACCAAACACCTCCTGATCCACTGGTCCTCCTGGAAATTGGACCACCAGTTCCTGAGACACTTCCTGATATGTCAGCAAATTAACCTGGTTATTTTTAAACTCCAGCTTCCCCAGTCTCTCAAAATATACCCCATTTTCCATGTTTCCTTTCTGAAGTCCTATACTGAGAACCCCTCCCCTGACTGAACCACACTGCCGTCTCCACCTGTCAAAGTCCCGGGTCACCAGAAATACAAAGTGCATGCCATCCTTGATTCCGATCAGACATGTAGCTGCCCATATTATCTGATGGATTGGGAAGGCTACAGCCTTGAAGAGCATAGCTGGGAGTCTGCCTCCCACATCCATGCCCCTGACCTGATGGGGGAATTCCACAAGGCTCACCTGGACAAGTTTGGACTAGCACCCCCCTGAAGGAGGCTCTGAAGAGGGGTGGTGGTGTAAGACCCTGTAGGGCTTGAACCTGGGCCCATGTGGATAATCTGGGCTTCTAACACCTCTGTATTGCCCCTAGAGGTTTAGGTTGGATGCCCCCAAGAGGAGCCTGCACAGCTTGACTTGATAGGGCATACTGCCCTGCAGGGCCTGAGTGACAGCCCCTCACAGCCCAGTGATTGGCCAATATCAGTATATAAACCAGAAAGCCATGATGAAAGCCAACTGTCAGACTAACAACAGACTGCCTGCCTCTGCTCCAGCCCCAGCCTCTGCTAATAATAGACCGTAGACTCCAACTTCTGACCCTGGTTTGTCCTCGACCTTGCTCTCCAATTGCTGTCTGTAACCTGGCGCATGACCCATATCTCCTGGTAACCTGACCCTGCCTACCTTCTGATGCGTGACTCTTGGTTTGCCCTCTGGCCTATCTCTGACTCTGACCTCCTCCCCCAGCATATGACCCAGCCTGACTCCTGACCACTAGTCCATACTGCCCACATCCTAGTTGTAATATAGATGTTTGGGCTCGGGCTGGAGCCTGGGCTCTGTAGCCCATAGAGCTAGCTTAGTTTTTTATTTTACTCAGCGGTAACACAAGGCACTGACAGGCCTGTATCCTGTAAGTATTCTCTGCATATGCTCATAGACATATACTCATAACTTTGTTTGGGGACCTGGTGGTGAGAAAGAGAAGACCAAATGAGTCCAATGGTACAGGGTCCTCAATGCCCAAAGATTGGTGGTAGATAACAGCTCTCGGACCCTGTGAGGTGGAAGGATCCCAGAGGTCAGGCTGCAGCCTGAGCCCGAAAGTGTACACTGCAATTAAACAGCTCATTATCCCAAACCCCACAAACCCAAGTCAACTGGCCTTGGCCAGCTGCAGGTGCCTAATTGCAGTTTAGACATATCCTCAGACTCCCAGACTTTTACTTGTCCCAAGCATAATGAATAATAACAACAAGAAGCATTATTTGAACACCCCTGATCTTAAGGCACAACAGCTCATCTGCAAGATTCTGACCATCGTCTTTTAGCTTCGAGGATCACCTTGTAAAGGTAGATCTGGAGAGACACTTGTAACAAACCATGGTGTTAATGGGCTCTGAATTTCTCCTTGGCCCTCCATTGACAGTGTGTCTAGTAGCTCAGGCCTGTGGTATTGTGCATATTGTTGTGGGTTGACCACGTGGTGGAATTTAAGCGGAAGAGCAGCAGCAAGCAAGTACACACACACAGCAGCAGCAAAAGCTAAAGGAAAAAGGAAACCAAAAGCGCAAAGCAATCTTTTAAAGCTTTTTTTAGCTCTGTGCACATGCGCACAGCAGAGGATTGCACAATCGAGAGCCAATCACGTTCTCCGGCAGGAAATTAAAAAACAAAACAAAAGCGGAAGAAACCCCCTTCCTCAAAAAACAGCAACCTGCTATTACCAACACATTCAAAGCAATCAAACAAGAAAAGAAACCAAAATCCATTTATTATAAGCGAGCTTGGCAATGTGTATTTTTTGTTATGGGTTGGGCCCGTGTCTCTGACAAAAACAAAGGCATATCCAAGGCCACTCAGGAATTTGAATTATGTGTGCAGTGGCTCAGCTGAGAATTGTCTAGCTAAGGGTGTGTGTGTGTAAGAGAGCTAGTCAACACAAGTGGAAGGACCACAGATACAGACGGAACTTTTGGTGCTGCCTTAATGTGGAGAGAAAGCTAAGAGAGAAAGCTTTTGGGAGCAGGGTGCTGGCTTGAAAGCCAGGCTTGAAACAACAAGCAAATTGTCTCCTACTATTTGAGTCCTATGATGTTCAGGAAAACAGTACTTTATGTATAATCTTTGTAAATAAATGACATTGCATCAAAGAAAATATCTGACTCACCAATTTCTCCTAAATGGAACAACCTACAAGACGCCACATTTTTGGATTGCTGCTCAAGTCAAAAGGGGTAACAATATAAATGCTTTTACACCCACTAGTACATTGTGTGTGTATGGGGAGGGGTATCTATGATTACATCTATTTCTACATCTGTACAGTTTGGTTCTCCCCTCCCCCTCTTACCCCAGTGTGCCTATTATCTTCACCGAATTTGTCCCAGGTTCTAGGCCTCAACATGGTCCTACACTATCTCTAGCTCCAGCTGCTGTTGCCTCCCTGCCTGGCTGAGCATTTCATTGTTATGATGAATGTGTGTATGTTTTCCAGCATACTAGTATATGCAAATAATATATTTGAGGGTGGAGCCCTGCAGGGGAATTTGCATATCATATTTGGAAAATTCCCTCTTCCTCTCCATGCTTTATTTGCCAGCTCAGTTCTTGTCTATAGTGAGCACCTAGACCAAAGTAGTTCTCAAAGTATATCACAGATTGTGATTAGCCTGCAGGTAACCTAGCAACAGTCAATGTGTGAGCAGCCTTCATGGTACAGTGAAGATATTAGCAGAGTACCTGGGGGCTCATTAACTCAGTGAAAAAAGGATATGTTTCTGCCTGAATGTTTTCACTCTGTGTAGTGCTAGCAGAGCAGATGTCTCTAGTACAACAGGGAAGAGATTGTATCTTTTTGCACTTCTAATATCACAAGACTGATGTCTTCCAGTGGGGAAAGCAGATGGCAGAAGGCTCAATCCCACAGACTTGCTGTATAATGAATTTCTTCTAGCCACTGATAGGGCTTTGCTGCTTCCCAGAGAGTCCCCTTCCCTTGCTCATTAGCTGCACAGAGAAACCTCTCCTCACCCTTGTTTAGTGTCCCCAGCCATTGTGGTCACACTCCCTTAGTGACATCCAGCACAACAGACAGTTTGTAAATGGCAGATAACCTCATGAAACTGTTATATTTCTGCCCTTTAAACAGGATAAACAGATTTGCAGTCAAAGAATCCTATGTCTGGAGCTGCTGCCAGCCAGGGGCAGTTTGGGCTCTGGGTGTGCTCAGGCCTGACCTGGGGGAATAGCATGATTGCTGTTTATTTTCCCAGACAGTTATTGATCTTTCACCTGAACTTAGACCAGGCCTTGTGCTGAGATAAGTGTATTACTAGTATGGGCAGCAGATCTTTCTATATGAAGCTAGCATTCTGCTTGAAACCTGAAGGATGTGGATTAACGAGCTTCAAAGCAAACATGGCTGGTGACTTCTTGTGCATGATAGTTGCCCTTTTTGATGGTCACTGGAAAGTTGAGAAAAGTTCTCTGGAAGTGGAGTCCCTGGTTATTGTGGTTCCAAATTCTATGCTTGCAATGAGAACAGAGTGTTCTCAGCACTTGCTCATTCCACAGATAGTCTCAATTCTATTTGCACAGACACCATTGCAGAAGTCTCTACTGGATCACTGTGTTCATGTGGAGTTCAGTCCTTTGGTATATAACAGCTGAAGGATATCTCCTGTGGCTGTGGTCACTAGAGGAACCACACTGAGATTGCTCAGTCAGGGCACACTGCAAAGAATGGGTAAGACAATCCCCCAAACTGGTGGTTATTTTAATAAGTAGATTCACCAAGCCAGCTCCAAAACAACTTCTACAATACCATACTGGTTTAACCCAGAAGCCAGAAACACAGCTCCCTTAGACCAATCCAGCCTTGGGCTCCCACCCAATCAGCCAATTCCGATATGGTGAAGATTATTTAAAATCTTATGCACTATATATAAAGTTCTACCAATCCCAAGAGGTTGGACACATTGCTCACCAGGTCAATGAATATTTCAGATGTTACTCAAATCCACTAGTCTGTTAATGTAGGTGTAGCACCCTTCTGGGGATACCCAGAGCTGTGAGCCATCATGTTACCTCTCTGCCTCATCAAGAGTGAGTTTTACTGGTGATTAGATTGTGTATCAGTTCCCTGTCACATCAGTTTCTCTTCCTCACTGGCAAATTCCTCATGGCTCTCCCAGCCCAAACCTTGCCTAGCAAGTAACGATCAGTGAACTCCAGCCCCCAAGATCCTGAGATGATTCTCTGCAATGTACATCCCTTACCACTGTGCATTCACAGAAGATATTAAGTTCACTGCACTGTTAAGGAGTTTCTTTGACCATGCTTTCCCTAACCAGAGAAATCTGAGCACTAGTGTCTCTCCACACTTGATATTCTTTGTCATTCACCTTGGCAATTTTAATAAATTCCATGTTCATCTCCAATGGGTCAAATTAATCAAAGGCCCTGGAGGCACCTCTGTGCTAATGACAGCTGTATTAACCAGGGTTGGACAGCGTGGGGGCTTAGCTTCCCTTATTTTAGGGCAACTATTCTTCAGGTATTCAGTGGAATCACACCTGAAACATCTTCTTGGTACGGGGATCTGTGAGTGTAATTTCTAGGAGGAAATTGATTCTAGGGTTGCCTGGGCACCATCTTTCTTTCCAGGGACAAAATCCCCCTTAATAAGGGGCTTCTGTCCTTCCCTCTGTGGCTTTTACTCACTGAATGCTCTGCCAATACATAGGAATCAGCCAGATCTGCAGCTTTCTGGACAGACTCTAGAGAGTTATCCCAAATAGTTTGTTTGACCTCTTCAGAACATGTGCTCAGGAACTGCTCCTGTGCAAAAACATCAAACTGTTCATAGCTCTTTGCCCCCCTCCTCCTCCGACTCATTTTTTTTCAATCAAATGACACAATTTGTACACATTCTCTAGGACCCATCTTGTATCATTGAATCATAGGACTGGAAAGGACCCCTAGTCAGTCATCTAGTCCAGTCCCCAGCACTCTAGGCAGGACTAAGTATTATCTAGACCATCCCTGACAGGTGTTTGTCTGACCTGCTCTTAAAAATCTCCAATGATGGAGACTCCACAAACTCCCTGGGCAATTCATTCCAGTGCTTAACCACCCTGACAGTTAAGAAGTTTTTCCTGATGTCCAACCTAAACCTCCCTTGCTGCAATTTAAGCCCATTGCTTCTTGTCCTAGCCTCATGGGTTAAGGAAAACAATTTTTCTATATCCTCCTTGTAACAACCTTTTACGTACTTGAAAACTGTTGTCATGTCCTCCCCAGGCCTCTCTTCTCCAGACTAAACAAACCCAATTTTTTGAATCTTCCCTCATAGATCATGTTTTTTAGACCATTAATCATTTTTGTTACTCTTCTCTGGACTCTCCAATTTTTTCACATCTTTCCTGAAATGTGGCACCCACATCTGGACACAATACTCCAGTTGAGGCCTATTCAGTGCACAATAGAGTGGAAGAATTGCATGTTCCTGCTAATACATCCCAGAATGATGTTTGCTTTTTTTTGCAGCAGTGTTAAACTATTCACTCGTATTTAGTTTGTGATCTTCTATGACCCTCCAGATCCCTTTCCAAAGTACTCCTTCTTAGGCAGTCATTTCCCATCTTGTATGTCTGCAACTGGTTGTTCCTTCTGTAAGCAGAGTCTGAATGAGCTCTCCCCTGACATCTAGTAGTGAGTTGTGGAAAAAGACTTCAGGAGATGATCTCGTTTGCACAGACACACTCACCCTGCCTAGTGCTCAGCATGATGGGATTGCTTATCCAAATGATCACTTATGGCTGGCATTGGATCCCCCGTCTCCTTGTTATTGGGGCAGAGATGTGTCAATTGGCCATTGGGGCGATGAGCAAGTGCCCGAGCAGTGCAGTGTGTAAGGTGCCTCCTTACCTGCCCCTCCTTGCCTTCCACACAGGGCGGGAGGTGAACTCTGTGGATGAACCTCTGAATACTGGGGCTGCGCTGCCCAAGGACAGCAACTATGAGTGGAGTGCAGAGAAGGATAAGCACATTAAAGGGGCTTTTGAGTTGCTGCACTTAAGACCCTGAGGGGAAAAGGACACTGCTCAACTTACTTGGGGGTTGGTCTTTTGCTCATGCTTTCTGTTAATGAGCTCAAGTTAAGTTGTTTTCCCAAATTAATGCTGAGTTACTTCCCTCCATTTATTAAAAGTTTTTGCTACACTCAGACTCTGTGCTTGCAGGAGGGAAAGTATTGCCTTTTAGAGACACCCATGGTGTAGTGTGTAATTGTCCCAGGTCACTGGGTGGAGGCTTGAGCCAGTTTTGTGTTGTATTGTTGAAAAAGAACTCCTAGATACCGAACCTGGCCTTGTTGCTGCCAACTCTGACTGGCAGAAGAGTTACACTTCCTAAGTAGAGTACTTTGTATTTGTCCTTATTGAATTTCATCCTAGTTATTTCAGACCATTTCTCCAGTTTGTCCAGATCATTTTGAATTTTAATGCTATCCTCCAAAGGACTTGCAACCCCTCCCAGCTTGGTATTGTTTGCAAACTTTACAAGTGTATTCTCTATGCCAATATCTAAATCACTGAAGAAGATATTGAACAAAAACAGACCAAGAACTGATCTCTGCAGGACCCCACTCAATATGCCCTTCTAGCTTGACTGTGAACCACTGATAACTACTCTCTGGGAATGGTTTTCCAACCAGTTATGCACCCACCGTATAGTAGCTCCATCTAGGTTGTATTTCCCTAGTTTATTTATTGGAAGGGCATGCGAGACAGTATCAAAAGCTTTACAAAAGTCAAGATATACCATGTCTACCACTTCCCCCCTACCCACAAGGCTTGTTACCCTGTCAAACAAAGCTTTTAGGTTGTTTTGACGCTCTTTTTTCTTGAAAAATCATGCTGACTGTTATTTATCACCTTATTATCTTCTCAGTGTTTGCAAATAGATTGCTTAATTATTTGCTCCATTATCTTTTCAGGTACTGAAGTTAAGCTGACTGGTCTGTAATTCTCCAGGTTCTCCATATTCCCCTTTTTACAGATTGGCACTATATTTGCCCTTTTCCAGTCCTCTAGAATCTCGCCCATCTTCAAAGACTTTTCAAAGATAATCGCTAATGGCTCAGATATCTCCTCACTCAGTTCACTGAGTATTATAGGATGTATTTCAGCAGGTCCTGGTGATTGGAAGACCTCTAACTTGTGTAAGTAATTTTTAACTTGTTCTTTCCCTGCTTTAGCCTCTGATCGTACCCCATTTTCATTGGCATTCACTATGTTTGATGTCCAGTTGCTACTAACCTTTTTGGTGAAAACTGAATTCATTGTAATTCATTTTGAGGTGCTAAATTTTGTTCTATACACCTCAGGAGTAATCTGGATCCTTCGCAGTACAGCTTTTTAAAATTCACCATACTTCAGTGCTTGTTTAATTTCTATTTCATTAAATACATTTAAGGCTTTCCCTGAGGGTTTAAGTAACCAAAGCTGGGACTTTCTTGTCTTCTGGAACTTTATGCACCTCAAATAGGCTTTCAAAAGTGATAAAATATTCTTTAGTACAGTCTGCTTATTTGTATGCAGGGCACAGCTGCTCCCAGCTGGGTGTCCCTTGCGGAGAGAGAGCACTTGTGGGCTGTGGGATCTGTCCATGCCTTTCCACGATGTCCAGGTTATACAGCTTCTCCTCCTCTTTTTCCAGAGCTTCTTGCAGCTCCATGGCCCATTGGTGGACAGCTGCTTCCGTTTCCAGGGTCCGCATGTGTGCTTCTTCTTGCTCTCTGGCTCTCCTCTATCCCTTTTTCTGTATTCACAATCTGATTCTCATTCTGCTTCCCATTTCTGATGTTCTCCCGCGGCTTTCTCAGCCTCTCTTTTTAGGGCTTTTTGGTCCTTTTCCAATGTAGACAGTTCTAGCTTAGTGACTGTTTCACTGTCATTCATTTTAAACTTCCTTTGTTCTATTTCCCTTGCCCAAAACAAACAAACAAACAAAAAATCATAAAACTGTAACCAGGGCCGGCTCCAGGGGTTTTGCTGCCCCAAGCAGCCAAAGAAAAAAAGTCGCGATTCCGCAGGAGGTCCTTCGCTGTGAGTGGGAGTGAGGGACCCTCCGCCGAATTGCCGCGGAATACCTGAACCTGCCGCCCCGCTCCTGAGTGGCTGCCCCAAGCACCTGCTTGATAAGCTGGTGCCTGGAGCCAGCCTTGACTGTAACCTTTCTTTGACTGTGCCCAGCCTCATCACTTGAAAATCACTTAAAACTATTTTACCAATGCTTCGAGCCCACACCTCAGTCAAAACAGCAAGTGGTGTGTAAACCCTGTTTGACTGTGCCACTGTAGCACACTGATAGGGGTACTCAGAGCTGTGAGCCACTGTGGATATCTCTCCTCAGCAACAAAACACCCTGACTGGCCTGGCTCAGCTGACTTGGGCTCATGGGGCTCTGTACAGGGCTATAAAATTGCAGTGTAGATGTTCAAGCTCTGAGACCCTGTGAGGAGGCAGAAGCCCACAGCCCCGGCTCCATCCTGAGCCCACACATCTACACTGCAATTTTATAGCCCCACAGCCTGAGCCCCACAAACATGAGTCAGCTGACACAGGCCAGCTGTGGGTGTTTTACTGCAGTGAAGGCATATCCCATGTTAAGTCTCTGCCTCAGCAAGAGTGAGTTTTGCTGGTGATTAGACTGTATCTCAGCTCCCTGTCACAGCAATCTGCCTTCCTCACCAGCAAATTCCTTAAGACTCTCCGAGCCCAAACCTCACCTAGCAGGTAACAATCAATGAACTCCAGCCATTGAGCTCCTCAGAGATATTTCTGTGCAATGCATGGCCCCTGCCACTGTACATTCACAGAAGATATTAAGTTTGCTGCTCTCTTGAAGAGTCAGTACATCATATTAGTTTAACTGGGGGTAAATACACCTGTTTCTTTAAACACAGTACTGAACCAGTTTATATTAAAAGTAAAACAAATGAAAAGAGCATGGATTAAGTGATAAGAAGTAAAAGTGATAAAGGTAGAGACAGCTACAAGCGAAATAAAAGTGAAAACACACATCTAAAACTCTAAAACTTAATCTAGCAAGATATAATCTTTGTTCAAGATGGTTTCTTTTACCCACAATCTCCTTTCCAGCTTTTTACTGGCAGGCTCGACCAGGAACCATCACAGAGATAAAATCACTTGGTTTCTTTGTCTCCTCAGATGAAGGATAAAGATGGAGTCTTTTTTGTTGCTTACATCTCTCAAAGGGTTGTCTTTGTTTTATAAATCAGGAAGGCCTCCTGGGGACTCAGTCTCCTGTGTCTCTCTCTCAGAGGTGAAAATAAGCTGGTCCAGTCCGGTATAGTGTACCGGCAAGAGCCAGAGTGCCATACCAGATCAGCTTCTCATGGTGGCAATTTAAAGGGCCTGGGGCTCCCAGCACCTGCTGGAGCCCTGGGCCCTTTAAATCGCTGCCAGAAGCCTGCTGCTGGAGCCCCTGGGCTCCGTCGATGATTTAAAGGGACCCAGGCTCCGCTGCAGTAGTGGCAGCTGGGAGCCTGTGACCCTTTAAATCACCGTTGGAGCCCAGCAGCCGCTACCCCAGGGCTCCGGCAACAGGGCTCCAGCAGTGATTTAAAGAGCCAGGGGCTCCCAGCTGCTGCTACTGCAGCAGAGCCCCGAGCCCTTTAAATTGATGCCCGAGTCCTGCTGCTGGAGCTCCAGGGTAGCGGAGGTAGCCAAGAGCCCCTGGGGCTCCTTCCATAATTTAAAGGGCCTGGGCTCCACTTCAGGTAGCCCTGGGCCTTTAAATGGCCCCTGAGTCCTGGGGCTCCCAGCCATCTCCACAACTGGTAGCTCTGGCAGTGATTTAAAGGACTTGGGGTTCCCAGCCGCCTCTACCGCAGCTGGAGACCCGGGCCCTTTAAATCTTGATTTAAAGGGCCCAAGGCTCTAAAGGCCCATCTCTTCCAGTGGACGCCCCGCCCCTTCCAACCAAGGCCCCGCCCCCTGCTCAGGACTCCAACATACTGGTAAGTCCTTTAAGTTATTTTCATCCCTGCTCTCTCTAGTGTTCAGGAGCCACGTTAATCTTCTGTCTCTCAAGTTCAGGAACAGGATAGCCCCTGCTTGTTTAACTCCACAGCTTTGTTTGCTGCTAATATATGAAAGGAGACAATCCCACATTCCTTTGTCTAGGACATACCTGTTTGTCACCTTTAACTAGGCTAGAATGTCTGGTCTTAAATATGTTCTAGTAACACCATACAGAGGAAATTCATAATTTCACAAATAAGGTTAACGTGCATTTTACAATGATATTAATAACCAGCATGTTATTAAATTTCATATGATACCTCACAAAGCATATTTTTTACAAATATTATTGCAGAAGTGTGTAGGGTCCCAATAGGAGGGGTCACATATAGGGGCACTGAATTGTTTTGTTTGAGAATGAAAAGATCATGGAAAAACTAGTTTTAGAAAAATACCATATCTCAGCTGTTCTCAAACTGGGGTTAGTGGACTTCTGGGGAGTCCGCAAATCATGTCCAGGGCCACTGGCCAAGCTGATCAACTCCTCCCTCTATTTCCCAGTGCCTCCTGTATGCTGAGGAACAGCTGTTCAGCGGTATGCAGGAGGCACTGGAAGGGAGGGAGAGGCGCAGGGATGGGGCGTGCTCAAGGGAGGGGTCAGAAAGAGGTGGGGAAAAGGAGGGGCAGAGGTGGAATGGGGGTAGGAAGAGGTGGAGCAGGAATGGGGCCTTGAGGAAAGGCGTGAAGTGGGGGCAGGACTGAGCAGAGGGTTGAGCACCTCCAGGCAAAATTAGAAGCCAACGTGGGAGTCTGCAAAAAAATTTCAAATCAAAATGGAGGTTGCTAAAGTTTGAGACCTGCTGCCATCGCTAAAGAATCAGAGGGATGTTGCGAAGAACAGGACTTTTGCCGCCGCCAGACGTGCAAGATTGAGCCTATTATTTAATATGAAACTAAACAACTTCGTTCAACTACAAAGCAGCCTTGCTCACCTTTTGGCTTCAGTGGATCATCTCTATCTTTCTTTCAGAAGAGCCCTCCTAGTTCTCATTGCCATGTTCAGATTCTGGCTTTTTTCTTGATTCAATGATTATCTAGTCTCAAGAAGATCCCTGTAAACATGGGGACTTGCTGTTTGAACTTGTAACACTTTTCCTGTTCACAGTTTGTTTTGTGATAGACAGACTTACTTTGCAAAAGGTGGTGGAGGTGTGTGTGTGAGGGGGAGGGAGAACTGTAAAAAAAACAGGAAATACACTTAAACTATTGCTATATAATTGTTTGCCTCACTCTCTGCAGTAACTGAGGTACAAAAATATCAGAAGGTAGCTGTGTTAATCTGTATCCACAAAAAGAATGTGGAGTCCAGTGGCACCTTCAAAACTAACAAATTTATTTGGGCATAAGCTTTCATGGATAAAAAAACCCACTTCTTCAGCTGCTGCTGTATTTTAGGTACAGAAGATCTGCTGTGCGCTACTTGTCCTGAGGATTTTTACATGATAATGAATGTCATTTGTTCTTGTTTTTAAAACAAGTGAGCAGGAACTATTTTTGGGTCTTGTAATGAACATTAAGTTCTTTTCCTATGGAGTTGGAACATAATTAATGAATTACTGTGGAGCTTAGGACTCCTAAGCTTACATGGAGTTACACTCCCTTTTGCTGCATGCAACCTAGATGGAGCTACTATACAGTGGGTGCATAACTAGCTGGAAAACCGTTCCTAGAGAGTAATTATCAGTGGTTCACAGTCATGCTGAAAGGACATAACGAGTGAGGTCCAGCAGGGATCAGTTCTGGGTCTGGATTGGTTCAATATCTTCATCAATGATTTAGATAATGGATAAAGTGCGCAGACAATATCAAACTGGGAGGAGTTGCAAGTGGTTTGGAGGATAGGACAAACTGCAGAAATGGTCTCATATAAATAGGATGAAATTCAATATGGACAAATACAAAGTACTTCACTTAGGAAGGAACAATCAGTTGCACACATATAAAATGGAGAAGGAGTGCCTAGGAAGGAGTACTGTGGAAAGGAATCTGAGGATCATAATGGATCACAAGTCACATATGATTCAACAGTGTAACGCTATTGCAAAAAAAGCGAACATCATTCTGGGATGTATTAGCATGAGTGTTGTAAGCAAGACATGAGAAGTAATTTTTCCTCTCTACTCTGCATAATTAGGCCTCAACTGGAGTATTGTGTCCAGTTCTGGGTGCTACATTTCAGGAAAGATGTGGATAAATTGGAAAAAGTCCAGAAAAGAGCAACAAAAATGATTAAAGGTATAGAAACATGACTTATAAGGGAAGACTGAAAAAACTGGGTTTGTTCAGACTGGAGAAGAGAAGACTGAGAGGGGACATGATAACAGTTTTCAAGTACATAAAAGGTTGTTACAAGGAGGAGAGAAAAAAATGTTCTTAACTTCTGAGGATGGGAGCAATGGGCTTAAATTGCAGCAAGGGAGGTTTAGGTTGGACATTAGGAAAAACTTCATTGCTTAGGGAGGTTGTGGAATCTCCATCACTGGAAATTTTAAAAAGCAGGTTAGACAAAAACCTGTCAGGGATGGTCTAGATCAGGGGTCAGCAACCTTTCAGAAGTGGTGTGCTGAGTCTTCATTTATTCACTCTACATTTAAGCTTCCGTGCCGAATACATTTTTAGTTTTTTAGAAGGTCTCACTCTATAAGTCTGTATTATATTATTATAACTAAAACTAGTTGTATTTAAAATAAAACAAGGTTTCCCAAAATGTTTAAGAAGCTTCACTTTAAAATAAATTAAAATGCTGATCTTAGCAGCCGCCCACTCTAGCCCGCTGCTGTCTGGTCTGTTCACCTTACCAGCACGGCTGACCGGCCTCGCCTGGACCCTGCTGGCAAGATCCGGCACCAGAACCCCAACCAGCAGTAGCCATGTGGGTGTGCCAGACCCAGAGCGAGGAGGCTCTAGTCAGCGGACTGTATGTGGGAGTGCCAGTCACGGCTAAATTGTTGGGGGTGGGGGAAATGGAGTCAAGCAGAGCTGTGTGTATTAGGATGTACAGCTCAGGCAGGTCTGAGTGTGTTGCAGAGGCATTGTGTGAGGCTCAGAGCAGGGCGGTGGGATGTCAACGCTGTATGCCCTCCAGACTCTCAACTCCTGCTTCCTTGTCTCTGACTACCTCCCTGGAACCCTCCGCCAACTGCCCAGCAGACACCACCCTCCTATTATGCCTCCTTGTTCCTGTCCCGTACTGGCACCCTCCCCTACCTATCTGATGCCCTGACCCTTTAGTACACCCCATCGCGAAGGCCGGACTCCATGCCATCAAGCCGTCTCCTGCTCCCTGACAACTGCTACCTCCCAACCCATCCACCCCCCACAAATCCTGTCTCCCCACCCCGCTCCCACCCCTGCCTTCTGTACCGGCCCAGTGAACTCAATCATCCAACCTGCAGTCCGTGTCCTCACCACCCCTCAAGACCCCATCTAACTCCCCCCGACGCTCCTTGCTCAGTCCTCCCCACCTACCATCCCCGCCCCCTGAAGACCTGGCTCCATGCCATCCAAACCCCAGCTCCATGGATTGCCCTCAGAGACTCCCCTCAAACCCCCCATCACCCACCGTCCCTGATTGCCATCACCCCTTTCCAACACTGCCCTGGCCTTTACCTGAATCACGCAGAGCCAGCACGCTGCCCGTAGGGAACACAGCCCCTCAGAGCGCTGGCGCGCGCGCCCGACTCGGTGGCGGGAAGTCTTATCTCGCCATTGCGCAAATGCGCCGCGAGGACTGGCGCCGCCACCCCAGAGGTGGCCGCGCAGCGTCAGGGAGGGATAAGGTGGGGAGAGTTGGCAGTTGGCTGCGCTTGCCCGCCTGCGGAGTCGACCCCGTCTTGCCATGTGGGAGAGTGGGGCATTTGCCACCCGTACGCACGGCTTGCTTCTGCTCCCTCCCTTGCGGAATGAACGGAGGGCAGAGGACAGCAGGCTGGGCTGGGCACGATTTTTTAATGGCACGCTGGAGTATCAGCAGGCTCCAGCGTGCCATTAAAAATTGGCTCACGTGCCGTCTTTGGCACACGTGCCATAGGTTGCCGACCACTGGTCTAGATAATACTTTGTGCTGCCAGGAGACATGGGGAATGGACTAGATGACTGAACTAGAGGTCTGTTCCAGTCCTGTGATTCTGTGCATAGCTCCTTTGTGTATGGCTCTAATTTTCAGAGCTGCTCATAGGCTTTAAGGTCAGAAGGGACCATCACAATCATCTAGTCTGAGCTCCTGCCCATTGCAGGCCACAGAACCTCACCCAACCGCGCCTGTAATAGACTCCTGTGCTGAACGATTGCACCTCCGTTAGCGTTAGTTGAAATTGATGATGCTCCAAAAAATAAGCTATGCATGACATCCTGGATCTCTGGAATTTAATGGCAAAACTCCCATTGACTTCAATGGGGCACATAGCCCCCACCTATATTTGCCTGTCTTTCCGCTATTATCTGTTGGACAGCATAGCAGATGGTATCAGAGGGGTAGCCATGTTAGTCTGGATCTGTAAAAGCAGCAGAGAATCCTGTGGCACCTTATAGACTAACAGACGTTTTGGAGCATGAGCTTTCGTGGGTGAATATCCACTTCATCAGATGCATGGCATAGCAGATGTGCTCACATCATTCATTTTGCCTTCTAGAAGCTGCAGGGACAGCCTTAAAAATATTACTGTACATATCTGCTACATGGTAATGCGGAGTAGCATCACTCGGCCGCTGGTCAGATCTGGCATAGTTTCCTTTTGTTTCAAGGTGATAATATTGGCTCTGGAGACTTGTATTAGATGTTTGTGTCATGTTGATATTTTGACAATATTACCATAATTTAATGAAAAAAATAGAACTATTGTATTCAGCCATTGGAAGATAAGGTCAAACAGAAGCTGCTGAGACTAGGCCTATGAACAGATGGCTTCAATTGATTTAACTACAGCTGTGATTTTTAACAGTGTAGACAGTGCAAGGGCAGAGATGTTAGTACAGCTGAGGAGAACATTACCACAGTTAAATTAGCTGCTTATTTAACTTCCCAGCAGCAGTCACAATTAGTAATAAATTCCAGTTAAGCAATTGAAATTAAGTATCAAGTGCTTTGTTATGCTTTAGGTGCAAATGCTAATGAATGCAATGAATTAAGGTTGTGTTTTTTTTTTTAAATGAACCTCTTTTATTTACAAAGGAGAAAGCGAGTGAAGGTAATGTTGTTATTTAACAGGACTACAATACCGACAGTGGAGTCAAAAAGTGCTAGGCAGAAGAGAGAGTGCCTGTTGGGGGGGTGGGGTGGGAGAGGGAAGAGGTAGAGGTAGAGGCTCCTGGCAGATTGTACTCTGCAATGTAATTCTGCTGCAAAACTCTTCTACCTTTCCTCCTGCTTGAGACCATGTCCATCCACTCTGCAAATACCGGCACAGACTTCCTCTTCACCGTTCTCCTCAGATTTAAGGTCTTCAAGGCCCTCCACAATTTAGCTGCTGCCTACTCTGTTTTCAGCTCTTGATACTGCCCTTTTTGCTCAGCCTAAGACATATGACTTATCCTCATTACCCCTTGTGTCCACACACTGTCATTTCAGACGTGTGTGTACTTGACTGTATTCTTCTCTGCCAGTCCTTCATATTTCCCTCCTCTTCTAAGGCGCTGATCTTGTGATTGACTGGATCCCCTTTACCTAGGTTTGCCATGTCTCCCCCTTCTCCCCATCCTGGCCTGTCCTTTAAAAAAAAATTCTTCCAAAAGGCTTGTAGGTCCTAGTCCACAATAAAACTTTAATGAATTAGATGCTGGAAAATTGAAAACTTCTCTTCTTAACCCCAGACTTACAGAACAGGGGTGTACAGTAAACAGACAAGACTGGCATGAAACATAGTTTCTTTCTTACCCCAAGCCCCCCCAGAATAGCAACATAGTCTTAGAGGGTCTGATTTTGGGAGGTGATGAGCACCTACAGGTCTTAGTGAGTTCAGTGAAGCAGTCAGTTTTCAGCAACTTAAGAACAGCCTTATATTAAAGCAACTCTGGCTTCTTACTCATGCTGTTTTCATTCCTCTGTCTCCATGTTTGTGTTAAAAAGGAATCTGAACTGCTGAACAATAAACTGGGTGAAGGAAATTATCACTGCTTGATATCTTGCTGTCTTTGGCATGCATGTGTTACTTTTGACAAGTGATGAGACCTGTCGCTATGACAAAGGAAATTAATACCAAGTGGAAAGCCCTATATGTTTTGCTCCCAAGACACTGTTTTATCTGTTGAGATATTCAGAGCAAAACTGGAAGAAGTAGTTTGAAAAGGGCTGTTTAGTACAGCTAATTGGTGTACGCCATGTGTGCCCATAGAGCCTTAGGTCTTTGTTTTGATTTCACATGTTAAGTTGTAACTGTACTATAGATTAGCTCATCACTTACTCTATTTGCAATAATGACAAGAAGCTGCAGCTAACAGTCTAGGGAAAATAGTAATTATTAGGGCTGTAAAGCAATTAACAACATTAATCGCGATTAATCGCACGATTAAAAAAATTAATCATAATCGCACTTTTAAATAATAATAGAATACCATTTATTTAAATATTTTTGGATGTTTTCTACATTTTCAAATATATTTATTTCAATTGAAATACACAATATAAAGTGTACAGTGCTCACTATGTATTATTTTTATTACAAAGAAATAGTATTTTTCAGTTCACCTAATATAAGTAATGTAGTGCAATCTCTTTATCATGAAAGTTGAACTTACAAGTGTAGAATTATGTACAAAAAAATAACTGCACTCAAAAATAAAACAATGTAAAACTTGCAAGTCCACTCAGTTCTACTTCCTGTTCAGCCAATCACTCAGACACAAGTTTGTTTACATTTGCAGGAGATAATGCTACCTGCTTTTTGTTTACAATGGCTCCTGAAAGTGAGAACAGCTGTTCTCATGGCACTGTCTTAGCCGGCGTCGCAAGATATTTATGTGCCAGATGCACTAAAGATTCATATGTCCCTTCATGCTTCAAACCACCATTCCAGGGACATGTGTCCATGCTGATGATGGGTTCTGCTCTGATAACAATCCAAAGCAGTGCAGACTGATGCATGTTCATTTTCATCATCTGAGTCAGATGCCACCAGCAGAAGGTTGATTTTCTTTTTTTGGTGGTTTGGGTTCTGTAGTTTCCACATGGAGTGTTGCTCTTTTAAGACTTCTGAAAGCATGCTCCACACCTCATCCCTCTCAGATTTTGGAAGGCACTTCAGATTCTTAAACCTTGGGTTGAGTGCTGTAGCTATCTTTAGAAATCTCACATTGGTACCTTCTTTGCATTTTTCAAATCTGCAGTGAAAGTGTTCTTAAAATGAACAACATGTGCTGGGTCATCATCCGAGACTGCTATAACATGAAATATATGGCAGAATGTGGGTAAAACAGAGCAGGGACATACAATTCTCCCCAAGGAGTTCAGTCACAAATTTAATTAATGCATTATTTTTTTAATAAGCGCATCTCAGCATGGAAGCATGTCCTCTGGAATGTTGGCTGAAGCATGAAGAGACATACTAATGTTTAGCATATCTGGCACGTAAATACCTTGCAATGCCGGCTACAAAAGTGCCGTGCAAATGCCTGTTCTCACTTTCTGGTGACACTGTAAATAAGAAGAGGGCAGCATTATCTACCTTAAATGTAAACTAACTTGTTTGTCTTAGCGATTGGCTAAGTAGGACTGAGTGGACTTGTAGGCTCTGAAGTTTTACAATGTTTTGTTTTTGCATGCAGTCATGTAACATCAACAAAAAATCTACATTTGTTAAGTTGCACTTACACAATAAAGAGATTGTACTACAGTACTTGTATGAGGTGAATTGAAAAATACTATTTCTTTTGTTTACCATTTTTACAGTGCAAATATTTGTAAGCAAAAATAATATACACTTTGATTTCAATTACAACAGAGAATACAATATATATGAAAATGTAGAAAAAACATCCAAAATATTTAATAAATTTCAATCGGTATTCTATTATGTAACAATGTAATTAAAACTTTGATTAATCGCATTAATTTTTTTAATCATGTGAATTAATTACAATTAATCAACAGCCCTAGTAATTATTAACACAGATTTCTGCAGCACCTGAAATGAATCAAGTTGTAGGGCATCCTGCATACAACCAAATACATTGCAAAAGATGAGATATTATCTGCAGAGCAATACAACATCTGGCTTAATGTACAACTACCACTTTTACCACTTACAAGTGCAATCTGTTGAAAAACAAGATGAAGCAGCAATTTCTTTCATTGCAAAATGTATGTTATTGTGCCTAGAAGAATGCAACGTATCTGAAAATAATCTGAATTTTTGCAACTACATAGTGGAAAAATATACAAATATTGGAACAATTCTCCTTTAACTTGTTCTGCATTCATATTGTGAGCTGAATTTGAAAATGTACAAAAAAAAGTAATCTCCATAAAATATGTGAAGTCTACACATGCAAATGTGCATCGTTTGGCACCAATCATGGACCATTCTCTAGCCACTCTGCAGCACTGCAGAGGCAGGAAACAGCCCTAAACCCCGTGAATCTAGCCTTTGGAGGATTTCTCCTGTGTGCAAATATTCTTCTGTGTTGAAAAGCCACCTATGCATTCCCTCCCTATAGCTGGAACGGGGGCACAATCGGTCAAAGGGGTCATAGCTGGAGCTGTCCTGCACTCCCACAATTCCTAGGTGCCATAATAGCCTCTGGGAAAAATTGTCAGCTAGTGCAGATTAGAGTAACCTTCCAGCTTCTCTAGCCAGTATTGGGGAATGGACCAGCTCAGAGTAGCCCCAGACATAGCAAGCATCAAGTGCACCTGAGCTACCATGGAGAACGTGGCCCTGTGTCAGCACTTCCTTCTGTTTTTTCAATTTAATTTTTTTTGTCAGCTAGATTTTGTCACATCCACATATTAGATAAAATAAAAACTAAGAGGAATTTTGATTTTATGGGGCTACTACTCCATCACTGGGCTCTGGAGACTCCACAGACTCCTTTGCTGTTATTGTTTATGAGAGCACAACAGCACGTGACAGAATTAGAGCCTTGTTATAGCTGCCAATAATTTATTTTCTCTCTGTTACTAACACTGTGGAGTAACTGAAGAAGGATGACGCAGTCAAACTGTTCAGTGAAAGGACCCTAGTACATAGTGGCACTATACAAATAAATAATCAATGCACAGTAATAAAATCATGAAGGGTACTCAGGTACTTTAGTCCACAAACAGTGTGATTGTACAGAACCTCACACAATAAGGTCCTTGTCTATTTTTAAATCAAGATTGGATGTTTTTCTAAAAGATATGCTCTGATCTAGTTCAAAGAGGAATTAATTCAGGGAAGTTCTCGGGCCTGTGTTATACAGGAGATCAGACTAGATAATCACAATGGTGTCTCTGGCTTTATAACCTTTGAGAATCTATGAGTCAAGACTGGGGCCCCTAGTCACTACTGCAATACAAATAATACATAAAAATAATATATTGTGACTTGGTCTGCATGTGTATAGAGGGGAGTAAGGGGAAGTAGGCCAACACACAGCCTTCTTGAACCTTAGGGCCAGGCACACAGGAGTAAGAGAACATGCGCATTTGTTGTCACACCCCCGGAGTATGTAGGTAGTTAGTAGAAGGGAATTGCTTGAGTTTTGGCTCCTCCTCCAACACATCACTAAATGCAACTGAGCTTGCTATGAGGGGTGTCCATAATTTGCTGTTTGTCTAAGCTAGCAGCAAATTACTACCCCCTCACAGCAAGCGGAAAGCAGAAAGGGAATTGTATCTCAGAGGGAGGTCTCTGAAGTACAATGGTCCTCGGGCTATTCCTTGTGGGGGTGTAATTTACACACCACCCTTTGCTCAAAGCTGGGTCTAAAAGCACAATCTAGCTTCTAGAGAGCTGGTCAACTGATTGGTAATTAATCATTTATTCTATACAATTCAGTCAACTCTAACTGAGGAATTAGATCCATCTTTATCTCTCTATACCAATATACCTTAAGCAATTATAAGGCTCTCTCTTAACTGCATGAGCACTACAAACAGAATCAACAGAAATAAGACAGAGTGAGATGGATTTTCTTCATTCTTCCCTCATCAATAGAATTTTTCGTAAATTTTCAATCAGCCACATCTGGGCAAACCCACTAAAGGTCAGGGGGTTGCCAGATGTCAGAGAGAGTAGAATCTGAAGACTAAGGGTATGGACTAAGGGTATGCCTACACTCAGAGCTGGGGATGTGATTCCAAGCTTGAGGAGACATACTTGTTCTTGCTCTCATTGAGCTAACATGCTAAAAATAGTAGTGTGGCTGTAGTCGCACAGGCAGCAGCTCAGGTTAGCCACTCGACTACAAGTAGGATCTGGGAAGATTTGTATTCGGCGTGGCTATCCCCTCCCATTGTTCCCTGCTGCCCAGGCTATCATGGCAACACTGCTATTTTTAGTGCGCTAACTTGACTAGACCTAGCCCAAGTAAGTCTCCTCAAGCTCGGAATTACACCCCCAGCTCTAAGTATAGACATACCCAAAGAGTCGCACAGGGTAACTCTGGGTGCAATTAGCAGTGATGGTAGACAAAAAGGAAAGAACAGCTTCACTGCCAGATCCCAAACTGAGTTTGCAGGGCTGGCAGTCAGAAACAATACCTTGTTACCTGTACACAGTGTGCATGGCAATCATTGTGAGACAATGAAAATGGAATATCAGGATGCCAACCCTATGGCCACTTACTAGAATAAAATGGCATTTTAACATCAAATTGCATGGTGGCATTTTCCTAAGAGCAATGTGAGGTATACACCATTCAGACAGCACTTGCAAAATAAACAACACTTTATTTTCATGTTCTTGCCATCATGAATTATATTTAGTAGAGAGAGAAAATTGCATATCTAGAAAGGAAAGTTTCACCAAATGTAGGTTTCCACTGGTCCTTGGGAGATCAATTAACTTACAGTAGCTGGACATTACAGCAGTATCAGGGGACAGACTTCTGTGGTTTTGTTGTGTATACATTTTCAAATTAGAAAGTAACACTTGTCGCACAGGAGGTTTATAACTCCTGCAGAGATTACCCAAGGAGTATTTAGGTCAACATATCCCAGTTAGGTTCAGATTGAGATTGTGCCATAAAGTCACAACCCTGGGGAGGGTGAAACCAGTAGACAAAACAAGAAATACTAGGTAGAATTTTCAATAGAGCCTAAGAGACTTAGGAGCACAAGTCACATTGGCTTTCACTGAGTCTTGTGCTTCTAAGTAGGGCTAGTCAAAAATTTTCTGTCAAACTTTTTTTTTTTTATTACAGAAAGTTCTTTTTTTCCTAATGAAAACAAGGCCAGAGAGCTTGCTGATACAGAGGGCTGAGTATAGCTGCTGTGCCAGATCTTAGGAGAGCAGACAACTGTAAACAATAATACAAGGCACAAAGCAGTGAAGAATTTGACCCCAAATATTTAAATGGTTTGAAAATGTAAAATGTTAAGTATAGGTGTAACTTATTCTTAAATGTATTATATATCATTATTGTTGTTTATTTATAAGTATTATTTATTATGTCCATGTTGTTTTCATGACTGTTGACGTGAATCTCAGTACAAAGGCATAGCTTAAGGAGAGAATAAGTCTTAACAGTGCATAATACAGTATTTTACTGTTGGAACTTACATTTGCTGTTGAACATTTTGTTGGTTTTTCCAAGTTCTTTGCATATGCACCATTTGGTTATAAGAATGTAAGGACGGCCATACTGGACCAGACGAATGGGCCATCTAGTCCTGTATCCTCACTTCTGACAGTTGCTGGTGCCCTACGCTTCAGAGGGAATGAACAGAACAGGGCAATTATTGAGTGATCCATGCTCTGTCATCCAGTCTCAGCTTCTTGCAGTCAGAGGTTTAGGGACACCCAGAGCACGGGGTTGTGTTGCCGATCATCTTGGCTAATAGCCATTGAGGACCTATCCCTCCATAAACTTATCTAGTTATTTTTATATCTAGTTATTCTTTTGGTCTTCACATATTCCCCTGGCAATGAGTTCCACAGGTTGACTGTGCATTGTGTGAAGAAGTACTTGAGACGGGTTGTATCACAGAAACCCCCCTGGGAGCTGCCAACTGATGTGCCAAGACTATCTCTGCTCTTGTTTTCCCTGCCAACACCCTGTCTTGCTGAGCCAGACACTCCTGTCTGCTCCAACAAAGACCCAGGGTCTGAATTAGCTGCCCCAAAGCTGCAAGTTTACCTGAAAACAGCTCACAGAAGTGTGCTTGTCTTTAGCACTCAAATGCCCAACTTCCAATGGGGTCTAAACCCAAATAAATCCATTGTACCCTGTCTCAGCTCTCGTCCACTCACGCGCCTTCTCTACCTACGCTACATTGAT
>NC_133769.1:68566277-68575456 GCF_003597395.2 Chelonoidis abingdonii | reverse complement strand
TGAGTCTACACACACTGTACGAGAGACAGCCTGCAGCCAGACATCTTCACGACCAGACTTCAAAGAGAAACTGCTGAGCTTCAGTTCATTTGTAAATTTGACACCATCAGCTCTGGACTAAACAAAGACTGTGAATGGCTTGCCAATTACAGAACCAGTTTCTCCTCCCTTGGTTTTCACACCTCTACTGCTAGAACAGGGCCCCATCCTCCCTGATTGAACTTACCTCGTTATCTCTAGCTTGCTTGCTAGCATATATATATATATACCTACCCCTGGAAATTTCCACTACCTGCGTCTGACGAAGTGGGTATTCACCCATGAAAGCTCACGCTCCAAAACGTCTGTTAGTCTATAAGGTGCCACAGGATTCTTTGCTGCTTTTTAAGTAAAAGGTGATTTTATTAAATATAGAAAGTAGGATTTCAGTGGTTCCAAGTAATAACAGACAGAACAAAGTAAGTCACCAAGCAAAATAAAATAAAATGCGCAAATCTAGGTTTAATCAAACTAAATACAGATAAGATCCTCACCAGTTCCAGAATGCTCCCTTTTACAGACTAATTTCCTTTTACCCTGGGTCCAGCAATCACTCACATCTCCTGTAGTTACTGTCTTTTGTTCCAGTTTCCTTGAAGTAACCTGGGGGGTGGAGAGGCTCCCTCTTTAGCTAGCTGAAGACAAAATGGAAGGGGTCTCCCAGGGGTTTAAATAGACTTTCTCTTGTGGGTGGAGACCCCCCCTCACTTCTATGCAAAGTCCAGCTCCAAGATGGAGTTCTGGAGTCACCTGGGCAAGTCACATGGCCATGCATGACTCACAGTCTTTACAGGCAGAAGACATTGTCCACATGGTATCTTGTATGTCTCCAGGAAGACTTCTTATGTGAATTGGAGCATTCCAAGATGCATTGTTCCCCAAGTGCTTCCTGATCAAGTACTTAACCTTGCAAATTCCTTCCTAAAAAAGCTGACCAAATGCCTCTTAGAAACCAAGCAAGTATACAGCCCATATTCTTAATCTCAAAAACAAAATGATAAACGTGTGCAAATAGGATGAATAGATATAGTAAACCATAACTTTTACAGAGATAAGTTACATGGCACAAGCAGCACAAAACATATTCCAGTTATGTCATATTCCCCTAAAGTATTATGGGGTACAGCGTCACAGTACTTCCTCATGGTTGTTTTAAACCTGCTGCCTGTGAAATTCATTGGGTGATCGCTGGTTCCTGTATTATGTGAAGGGGTAAAGAACACTTTTTTATTCACTTTCTCCACACCATTCATGATTTTATAGACCTTTACTAGTTATATTTTTTCTAAATTGAACAGTCCCACTCTTTTTAATCTCTCTGTATATGGAAGCTGTTCCATACCCCTAATCATTTTTGTTGCCCTTCTCTGTCCTTTTTCCAGTTCTAATACATCTTTTCTGAGATAGAGTGACCAGAACTGTATGCAATATTCACCATGTGGGTGTACCATGGATTTATATAATGGCATTATGATATTTACTATCTTATTATCTATCCCAGTGATACGCAGACCTCAGTGGTTCAAGAGTCAAATTAGTAATCAGCATTACCCAAAAGAGAGACAGTAGTGTGAATTCATTGTTCATTTACTATTTATATATATATTATTCTCACAGCAAAATGACTGATCAAGTATTATTATTTTATCAACCACAATTGGTTAAGAACATAGTAAACAAATTCTGATTAGATAATAACTTAGATTGGTTAATAATTAAATCACACTTGCAGCTTGCGAGCCTCAGTCTGAGTATCACAGATCTATCCCTTTCCTAATGGCTCCTAATGTTGCTTTTTTGACTACTGCTGCACATGAAGTGGATGGTTTCAGAGAACTATCCACAATAATGCCAAGATCTCTTTCTTGAGTAGGAAAGCTAATTTAGACCCCATTGTTTTTTATGCATAGTTGGGATTATGTTTCCTAACGGTCATTATTTTGCATTTATTAACACTGAACTTCATCTGCCATTTTGTTGCCCAGTCACTCAGTTTTGTGAGATCCATTTGTAACACTTTGCAGTCAGCTTTGGACTTACAAAATTACTCAAGATAGTTATTATCTGCAAACTTTGCCACCTCACTGTTTACCCTCTTTTCCAGATAATCTGGCAGGCTTCTTGCTTCTGATGTACTTACACATGTTTAGCATGAGTTTTTGTGCTTTTTCTAGTTGCTCTTCAAATTCTTTTTGGGACTGCCTAATTATATTTTTACACTTGATTATATGTTTACACTTATATACTAGTGTACATTTACAATGAGGACAAACCTATAATACTTTCAAGCTTACCTTAAATTTGCTTTTAAAAATAACAATCTTCGTTTTAGTTAATAATCATATTCATACTGTGCTTTTCTTGTTCAAAATACCTTCTAAATATTATCTGACTTCAGTAAAAGCTTGTTGCCACTAAGGACTGAGCAGCAAATCCGGAACAGTGTGAAAAACCCGAATAAAGAGTTTTAGTGCAGAAATTCCATGCAGGAGCTGGCGGATTGGGAAAAGAATCCTTCTCATAGGTTTGGCATGGCTCCCCTGCTGCTTCATGGGAGTGCTTGCAGTCTCTGAGATGCAAGATTATCTGTACCTCCTTTGCTTTCCTCCCTAGAGGGGGTTTGCTCAGTGGATCCATCTGGTTGCAGATCCACTAACTGCGTCCCTGTTTCCATCAACTCTTGAGAAGGTAGAGAGACAAAGGCATAGTGCTTCACTGTTCTGCAGCACACAAAAATCTTGGTTGCATTAGGAAAATTACCCGTTGTTGATAATGGGTGTCAGAAATGGCTATAACGGCACTAGTCCTGAGCAGAGTTTAACTTCAGATGAAGACAGAACAAACTATGGTAACTCCATTTCAGAAGAAGTGGTTAAACCCTGATCTGAACAGTCATTAATAATTGGGTTCTTCTTGTACCAGTCTGTTACCTTTGAGGTTTTCTTCTTCTTCTACACAGGTTGTGGGGCCTATGCTGAAGTAAGGAATGCCGGGGGACTACTCTTGTTTTCATTTGAGTTATTCGAATCATTTCAGAGCCATCCAACAGAATGCTCATTAAGGGCATAATCCAATCCAATGACTATCAAAGTCAATGGAAGGCTTGCCATTAATTTCAGTGGGCTTTGGATCACACCCTACTGTGCCAAGCCTGCAAAGGTTTAAGCATATGCTTAAACTTTAAGCCTGTTGTGGTGTACTGGAAACTGGTTAAAAATTGACAAGTTAATGAGCTATCATTTTAAGTGTGATGGATTTCCTGGTCCTGCTTGCATGCTAAAGGGCTCTTAGGCAATACATGTGATCTGGGTCATCAGAGTCCATCAGCAGATGACCTGTCTAGAAAGAGCCAGCTTAAAGCAAGGGTGGGTGAGTTGTGCCTCACTGCCTTAGGGAGCAACCTGTTTTTCCTCTCTCTGTGTTTGGGTTCTTCTGTGTT
Source organism: Chelonoidis abingdonii (assembly GCF_003597395.2). Classification (NCBI taxonomy): domain Eukaryota; kingdom Metazoa; phylum Chordata; order Testudines; family Testudinidae; genus Chelonoidis; species Chelonoidis abingdonii. The sequence goes on along the minus strand of NC_133769.1, from coordinate 68,571,978 downwards.
ATCGTGAATTCTAAGCATCATAGATTATTAGGGGTGGACGGGACCTCAAGAGATCATCTAGTCCAACCCCCTGCTCAAAGCAGGACCAATCCCCAAATGGCCGCCTCAAGGATTGAACTCACAATCCTGGGTTTAGCTGGCCTGTGCTCAAACCTCTGAGCTATCCAATAAAATAGATGTGATACAACGCTCTTGCGCTAGTCTAATTAAAAAAGAAGTTATGTTGTAATCTGCAGCAAGAGAATTATGTTTATTGAACTTCTCTGCTCGTATGGTGTGAACATACACATGGAGAGTTCATTGAACTCAACAGGACTATGCACATGCTTAAATTAAGCATTAATAAATCTTGGCAGATGGCCCTATGAATAAAAATTAATCCTAATATTTGCGGGCTCCAATCACAATCTATTAGAACTGCCACATTTCAATGCAATTTCTACTTCTATTGTACATTCCATAATATTTTGTCACATATTTATTAATTCATAGCACTACGATACAGAGAGATTACAAATAGGTATCTTAAGCAAATTCCCTTTTACATTTTATTTTTTGGGTTATTTTGCAAAAGCAATTGCAAATGGATTTAATAGTCAGAAATTATATTGGATTACTGTCATATTTTGCTCAGTTAATAAGAGAGGATGGCACACCAGCTGTGATCCTCTTACGAATCTTCCAATTTATGTCGATGAATATAACTGAATGGGTAGAACGTGTTCTGCAGCCTAAAGCTGAAAATATTCTCTTGCCACTTGTTGACATAATTTGTGATTCCATGGAAACAATATGTAAATTATAAGGAATAATCAGGATTCAATTATAACTAATGACTTTAATTATCTTCATAAAATATTGCACTGCTTGTATTCATATAAAGAGACATTGTGAGGTTAAGAGGACAAAAAAATGTCCCACTATCAAAGCGATCCATACTTTAGGACTGTAAGAAATGTATATACTACTAGCCAGACTATCATGCATCCAATTAGTCTGCAGAAACATTAATAAAACACTTAGAAAGCTCTTGAGTAAAAAACAAAATTGTGAACACAATATATTTGGGGTTGGATAAAAGTTATGGAATATTTTTGCATATTGTAACTGAAAAGTGCTTAAGATCAGAGTCAGCCAAGTTTGGAGACTAGAGAAAAAGGACTGCCATGAAATCTGCAAAGAGGTTATTGTGCTGCCAGAAAAAAGAAGGATGTGAACTTCTATTGCATGTATTCATTTAAAAATACACCTCAGTCAGACAAATTGTGTAATTTTAGGTGCGATGGGTAATGATACAGAACACCCTTGACTGCAAACTGATATGCTGAGCGTCAACTCTGAGCCGTTTCCCTGGCTTCTTGGGACTAACCTTCTTGTTTGAGCCAGACATGCTTGCTGCTACAAACACAGATCTAGTCTGACCCACCCCAAAGCTGCAGGCTTAACTGAAACATCTTAAGAAGTGTTCCTGTCTCCAGTACTCAGATGCTAGCTTTCAATGGGTCCAAACCCCAAATAACATTTTACCCTGTACAAAGCTACACGAATAAACTCATAATTGTTCACCCTTTATAACATGATAGAGAGATATGCACAGCTGTTTGCCCTCTCCCCTCCCGCAGTATTGATACACTACTCTAAATAATTTGTAATGTCGTGGAGGCTACGGGCCTACCTAGAGTGCTCTGCAAGAATGAGGCCACACACACGTGAGTTATTGGCTTTAATGAAGGTAAAGTGACACACCGCACGGGGACTCGGGCGTTGCTGTCACGAAGCGCAGGGAACCCAGCAAGCCAGCTCGCTGGTTGGACCAAACCGGACCGGGAGCTACACATTAATACAACATACAAGCAAATATACATATTGCAAGAAGGACTCACAGGCTATGTCCGCCTTTGCGTAAGGCCATACTAAACTGGTTTCAAACCAGTTAAAAGCAAGTTATAACTGCATGCCCGTGTCCACAATGACGGCATTAGCAAGCAGGGCTTTTCACAGCACAAAGCAAAATATCACAGCTAGGCCATGAACACAGTCTTCTGCAGTCCACATTCCCCCCTGTCTTCTCGAACAACGCCAAGTGACCATAGACCCAAGGGCTGGAGAGGTCTCAAAATTAAGGTGTGATTAAAAGATACAGCATAAAAACACGCAGCATTCTTAATAGCTGTAATTCTATTCAATTAAGCCAAATATTGACATAAACACAGCATTTTTCCCGATGCGAAACAGAGCCGTATTTCAGCATCATAGATTTAGCACACATTATTGATGCATTAACTGCTTTCTAAGCTTTGCAGAACTAATTTACAACTGCTCTTTGAGCTTAGCCACCCCAACTCAGGAATGAGTATATGACAAAGAATGGATCCTATTTGTCTGACAAACTAAGGATTGAAGGCACTGTGACTATAAATCAGTTAGGTACGAGGTGCTAATTTCCCAAGATGTCTCAGTGATAATTCTTCCATAATACATCTCCCATGACCTTAGATTCGGTCAGTGGTAGCGCCACCCCCTAACTGGCCAATGCTTGCAAGGACACTGGATGTCCACATTTCACCAGAAAGTGTCAAGTATGTCTCCATGAACAGATCGATGGTACTACCCAATGTGTCTGTATAAGGCAGTGGCCAAGTCTGTGCTCAAGATCATCTACTAAGGCCATCAGCTGGTCATTCAGGAAATCTGGATTTTTAAACATACTAGATCACTGCAAAGCCTCCAGCTCAGTTGATATATATACCATTTATTCCTTGTGTAGTACTATATGATATTATTACTTATTATTTTGATATTTTCAAAGCATTAACATTAATAGTAGGAGGGGGTGTATACAGGTACCAGGGAGATGGCAGGGCAACAAGGTGTCGGTACCTGTCATTTTAAAATCCAATTAGAAGAGCAATAGCACTGAAGGATTTTCATAAACACAGGGTGCAGCCTGGTAGAAAAACCCAAAATCATATCAATACACTTCAAAGCATGCCACACATTTTCTGCCAGGTATAATTCTTGTTTTTTACTAAGTCAGTTCTTAATGTCCTTTTAGTCAGGAATCATGGACTTGGCTAATGTCAGTGAGTGATGTTCATTTTCCCACCAGCATAGTTAAGCGAATCTAGCAGGGAGTAGTTTCCAGCATCACCCTTACTGGTTTGCTGCTTCTAGAAAATCAAAGGCACAATAGATCTGTCATGACAAGGGAGAGGTACTAGCACTTCACCCTGTACTTTCCCCTGCTGTCCAGAAGGCACAGTGGAGCTGGAAGAGAAATATGCTAATGATTAGTGGGAATCCTCCGAGGGAGGGTCTTTTTGCAGTGAGAATCATGGTCCAGGCAGTCAGTCTTGGGCACTTCACGCAGTTGTGTTGATAGCAGCAGGACTTATAAGGCTTCCAGCGTGGAGCCAGTAGCAATCTTTCGTTGTGGACCTTTACATGAATCAGCCTCCTATTCCAAAGGAGTGGCAGGCTGCTAGGGTATTAGTAGCGCTTCTTTACCTGTGAGAAAGAAAACTAACACATTCTTAGTGCTCTGGCAGTGTTTTGCAGATTCTATAGCTGCTTGGGCACATTCACACACACACCATTTCTTGATATCGCCAATCTTAGCTGTGAAAGTGTCCTATGAATGAGCCGCATTGTCTTATCATCAGCTGCTAGCTATTATTTTTTTCTTCGAGTTAACTCTAATTCTGTTCTTTTTCCTCCTCCTTTTGTTCTTTTTAACTACAAAGGAACTCTTACTTTCACTCATACCTTTTCACCACAACGAACACATAAACAATTGCATATAGAGCTTATGTTATATTTAATATATGCAACATATACCTTTACTAAATACCTTATTACAGAGCTTTGGAGCAAAGCCAGGACAAGCACACCACTTTGAGAGTTCTTTGATTTAACTGTTTTGCCGTGATTTCCAAACCAGAACAGCCCAAAAAAAACAAAACACTAAGATGCCGGCAAGAGCAGACACACAAAAGAGTAAAACACAAACATATTACTTTATAACATAAAGGCACGCCCATCTTCTGACTGACTTCAAAAGAGAATACCATAGAAAAGGGATTACAGTTCATGCAGGTTTTTAAATAACAACTTTGTCTACTCACCAACGCTACAGTGGATAGGGACAGAAAGATCTCATTCAACTACGAGAAGATTCTTGCAGCGATGGTCTTCAGCTCCGGAAGATTATCGTATAGGGTATTAGTTCCGCGCACAGCAACGCACAAATGATATACAACAGAAAAAACAGTAACCGTAAACAGAACAGAACCCAAGAAAAGAGGTGCCTCTCTAAGCAGACGTAGATTTCTTATCTTTAGGCTCACTTTTGGACGACCCAGGCTGCGGGAATAGGAAAGAGAGGTTAAGCACCCAGTGGCCTGCTCCGTAGTTCCCCGCAGCATCCGGTTCGAGTGTCCGAGCTAGGAGAGTCCGTCTGAGAAGAGCCAGAGAAACTTTAGAAGAAAAATTGGGTCTGCCTAGCTGAAGCTAATTACAGCTGACAGAGTAGGGAAAAAAACAAGAGAAAGAATATTGTAAAAGTCAGGCTACTGTGTCCATGAGCAGCATCACCCCACCCCATACTGGCGCTTTGTAATCTATGATTTGGGGTCACAGCCAGTTTCACCAATCCCTTGTGCTGATATGTTTCCAGGGCCGTGTAAGAGAGCACCTCTCATTTGGGCCGGAGGCGGTTGGAAAAGCCACCCGAGCTCCCCATCGCTCGCCGTTCCCCAGAATGCTGTTCGCCCGCAAATCGCTTATAAGCCCTCAGATGCAGTGAGTGCGGGTTAACTCCAGCCATCTGGAATTCCGGCATTGGCGGGGCAGCCACAGGCCAGAACAGCGCCTACGGCCCCAGTGCTCTGTCTGGGCCCGGGTAGCGCTGCAGGCCAGGATGGCTTCCCTACTTCTATTCGCCAAAAATGGCACGTCTTCCAGGGCCCCTGCCGCTGCGCCAAATGTAACGTTTGTGGGAGGCTACGGGCCTACCCAGAGTGCTCTGCAAGAACGAGGCCCACACACACCGTAGTTTTGCTTTAATGAAGTAAAGTAACACCCGCAGCGGGACTCGGCATTGCTGTCACGAAGCGGGACCCAGCACCGAAGCTCAGCTCGCTGGGTCAGAGTCCAAAAGCGGGACGGAGCATACAGTATATATACACAATACAAAGCATCTCATACATATGCAAGAAGACTCCCACAGGCTATGTCCGCCCTTGGCGTAGGCATACAACTGTTTCAACCAGTTAAAAGCAAGTTATAACTGGATGCATTCCTACAATGACCGGCCATTACAAGCAGAGGTTCACAAGCCGCGAGAAAGCGGAATACCTACCGTAGGCTGTGACACAGTCTTTCGCATCCCTACAAATTAATAAGTAAAAAGTGATTGATTAAAACAAAAAAGTAATTTAAGTGTTCAAGTAATAACAGACAGAAAAAGTGAATTAACAAGCAAATAAATAAACACACAAGTCTAAGCCTAGTACAGTAAGAAAAATGAATACAGATAAAATCATCCAGATGTTTCAATACTTCTATCAGACTGGACACCTTCCTAGTCTGGCCCAATCCTTTCCCCTGGTTCAGTCTTTCCAGCTCAGTGGTAGCTAGGGATTTCTCATGACTGCAGCCCCCTTTGTTCTGTTTCACCCTCTTATATAGCTTTGACAGCGGG